>NC_138061.1:56502967-57102967 GCF_964194185.1 Rhinolophus hipposideros | reverse complement strand
GATATTTACAAACAACACCTCTGAAAAGGGGTAAATATCCAAAATATACAAAGAACTCATACAACTCAACAACAAGAACAAAAAACAAATAGTCTAATTTAAAAATGGGCAGAGAACCTAAATAGACTCTTCTCTCAAGAAGACACACAAATCGCCAACAGATATATGCAAAACTGCTCAACTTCCCAAGACAAATGCAAATCAAAACCACAATAAGATATCACCTCATACCTGTTAGAATGGCTACCTTCAACAAGTTAAATAATAATAAGCATTGGAGAGGCTGTAGAGAAAAAGGAATCCTCATACTCTGCTGGTGGGAATGTAACAGGTACAGCCACTATGGAAAATAGAATGGGGGTCCCTCAAAAATTTAAGAGTAGAATTACCGCATGATAGCCAGCAATCCCTCTCCTGGTTATCCAAAGAAAATCTGAAAATATTTATCTGTAAAGATATATGTACCTTGATGTTTATTGCAGCACTATTTAAAGTGGCCAAGACATGGAAACAACCATAGTGTCCTTCGATAGATGACTGGATAAAGAAAATGTGGTACATATATACAGTGGAATACTACTTGGCCATAAGAAAAGATGAAATACTGCCATTTGCGACAATATGGATAGATCTTGAGATCATTATGCTAAGCAAAATAAATCAGACAGAAAAAGTGAAGAGCCATATGATCTCACTCATATGTGGGATATAAAACTGAAAACAACAAAGGAACAAAACAAACAAACAAAAACTCATAGACATAGATAACAGTTTAGTGCTTACCAAAGGGTAAGGAAGGACTGGGGGTTGGTAGAAGAGGAAAAAAGGGATTAAATATATGGTGATAGAAGAACTGACTCTGGGTGGTGAACACGCAATGCAATATATAGATGATGTTTTATATAAATGTATATTTGAAACCTATATAATTTTACTGACCAATTTCACTCCAGTAAATTTAATAAAATATAAAAAAATTTAAATGGTTTTTCCTTGAATTAACTTGGTTATTTTTGATATTCTATAGGTTTTAATTTCATTTGTAATTCAATCTTTTATATATTAAACATTTAATATATATGTATGTTATCTCTCTCTGATGAAATATGGACCAAATATATTCACAGACAATTTAAAGTGGGAAATAGAGCGGCTTATAAATTTACGAAAGTATTTTAACCTTATTGTTAACCAAGAAAATGAGAATTTAAAATAAAGTATCGTTTTGCTCATCTGAGTAGCAATTAAAAAATATACACAATATACTATTTTTGGAAAGCCTTAATTATTCTCCCTGACTGGGTATATTTTTCCTAATTTGCACCTTAATGTAGCCTGGAATATTCACATTGCTCTATTATTGAAGTAACAACTTTAAATTTATAAGGAATACCATAATTAATATGTCTCCCCATTAGTTAATTCACAGATCTTAGCATAATGTCTGAACTATGGAAATTACTAAATGTATGTTTGAATGGATAACAAAAAAACTGTTTATCAGAATATGGAATAATGCATACTGTCATATATACTTGCCAGGAGGAAAAACTGTTATAATCTCCTTTGAAAAAACTTGTTCAAATTATAAGGAACAAACATTTACCAACCTATTTTATTTCCTCAATATGTATTCTTCACAAATGCTACTGTATAGACACTAAGATGTATAATTTCAAATGTAAATTCCAACTTTTTTGTAATATTCAAAGAAAAAATAAGCGATATAGATGTCCATTAATACAACACTGGTTAAATAAATGGTAGTGTTTTCACAAAGTGATTATATTTTAGCAGTTATAAATAATGTAGTACTCATAAATATATCGACCTGAAAATTTCTTCAAGACTCACTGTTAACTGTTAAACACATAAATAAATAAAAACAAGAGCAGAAAAAAGATTAACATAGTCACATTTATATAATATAGTCACATTTATATACAAATCAATGCAAAACAAAAGCAATCATTTCTCTCTTTATATATTAATGAGTGTGCCAAAAAAGAAAAGTAATGTGCAGATAAATTAGTCCAAAATGGCAGAATGATCACGTGCTGTATTGTCCTCTTTCTCCATTCTCAACTCTCCAGAAATAGAAGAAAAAAATATTTAACAGTAAGTTCTAAATTATACTGAAATAGGAAATATTTTAATTGGATGAAAAAATTTTAATAGTTTTTGAAAGAAAAGGAGCATACACCAAAATACTGTAGAAGGAATTCACAGCAAAACCTGAATGAAAATTTGAAACAAAAATAAGGAGGTGGAATACTGACAACTGACAGAGTGTGTGGTGGAGTTTATCTGGGCACGTCAAATCCCTTCTGATGACTCTTGCATTACACGAATGAAATACCAGACCCAAGTCCACTCACTAAGCATGTTAGTAGGAAATGTCAGTATGAGCTCTGGAGTCAGAAAAGCAGAGCAGGTGGTTTCTGTTCAAAGTTCCCACGCCCAGAGTAGTAGCACTGACCAGGCAGAATCTCACATCTCCCCCAGAGTGACTGGAGATGGTGTTGCACTTATACAGAGTTAGTCATAAATTCAAAGGTGAATAGCTAACTCAAGAGGCTTCTGTGGAGAAATTAACAACCAGATCCTAAAATTTATTTGAAAATACAAAGAAAGAATAGCCAAAATAAATTTGCAAAACAATAAGTTGGAGGATTTAGTTCCTGGTTTCAAAGTTAACTATACCGATAGCACAACCAGAAAGTATGGTACTGGTGTAAGCGTAGACATATAGACCAATGAAACAGAATACAGGATTCAGTTTACACTCACACAAGATTTATGAATTGATTTGAGACAAGTGTGTCAAAGCAATTCAGTGGGAAAAAGAATAGTCTGTTCAGTAAATTGTACTGGAACAATTGGATACCCATATACAAAAACTAACTCAAAATAGAACATAGACCTAAATGAGAAGTCCAAAATTAGAATACTTGTAGAATACTTCTAGGAAAAATCTTTGTGATCTTCAGTTAGGCAATGTAAATTCATACATAGAAAAAAATAATAAATTTGTCTTCATCAAAGTTAAGAATGTATGATATTTAGTGTATTACACTAAAGATAACTGGGAGAAAATATAATAACATATCTGAAAAAAGACATGTTTTTAGAGTATGTTTTAAAAGACACTCAAATTTTAATACTACGAAAACAAGCAATCTACTTTTAAAAATGATGTCTGAAACCATTATTAGTACTGAAATCCTATATATACTGGGTTTTTTTCCTATACATACATACCTATGATAAAGTTTAATTTATAAATTAGGCTCCATAAGAGATTAACAAAAACTAGCAATAATATAGAACAATTATAATAATATACTGTAATAAAAGTTATGTGAATGTGGTCTCTGTCTCTCTGTCTCTCTGTCTCTGTCTCTCTCTCACTCACTCACTCTCTCTCTCACACAAAATATCTGATAACCGATCTGATAACCAAGACAACTACTAAGTGACTAAGGGGTGTAGTGTACACAGCATGGAGATGCTGGAGAAACAGATGATTCAGGTCCTGGGTGGGATGAAGCAGGACGATGTGAGATTTCATCATGCTACTTGGAACAGCACACAATTTAAAACTGATAAATTGTATATTTGTAGAATTTTCCATTTAATATTTTTAGACCATGGTTGACCATGGATAACTGAAACTGAGGAAAGCAAAACCACAGATGGGGAGGTGACTACTGTAGTTAATACAAAAGTTAAAAAAAAATTTACTTATCAAAAAGAAGGGCCAAAATGGTTGTTCAATTATGTAAAACATTTTGTTGTGTTTTTTTTTTCCAAATATTCAGCATTTTATGCAATGGCTTATCATTCAGTTGTTCTAACTTTACTATTTTCTTAATTTTAAGAACCTTATGAACTGAACACAGATATATTTCCCACCTTGAAAGAGGTCACTCATCTCACAGAATTTTCACAAGTTATTTCATAAATAATTAATCAAATTTCAATTTTGTTTGATATCCTTCTAAATTAATTCAGCCTAGAAATACTGTTAATGCTGTAAAGAATAACATTCAATAGCTATTTACAATCATCTTTACAGTAAGCTTTAAGAGCTTCTTAAAATGTATTGCATATCACCAGTGCTGAATAAACAATAGCAGCTGATGATAAGTATCAGGGAACTTAGTACTGGGAGTCATATAACCAGATATTATTTTACTTCAGCATTTTTACACATTTTGCAATTGAACTTTGCGCCACTGCCCAATTCCCATTTTTCTACCACATTAATTTAAAAATATAATATTTATGTTTTAAACATAAAAACAAATACACTCTCTAACAGAAAGTATGTTTAAAGATATTATATACTCATCAATAAGAGACAGAGTTCCTTTAACATTAAATGAAAACAGCTGGTGATAATTAACCTTGGAATCTGCACACACTGTATTTTGATTCAGAATGGCTGTACTTATTAAAGATGGCAGTGTTAAACACACTGTACTTTTTATAAATTATTATATCTAACTTTTGAATAATACTATTTTAACTGAAAATAATCACTTAATATAAATAAAGTAAGCAAAGTGAAAGACTACCAAGATAGATATGTTATAAACCTTTGTTAAAATATCAGTATTTAACCATAAAAACTCTCCTCCTTATTAACCAATATATTTAAAATAACCAATAATTATAAAAAGGAAAACCTGTATCAATATTAGAAACTAAAGAAACTGATTTCAAAATCCAGAAAATCTAGAAGTTGGGACTAGAGAGAAGAAAAACTATCAAACATAATGAAGTACTACAGTGAATTTCTAACTAACTAACCAAGAATTTTTTACTTTAAAGCTTTTATGCATAATAATGTATGAGTTTATTTGTAGCACTTGAAGAATACAGAGGAGGCTGTTACTGTATCCAGACCTACTGACTCAGATACTCTGGCAGTAGAACCCAACAATTTTGGTTTATCAAGCCCTCCTGGGGATTTGAATGCATGTTCAAGTTTGAAAAACACTGCTTTGGACAAATGTTTTCTCTAATGTTGTAATCAGTCATAAATACAACTCATCATCTTAATTGATGAGTTGTACTCTTCATTGAATAGAATCAAATATAGTTTAGTAAAAATACATAGAGGGGGAATCTAGAATGGTTCCATGTTATCTGTCAATTATGAGGTAAACAAAAATAGGTAGCTCTGATGGCAAGGTGAGTTTGTCCTGGATGCGAAAGACTGGAAGCAGCAGGATGAATTGCTATTAGTCCACACTAGACTAATGATAAGGAGGATCCAAATTAGAGCCACGGAAATGACAATGAGTAAAAGACAAAATGCTTTTAAAATAATGTATGGCACACATTTGGCAAGAATTTATAATTGATTGGGTCCAAGAAATGAATGTACAGAGTGGCTAAAGAATGATTATTCATTGTCGCTTTGCATCATTGGGTATAGAGACAAAGTACTGAGAACCAAGTGGGTGCCTAATAAATGTTAAGTTGAAGCCAATTTGTTGGGATAAAAAATTGACAGCTATTGTGTTTATATCTCTTCTGTGAAGGCAATCTGGCCAATGATGATTGGACTCATGGTTTTGCCAAAAAAAAAAAAAAAAAAAGAAAGAAAGAAAAAGGACTCTTGGTGTCATCACAGGAAAGAATTCAAGGATACACAGAATAAATCAAGCACGCAGTGGATTTATTAAAAGAAGGATAGTACACTCCCAAAATAGTAGGAGTGGGCAGGCCAGGAGAAGAGAACTGTGCCCCATAAGAAAGAGGCTTATGAGTTTATTACTTCTAAAATGAAGGTGTAAAATATTCAAGTTTTAGGGGAGGCATTCCTAGGCAGGTTCTTCACTGACCACTCCTTCCTGTTCTGAGGTGGGATTCTCTTGTCCTTATTTGGCTTTTTTTGGAACTGTCATGGTGACAGGGGGTGGAGATTTTCCCTAACTGCAATGCTAATATTGGAATCCATTACAATTAGCTGAAGTTCACTTTGAGGGGCAAGATGGTTTCCTGGATCTCTTCTTGGCAATAAAATCTAGTTCTGGTCGGTCTGGTAGCTGCACCTTTTCTTAAGAATGATCTCATCTCCTTCCTTATTTTCCCGCACTTCCTTCTTCCCTTCCTTCCTTTCTCTCCCCATGGTCCTATTCTTTCTGCCTATGGTAACAGTAGCATAGCTAGTTCCAGCTTTTGTATTATGGCAAAATTGCATTATTTTTCATTATTTATACCCTTTCATCATTCATCCTCTTTTTTCCCAATTGAAAAAAGCCGAATGCCATTAGAACAGCATCTATTATAATCTTGGAGCTGTACGGTATACTCTAAATCAATTTTCAAAGATATTCTTTTGATAGAATCTTGAAAAGTCATGAAGACTGGTCACCATATTATAAGATAAGTAAGTCTGGTTGCAAAAGATTCTGTTGGTTTCCCACCAACTTTGTCTTTGTGGGGTCTTAAAAAAATACTTTTCTTCCCATCTTTTAAGTTCTTCTAGATGGGCTAATAATCAAATTAACAGAGACTGATTAATAAAAAGAAATCAAAGTTTTAATACATGTGCATGGGGAATTCAAATAAGCATGAAAATTCCAAAAACACTGAGGCAATATTGGGTAATAAGACATTTTTGGACAAAGGAGAAAGGAGGGGAAGAGCTATTAGATTTCAGAAGTGAGAATGGGTCATTTATAGGTACTTGAGGAAGAGCAGAACATATGTGGCAGGCAAATTCTTGCTGGGCAACTCAAAAACAATGGGACACAGTAGGCAGCTAGCTAACAGATGCTACTTGATGCCCTCTTACTTACCATACTTAATTCAAATTAGGTAAGGAAGCAGTCTAAGATTTCCTTCCTGTAGCAGGTTTCTGTCTGAATCTCTTGAGCAAAAAAGGTCCAAAGTTTCTTTTTGAGGCTTGTTTCTTACTAAACAACTTAAAGTCAACATTCCAAAAGGTAGCTTCAGGGTAGCAAAATTTTGGTTGCCTTCATCTTCATGTTATACTATACTCGTTTCTATGATTATGTCATGAATGCTAAAATCATGGGAATAAGTGATAGAATATAAATAATCAAAAATCATTATTTCTTGAATATCCTTATATAATTGTTGCAATATTGTGATTTATAAGAAATATATATTTGGTTATTCAGATGACCAAAATGTATTTCTCACATATATTTGGTCTTGATCCACAATTCCTGGCTCAAAGCTCCCTGAACCTTGGAATTCTCTAAATATTGAAGTGATAAGAGATGTCTTTTGTTAAGGAGATGACTTTTAGAAAGCTTCCAGGTAACCTAAGAATGGGAACTGGTTGCCAGGAGGCCCAACCAGGTAATTAGAAGATTGGAACTTTCAATTCCACCTCTGACCACTTGGGAGGGAAGAGTGGTTGGAGGTTGAAGTATTTGACCAATGATTTAATAAATCATGACTATACAATGAAACCTCCATAAAATCCCAAAAGGATGGGTTTCAGAGAGCTTCTGCCTGAATGACGTTAGTAAAAATATATAGAGAGGGAATCTATAATGGTACCAAGTAAGTGAAGACATGGACATGCGAGGTGCATGGTGCATCTGAGAGGACATGGAAGCTCCATTCCCCTTCCTATATATCGTGCTGTGTACATCCCTTCCATCTGACTCTACCTGGGTTATATCCTTTTCCAATAAACCAGTGATCTAGTAAGTAACATGTTTCTCCGAGTTCTGTGAGCCATTCTAACAAATGAATCAAACCCAAGGAGGAGTTTGTGGAAACCTCTGATTTATAGCCAGTCGGTCAGAACTACAGGTAACAATTTGAACTGGCTATTTGCATTCTCAGTTGGAGGGGGTCATTGGAACCTCCAATCTGTAGACAATCAGTCAGAAGTACAGGTTGCCTGGGCTTCTGGCTGGCCTCTTAAGTGTGTGTACAGGGAAGGGGGTCAGTCTTGTAGGACTGAACCCTTAACCTGTGGAATCTAATGCTGTCTATGGGTAGATATTGTAAGGATTGAGTTGAATTCTTGGACACACTGCTAGTGTCCTGAGAGTTGTTTGTTGATGTGGGGGATCCCTTCACTCCAAGGTGAAATTGGGTCTGGGAACCCAATTTATTTGCAAAACCCAATTTAAGTGCAAAAGCAGTAGCAATAATAATAGCAGGATTGCAAATAGCAATGGGAGTGGTAATTTTGGTAATAGTAACATAAAATGTAGAGGTATTCCCCAGAACTCAATAGGTATCACAAACTCGAATACTGAAAGTCGAATCTACACCAAATATTATCCTAATCAGCAGAAAGTTTAACTATTTTAATTTAATGAATAATTTTAATACTTGTAGACAACACATATAGTCTCAATTTTTCTATGTTATGTATTTAACTATTGGACCTCTAGAACCATTTAATATTAATATACACTTTTAGCTCCTGTGCCCACTAACTTGTTAACATTTACAACCTAAAATTTTTAACATTATGTATCCTACATGTAAACTAAAGCTTTCCCCCTCTTTTATTTATTGAGCAAAATTAGTTAATTCCAGCTATAGTGTGTGTGTGTGTATATATATATATATATATATATATATGCTTTATCCATCTCATTGTATTTCCTTTATCACTTCTATCATTTCACCATATCTTTCTGTAATTTAGTCTGTTTTGAGCTCTTTGATAGTTTCATGATGTAGTTAAGTTCATGTATGTGGATATAGTGACATGAATATAAAAAAACAAAACAAAACAAAAACAAAAAAGTGAATGAACAGAACCAACAACTCTCTGCTTTATCCATATATTTTAATTAATAAACAAAAAATAAAAAAAAAATTCAGAATGTCGGCTGATGATAAATGTAATAAATATATAACAATAGGAAAATAGAGAGTAATAAAGGATATTATTTTAGATAACTATTTGGGGATATTTCTCTCTGAGGAGGTGACCTTTAAACCAAGAGAAAAAACAGAGATTAGGTGCACAACATTTGGGGCAGAGACATTCACGAATGCAAAAGTTCTGAAATGGACCATATTTAACATGTTGAGAAATAGGAAGTTAGTGTATCTGTCACTGAATAGTAAGGAAAAGAAAGATTGGGAAATAAAGTTGGAAATCCAGACAGACTCAGATTACATAGGGCCCTGTGGGCCAGTCTGAAGATTCTGCTTTATGTTGAATGTGACGAGAATCCATTCAAAAGTAATTTCCATAAATGATGGAAAACATATTATTTAATGAAACAATAAAACTGTTTGAAAATAAAAGTGGAAAAACATGATGTACCAGAAATTGCGATGGTATACTGAAAAACAAGGTGGCAGATACATCAAATTAATGGTAGGAATTACCCCAAAATCCTTGTGCAGTTGACCCTTGGAAACTATAGGAGCAAAACCAAAGTGACTTCATACCAGGTAAGTGTAAATAGGAGGAAGAAGTTCAGGAACAACCAATAGCCACTAATTGGGGTATTGCAGCCCAAGGAGCCAAGTGAGAATGTCACCACAAATGTCTCCTTCTCTCCAGCTATGGGATATAATTTAACACATTTTTTAAATATAGTTTATACAACCATGGTACTCAAACTGAGCAAAGACAGGTGGGAATAAGCAATTATAGGCCAATCTCACCTATGAGCAAAGATTCCAAAACAAAAAAAGTAATAAAACAGACTAAGTACAGAGATGTAGTAAAATAATATAAATTTATAGCCAATTAAGGTTTATTTAAGAGAATATTATTCAACAACAGAATCTCTATTAATATGTTTCAATAAATGTGAGGATTATATGCAACATACATATTACCTACTATAATTAGACACAAGTTCAACACAAATTCATGTTTAAGATAATTTAAAGCCCTGAAAGTAACAGAGTAAGAATGAAATTCTTTATCTTTATTGAAAAAAAATATGCTTATAGGAGAAATATATACATAAACATGAAAGCTTCAGCAACCATACTTCATTTTGAAATGTAAATACCTTCTCTATAAAATCAGAAATGAGACCAGAATGCCCAGTGTAGTGTCCCTGCTTCATTCAATTATGTGTTGAATGTTGAATACAAATAACACAATGAAGATGTGGTGATTATAGACATGAGAAAGACAGAATCAAAACTGTTATTTATAGATGATATTATCATCTTATAGACAATGTAGGTAAATAACTTACAAAGTATTAAAACTAAAATGAAAAATAAACAAGCTGCCAGATACAATTAAGCATAAAACAACCCATGTCTACATATTTAGAAAATGGAATAAAAAAGAGATCCTATGGGGGGGTGAGAGAGAGAGAGAGAGAGAAGTGAGGGAGGGAGAAAGGAAAGAAGGAAGGAAGAAAAGTAAAGAACGGCATGGAGGTAGAAACACCTACAAAGTATCAAACAAATATATGTAAGAAAGTGCTGGAGAATATTATAAAACTCTAATAAAGAACATAAAAAGAAGATGGGGAAAAAATGAAAAGATAAACTGGATGGGTGAATAGATTGACTTAATATTGTAAAGACATCAATTTTCCAAAAAAGTAGTCTATAAATTCAACAACAGTCAAGTCCCCAAAAGGAATTTTGTTAGAAATTGGCAATGTGATTCTGAAAGTTATCTGAACTAGAAATTGTGGAAACGTGGAGATAATTGTTCAATAGATGGAAGATAGGCCACTTGCAAGGCAGCTTGGGAAATACCATTCCAAGTGGTAGAGTGCCAGGATGTATATACCATATTTCCCCGAAAATAAGACTTAGCCAGACAATCAGCTCTAATGTGTCTTTTGGAGCAAAAATTAATATAAGACGTGGTCTTATTTTACTGTCATATAAGATAGAGTTTTTAATATGACATGATATGATATGATATAATATATAATACCAGGTCTTATACTAATTTTTGCTCCAAAAGATGCATTAGAGCTGATTGTCCAGCTAGGGTCTTATTTTCAGGGAAACAGGGTCTCATGAGGGGCATCATGTGGGGTGTCTGGTCCTCCCCACATAAGAGGACAGGATATGATGAGGCCAAAAGGGAACACCCAGGGAGCCATAGATAGGGGAGTCATACCACTATAGTCTCACTGGAGGCACTATAGTCTCACTGGAGGCGGGCTCCACACGACCTGCAACCTGCTGTCCACTTCTCTGCCTGCCAACCAACCGACTGACCAACCAACGTAACTGTGGCAGTTGTATCAGTGGCTAATTGGCTCACTGGTTACAGCTGATGGCCAACTAGCCACAGCTGACAGCCATCTACTACCCGAGTCAGCACCTTTCCACATGAGGCTGAGAGCCTGGAAAATGCTCTCTGGGACTTTGTCCCCACACAGGGTATGAAAGCAGATAGGCAAATGTCCAGCACAGTCTTTTATCCTTTTACTAAAATATCCCTTCGGACTTCATAGGAATGGTGGCAGCGAGGCGGACTTCTTGAGTTCTCCTCCAGAGCTTACCACAAAGTGAACATCTATAACCCATCAAAGGATTCTCTGCTCATCACAGAGAACAGCTAAGGGGCTCATATGAGGATTACTTGAAGGTGGGCAAATTGGAAGAGCAGGGATAGAGGGAAGGGAGCAGAGAGGAGACGTGGCCTACATCCACGGCTGTGGAGACGCAGGAGGTCCCAACATGGAACAGAGACCACAAAAGCCAGGAGGTGAGCTCTTTCCCTGCATCCCTCAGCTGATCTGTCCTGCTGAGAGAGCAGCATATCCAGCATTTGAGGCAGTAACCTCAGCTGAGACCTCCACCTGGGCCCTACGTCAGACAAAGGACGTAAACTCCATACCTGGGCTCCTCCCCGCACTCTCCCAATTTTATCCCCCCCCAACCCCCGCTTGCAGAGACTTAAGTTGACCCCTCAACTGAGCAGTAGTGTTAGATTACAGAGGAGCTGTAGTGCTCAGGATCTGGGAAGACCCGGCGTGCAGCACAGCTCTGACCCAGGGAAGAGGCTGGGAAGAGTGTGATACCACTGGGCTGGAAGAGAGAAGACTCCTCCATCCCCAGCCCCTACCCTTTCTGGCCTACGTAGGGCAGGGCAATTACAACTGCAGAGACACTCCCAGGGATCAGCAGTAGGCGGCAGACGCAGCTCTGGGTTTCCAGCAGCTCAGAAATCTGCCGCCCGTCATACATACACACACACACACACACACACACACACACACACACACGGAAGAAGTCCCCTGAGACTGAGGAGACCTGGGCACAGGGCTGGTTATGTTACTCTCAGTGTGCATATGTGCAAGAAAAAGCAGAAACTGCACTGACTTTGTAGAAACTACAATCTAGACCTCATAGGCCCACTCATCTAAAACTGCAGTCCCAAGGTCACTCTGGGCACCAGGTGACTGGCTCTGCCTGCACAATACGGAGAGAACTCTCTGGTACAGCAGAGGACAACCTGGAGATTACTTGGTGAGCTTAAGCCAAGACTGGTGCTGCTTTTTCTGTTTTGTTTTGTTTTTACATCTTTGATATTCTTGCCTGTGTTGAGTGTGGGTTATCAGTTGTTTTTACATGTGAATGTATTTGTTTTTTTCTTTGTTGTTGTTGTCATGCTCGGTGATTTGCTTTGTTCTGCAGTTGCCCTACACCAGAGCCCAGCTCAAGTGGCACAAGATTCAACACATCCAGAGGCCAACTCCAGACCAAACCAGAGTATTACCGGGTTTCACCTACAAGTAACACACCCAGAGGGAATTCTCTACAGGCACAAGAGCCCATAGAGGCCACGCCTCATTTAAGCGTCAACCCTCAAGTAGCTGAACATCCTGCTGTGGGCAGAGCCAAGTCTCACAACTAGTCAGCCTAGGAGTCAATCTCTCCTACTCACAAGCTAAAAGCAATTAAAAATCAACTTTAACAGGACAACATACAAAAGACAAGAGTCACCTTTGGAGCACACACAGAGGAGAAGAACGAAGTAGTGCAAGTCAAATATAAAGGACTCATACTACATAAGATAACCCAGCAAAAACTAAGAACTCTAGGAGATATACATAATACATCGAAGCAAACACAGAGAGTCAGCCGGAATGGGGAAACAAAGAAACATGTCCCAAATAAAAGCACAGAAGAAACCTCCAGAATTGGAACCAAACGAAATAGAGGAAACCAACCTAACAGAGACAGAGTTCAGAACACTGATGATAAAAATGTTTAGGAGCTCAGTGATGACATAAAAAAGGATAGAGAAATCATAATGAACAACCAGTTAGAACTAAAGAACACAATAACTGAAATAAAGAACATACTTGAAGGAATTACCAGCAGGTTAGATGAGGCAGAGGATCGAATCAGCGACTTACAAGACAAGTTAGCAGAGAACACCCAAATGGAACAACAAAAAGAGAAAATAATTAAAACAATGAAGATGGTTTAAGAGACCTCTGGGATAACATCAAGCTCAACAACATGCGCATCATAGGAATATCAGAAGGTGAAGAGAGGAAGCAAGGGATCAAGAACATATTTGAAATAATAATGTACAAAAATTTCCCTAACCTGATGAAGAAAACCAACATACAAGCCCAGGAAGTGCAGAGAGTTCCAACCAGGATAAACCCAAACAGGTCCAGACCAAGACACACTATAATTAAAATGGCAAAGGTTAAAGACAAAGAGGGAATCCTAAAAACAGCAAGAGAAAGACAGCAGGTTACATACAAGGGAATTCCTATAAGATTATCAAATGACTTTTTTACAGAAACATTGCAGGCCAGGAGGGAGTGGCAAGAGATACTCAAAGTGATGGAAGACAAAGGTCTACAACCTAGATTGCTTTTCCAGCAAGGCTATCATTTAAAATTGAAGGAGAGATAAAGAGCTTACCAGAAAGGAATAAGCTAAAGGAATTTATTACTGCCAAGCCAGCATTGCAGGAAATATTAAAAGGGTTTTTGTAAGCAGAAGAAAAATGAAAGCAATCTAACTACAAATTTAAAAATGACAATAACTGTACCTATCAATAATCACTTTAAATGTAAATGGTTTAAACGCTCCAATGAAATCCATGCCTATATGGTCATTTAATCTACGACAATGGAAGCAAGAATTTACGGTGGGGTAAAGACAGTCTATTCAATAAATGGTGCTGGGAAATCTGGACAGACACATGGAAAAAAAATGAAGCTGGACCACCTCCTTACACCATATACAATAATAAATTCAAAATAGCTTAAAGACTTATATGTAAGATCTGAAACCATAAAATTCCTAGAAGAAAATGTAGGAAGAAACTTTACAGACATTACCGGAGTAAAGTTTTCACTGATATATCCCCTCGGGCAAGGGAAGCAAGAGAAAAAATAAACCTGTGGGATTACATCAAACTAAAAAGTTTTTTCACAGCAAAGGAAACCATCAATAAAACAAAAAGGGATCTTAATGAATGGGAAAAGATATTTGCCAATGATATATCCGATAAGGGGTTAATACCCCAAATTTATAAAAAACTCACTCAACTCAACTCCAAAAAAACAAACAACCCAATTAAAAAATGGGCAGAGGACACATAGAGACATTTTTCTAAAAACGGCATACAGATGGCCAAAAGACATATGAAAAAATGCTTGATCTCTGTCGTGCGGGGCGTCCTGCAGGGTCTCTGCTCCCACTCCCCACACAAGAACGCAGGACACGGTAAGGCCAAAAAGGAACACCCACGGAGCCATTAGTAGGGGAGTCATATCATTATATTCTCACCGGCGGCATCCGCCTCTCTGCAATCCGCTCTTTCTAGCCCCATTCTTCTTGCTAACCCCCATTCCTCTGCTAGCGTGGCCACAGCCGTTATATTAGTGGCCAATGGCTTACGAGTTACAGCTGACGGCCAACTAGCCACAGCTGCTGGCCATCTGATCACAGTTGATGGCCATTTACTACCCGAGCCAGCACCTATCTATGTGAGGCCGAGAGCCTGGAAACTGCTTTTTGGAGCGTTGTCCCCACAATCTCACTAACCATTAGAGAAATGCAAATAAAAACCACAATGAGATACCACCTCACCCCAGTCCAAATGGCTATCATCAATAAATCAACAAACAACAAGTGCTGGCAAGGATGTGGAGAAAAGGGAACCCTTGTGAACTGTTGGTGGGATTGCAGATTTGTACAGTCACTACGGAAAACCGTATGGAGGTGTCTCAAAAAACTGAAAATGGAACTACCTTATGATTCAGCACTTCTACTCCTAGGTATCTATCGGGAGAAATCCAAAACTCTAATTCAAAAAAATGTGTGCACTCCTATGTTTATTGCAGCACTTTACACAATAGCCAAGATATGGAAACAACCGAAATGCCCATCGGTAGATGACTGGATTAAGAAGCTGTGATACATTTATACAATGGAGTATTACGCAGCCATAAAGAAGAAAGAAATCTTATCATTTGCAGCAACATGGATGGATCTAGAGAACATTATGTTAAGTGAAATAAGTCAGAAAGAGAAAGACAAGTACCATCTGATCTCACTTATATGCGGAATCTAAAGAAAAGAATAAATGAGTGAACGAATCAGAAACAATCTCAGAGACATAGAGAAAAAAACTGAGGGTTGCTAGATGGGAGAGGGGGTGGGATAAGGGGAAAGGTGAGGGGATTAGAAAGCACAGTCAGTAACCACAGGATTGCCATTGGGTTATGAAAGTCAATTTGGGGAACGTAATCAATAATGTTGTAAAGATTTTGTAGGGTATCCGATGGACACTTGTCTTGTTGGGTAGACCACCTCAGGGAAGATGTAGATGCCTGATCACTGCACTGTACACCTGAAGCTGAAGCTGAACAATAATGAATGTCAACTACAATTTATATATATATAAATTGTATATATACATATATATACATATATATACATATATATGTATATATATACATATATATATACATATATATATATACATATATATGTATATATATATATGTATATATATATATTTTATTTATTAGAAGAAGCGGAGTACAGCATTAGGAACAGAGACAGTGGAAATGTAATGGCTCTATGCGATGTCAGAGGGATAGTGGATGGGGGGAAGGTGGTTAACACTATGTGAGGGATATAAATGATAAATGTCTAAGTATTACATTGTTTTGTGCACCTGAAACTAATAAAAAAATTAAAAGAAAAAACATAGGCAGCCCAGAATTTCTGTAATAAGATCAAATAAAATTATTAGGATAATGAAATAATAAGGTGTCAACATAGAGATGTTCCAATAATAAAATGTAAATTTGAATATAAAAAATAAAAATAAAAAATAAAATAAAATATCCCTTTGAATTTGGGATATTCAAATTGCTTCGTTTACAAGAATGTATGAAATAGGGAGAATAAAATTTGATTTCCAGCCAAACCCTCTCGTACAGTGATTCAGGATCTACAATATATTCTGTCTTTTAGAGATGATTTTGCAAGCCTAACCTAACCTAACCTAAGAATGGAAAAGCTAAAGATAGGGATTAAATATTTTTTTTCTACAAGTTGCTATTCTTCTAACACTTTCCTTTAAAATATTGTCTTGAATATATAACTTTTAAGTGGATGGATTACATTTCTGAATCAATAACAACTTACTGTTAAACCAAAGAGTTTATTAGCTAACATTTTTTTTAAAAAAGCGATACCCCAATATAAACCTCCTATGGAAGTATCTGTTCTGCCATCTCCTTTACTGCAGTCTCCATGCTGTAAGGGCAAATATCTTTAATGAAAATCTGATGCAACACATTATCCATCACCACACTACAACATCTGAAATACACTGTATTTTAAAAGCACTTTTTCTTTCTTTGTCCATTTAAAGTTTGCTGTCTAATTTTAAGAATCTGTATTGTTTAAAAATGTGAAAAAGTTATGGTATTTTTTCCAGAAAATAATGCAATATGCATTTTCTTATGGTCATTGTGTATCATGTTTACTGTAGGATCTATAATAAATAAGCTTGTAAAATATAATCAGAATAACATCCATGAAAATGGTAGCACAAGGAACTCCAAAATATGCCCATTCATAAAAGCAGTGGAAAAACTGACAAAATTTGTTAGAATCAACTTTATAGAACTCAAAACGAACAAAAACCTTGTAACAATCAGGAGAGTGCTTATTCTAGAACAGTAGCTGAATCTTACTGAGAACAAGTTTGTTGGTACTATAACTTGCCCTGTTCCCAGCTCAGTCTAGCTCAACTGTGTAAACTTAAAAATAATAGCCCACATTCCTAGTATCAGTACTGGAGGGAATAGAATGGACTTGATTTGCTAAGAATTGTAATTACTTTTGTTGACCTGTCTGGTGGCTCCTTGGAAGACTGGCTCATAAAGCTTGTCTTTATTTCTACTAATTCAGAACTCACCTAATGCTAAAACAGCTACATGAGGGGCATTTGTCAAAAACAGCTCAGTGGTCCTCAAAATGTTTAGGTAGTCCCTTCCTCCTATGTTATCAGTGTCAAAATAAATGGCCACAGGTTCTGATTATCCATTGTCATTGCCAATTTTTTTTTTTAATAGATTAAGTAATACCCTGTTGGCTGCCCATATATTTTACTTCTAGAAACCGGCCCCATTGCTTTCTGTGAGTCAAACTTCTCTGGCTGCTTGTTACTCACTTTCAATAATTATGGTTACATTGCTTCTGATGATTAATCACTGTAACCATTATTTTGTGATCCTAGAATCCCCATTGCTACCTTCAACCTAGTGTATGGGGGAAAACTACCAGTGAGCTTCTCAGTAATGGCAATGCCACCTCATCAGTACTTGGTATATGAGCTACCATCGAGCCTGCCCATGGAACATAGTCAGGTTGTGGTTTTCCAAGCCCTATGGTATGTCCAGCCTAACACTTCCACTTTTATGAAGCTTCACCATCTCTCATGGAGATCCTAACTTTTCTACATCATTTAGTATGGATTATTACATTTCCAAATTATCAAGAGTCATTCTAGTAGTATATTAAAATAGTCTTCCTGGACCCTTGGCAAATCGTTTATTCCTAAATCCTGGGATAGGGTGTTTTTTGTTGTTTTTCTGTCTTACCAATAAACTCATCATTAGCCAACTTGATGCCCTTCTCCTTGATTCAGCACCCTCAGTGCCATTCATGCTGGTACATGTTGGCTTGGCTCTGCAGTTCCCTAGATGCGTCGGTCTTTCCACCCTTAGGGGAACCACAACTTCCCCTCCACAATTTTTGCTGATATTTGACTCTAAACATGTGTCTGGCAACCAGGCGGGGAGTTGTGAGTAGATCCTGAGGCCACATCTTGTTTTCTTTTGAGGTATAACCTTTGTAGAATCTTCAAGTCCCCCAGGAAGATAATTTATTCAAATGCCACAGATTGTAATCGCTGTAGAGGGCCAAAGGACTGGAGAAAAACTTGGAAAAGGAGGATTGACCACAGTGTTCTGTGTACAGCTCTCTGATTAATTTTTGTGACTACTCAGTCATGGCACTCTTGGTTGTAGACCTTTGGACACAGAGCTTGGAACCTGTTTTCAGTGCCCAGAACTGCCCCGTATCACCTACAACCTTCCTTCAGTCAGTGTGTTCTGGGGTCTGGCTTCCTCCATCCTGGTTTATTCTTCAGTATTATTCTCTTTTTCAAATAAGTGTAAAATAACTTATGTGATGATGAAAAACCACATTTCCTCCATTTCTTCAGTGGTATGTATGTGTATACACATATATGTATATTTTCTATCTTGTTTTGATTGGATTTGAGGAGACAGTGTAGTGAAACATTTTCTTCCATTATTTCTTGAAATTGAAATTCATGAAGTTATATTTCTGGATTTTATTTCCTGATATGAATAATTATTTTTGTGTTTAATATTTATACCATATTTTATATTTAATACTTAATATTTTGATAATTAATTTTGTTTATTTCTACAATGTAGCAGAGATGAGCATATATTTCCAGATAGCCATCTATGGGTGTGCAACGAAAACATGAGTTAGAAAATTTTTCATTTCACTATTTCATGGAATTGCTATCTTTAGGTTTGTTGAATGTCAAATGGTTGACTGCATCTTGTTTTTGCTATATATTTAGTCATTTATAGACAAATTCTTACATGGACCAAAGACCATTAACTTCATAATTCAATTGGATCATTAGTATTGTTTAATAACTAACAATAATTCCAGACATTTGAAAATTGTTTTACTAGCTGGCATGGTTTTAAAAAATTAATACACTCATACAATGAAATTATATGCAAGATTTGAAAATATTTTTAAGTATAAAACAGAAAGCTGTCTATTATGTTGTAGAGGTAAAAAATGGAAATAAGTGTAATTACACATTTCTAAATCAAAAGGTTGCCTTATAATTTTTTAGTCAGACCTCAAATAACTTCCTTGAATATTTTCTTCCCTCAAATATATTTAGCAGATACATGGTATGTTATGTGATTATCTACAGAGAGCCACAACCACTGCTTTGTCTTATTTCAAAACTCTTAATCTCTACTTTTCCATGAAATAACACTTTACTTTCCTCTTGACCACTCTTCGAAGTAGAGAAACAGCAACCTCTCTTGAACAGATGCTACTGTTATCAACACATTTAGCCAAGTGCAGTTGGGGTAATTTGGTTTATAACTCCATTTTTAAATTTTCCACAGTATTTAAAAGACAAATTGCATAATAATAATTATAACTCTCTGTTAATGGGTACACATAATATAAAGATGTAATTTGTGACATCAATAAAATAAAATGAGTGGGGCAGACTGTAAAGGAGTAGTTTTTGGAAGCAGATGAGTGAAGTTGGTATCAGTTTAAAACAGGGTGTTATAATTTTAGGATATTTTATGTAATTTCCATAGTAACCACAAAGAAAATATATATAGAATCATAAAAGGAAACAAAAAAAGAATTTTAAAATGTCACTACAAAAATATCAAAGGAAAGAAATAAGGGAGGAAATGCATTGGGTGCGTTAGCTGTAAGGCATACAGAAAATGAATAACAAAATGGCAGTAGTAAGTCCTTTCCTATCAGTAATTATTTCAAATGTAAATGGATTATATTCCACAATCAAAAGATACAGATTGGTGATATGGATTTAAAAAAACAAAAACAAAACAGGATCCAACAATATACTGCATTCAAGAGACTCTCTTTAGATCTAAGGATACATATCCATTACTCTAGTACATATTTATTCTCAAAGCATTTATTTCAGGCTCATTTTATTTCTGTTTTATTTTATCATGTCCCATAAATTAATGTTTAAACATTATTAAACTCTCACATATTTTCAGTTTCATATTATATAAATCAAAATTCAAAACAGGAAGCATAAATCACAATCAATTAGGATTTAAGGACAGTACTTCTGATGGAAACCTATTTTGTGTGAATAGCAAAAAGCAGATATGACAGACCATAAGCAAGTGTGGAGCTTACTAAAGGTGTACTAATGGTTGTTAAATGTGTTGTTTATAGTATTATCATCAAAATATTCTCATTAATCTAGAAAGTGCATTGGAGGAAGAAATAAACAGAGACGTTGTCAAGGGTTTAAAGGAAATAGGAGACTTATATCCGAGTAATGCATGAATATGAATACGCCTCCCTGACAATACCCCACAGTAAAAATTAGGTAAATTTTGCCTTTGTTTTGTACACTGAGAAACACATGATGGTAAAAAAGGAAGAAAGAAGGGAGAACCACTCTCAGACATCTCCTAAGTGAACATTCTGGGACAGACCAATTAAAAAAGATACATAGAGAAGGTGAATATTTGGAAGTTGATAGTATTAAAACAACACATACTTACATGCTTCTCACAATGTCTCTGTGTTTCCCCATATTTGAAAACAACTGTTGAAGACATGCTTTTATTCAGCCAAAGGAGGTATATATAAGTTGTATTCAGGAGCATGAATACACGTCTGAACTGATGCTAGACCATGGTGACATTAATGGTGTAAGAATTCATAGAACCTAAAAGGTGATATATTGTCTTCCTATTTTGTACAATTCTATTTTGTGTAATGTCTTCATTTCATATAATTAGTCAAAGATTTCTATATTTTATCAATATTTATTTGTATATTAAATTTATGTAATTTAATACATAAATAAGTGTGAAAAGTGATCTTATCTATTTTTCTCTTGTTCTTTCTTAGACTCACATGCACCCCTCTGCTATGTTCTATCTATACCACTGGATCTGGTAGTCTGTACTACAGACTGCATTGCCCAGGCTTCCGTGACAGCTGTTAGACTGTGGATAGGAAGCAACCATGGTAGATCAGAAAGTAGGAAGAGAGGATAAGCTCATTTTTCTTTTCCATCGTTGCTTCATGAAGCATATTTGAAAGTAGTCACCTCTCTTCTGTGTTTCCAAGTTCAACCACTGCTTCCTTTTGGGGGATTATGTAGGGAGCTCCACTGTGATTCAAACATAGCAGGGTGGGTTTTTCTTTCCCAGTTTTAGGATTAGCTAAACAGAACCCCCAGTATTGCAGAACTGAAATCCGGGATCCTGGTAGCACCGTTTTCTTTCTTGACACTTCTTACTCAGTTGCACGAATGGGAGTGGTTTCTGAAGTTATATATCTCTAGTTATCAATTAACTTTTAAAAATTTATTTATTTTGTATATTTATTCTCTTCCAACACCCTTCTTTTTTTCCTTCCTACATCTTTTAATATCTGGGTAACTGATTCCCTTTTTTTAATTAGAGGGAATTAAAATTTTTACTAATTAAAGTTTTTAAATTTGGGAGTTTTGTTTTATTATTTTTCCTAATTGGATCCTGTCTGACAAAGTAATTAAGATAAAACTGAATAGCAAACACAAATCTACCTAAGTAAGGAAAGACCTAAGCTGAATAGAATCTCCAGGTCATAGCTTATTTTTAGCTTCACTGAGAGTGTAACACTTCCCATTCTAGTCAAGATGATGTACAAAGTCATGAGTGAGCACTTGCAAAACACAAAGCCCTCCACACACCGGATATCTGATAATTGCCATACTACCTCCTTATAAGGTACTTACGTTTAATTAAGTGGTGCTCTCTTTAAAACTTTTTTTTTAAGTTAAACTCTGTATTTTTCAGTTATTATACATTCCCATGCAGTTGTAAGACATCATACAGAGATCTTATATACAATTTATCCACTTTCCTCTAATGCTAATACCTTGCAAAACTATAGTAACATACATATCACAACCAGGATATTGACTTTGATACAATCCACTGATCTTATTCAGATTTTCCAAGTTTTACTCATTAGGTTTATTTGTGGTTGTTTAGTTCTAGAAAATTTATCACACATGTAGATTTATGTATCCAAAACACATAGTTGCAACACAGAATATTTACATCTCACAAGGATTCTACATCTGTTCTTTTGTAACCACAATCTCTTCCCTTTTGTGTCCATCTCTTCCTTAAAAACTGGAATTAATCACTAATATGTTCCCCATTTTTATAATTTTGTCATTCCAAGAATGTTATATAAATGGAAGAATACAATAGGTAAACTTTTGGAAATGGCTTTTTTTTTCACTCAGGTTATTTCTCTTGAGATTCATCTAAGTGGTTATGTGTATCGAGTTCATTCATTTTATTGCTGCGTAGTATTCCATGAATTGGATGCACCAGTTTCTTTAATCATTTACCTGCTGAGGGGCTTCTGGGCTCTTTCTGATTTGGGGCTCTTACAAATAAAGCTGCTATGCACATCTGTGCACAGTTTCTTATGTAAACATATATCTCTGTTTTTCTGGGATAGATGCTTGCGAGTGCAAGTACTGTATATAGGGTGATCCCATATCTCATTTAGTAAGAAACTGCCAAACTATAACCTATCAGAATGGCTAAAATTAAAAATACTGAAAACACCAAAATGTTGGACAGGAAGCAAAGAAACTGATCAATTATAGATAGCTGGTGGGATTGTAACATGATACACCCACTCTGTACAAGTCTTTGGCAGGATTTTTTAAAAAAACTTTTAAAAACTGCTTGACGCTAACTTTCTGTTGAGGCCGACTGCTGCCCCTCTGCTATCATGGACCTCACAATCCGTCCATTCTTTCTTCTCTCCACAGTCCACTGAATGAGTGATGACCTACTAGCCAACCTCTAACACATGTTTCCAACAATGCTGACGTGACAGAGAGGAAATTGCTTGTAATGGGGATATACGTTAACAAAGCAGTTTTTCACAGATGTCTTTGAGGAATCTTTATAAATTACGGTGGCCATTGTAAACACACAACAGAAGAAAATGCTAAACCTTGTAAAACATGAGCTATTCACTATAAAATGCTTTTGTGGCATAATGTTAGCATGTATTTGAAAACGTTTTTAAGCCACAAAAGGAAAATGCTTTGCATCTGATGAAACACAGAGGGTTATTAATGGAGACTAAAGAATACAGAAGACAGCTGCTTAAGGAAAAGCACTGAAAATGCTTTAATTTTATCTGCATCCTTCAAGTTGAATCCTGTAGTAAAAATGCATTATGCTTAATGCAACCCTCCAATAAATATGTTGAAAAATAAAATCTATAAAAAATAAAAATAATCAAATTATTAGCATATGCTATCAATATGTTTATTAATGTAGATAAGGAGTTCCAGTGCCATAACTATTATTATTATTACTATTATTTTGCAATTTGCATTTTAACAAATGATGAGAAGACGTGAAAACTGAGTCATTTATCCTAAAACGGTTGTGGAGATAAATGTCTTAAAAAGGCAAAAATAAACACATAAGTAAAAGCATGTCATGGGAGGCAAAGATCAACCCAACTCCAAGATAAACATGGAAGTCACTTGAAAGACTGAGATTTAAGCTTCGGGAAAAATTAAAATATGTACCCTTCTTTTCATTTTTCATTGCAAAACAAATATTCTTTCTAGACAAATTTAATACCAAATATAAGCAGAACTCTAATAACAATTTAGATGGAAATATTAAGAACTTAGGAGTTTTGTCACATGCTTTTAACATCATAGTATGGAGACCTTAACATTTCTCTAAATCAATACATGAAACAATATTTTGAACAGCTATGTCATATGGTAATTCTATTCGTAATTTTCTGAGGACCCTCCACACTGCCTTCCATAACGGCTGCACCAGTCTGCATTCCCACCAACAGTGTATGAGGGTTCCTTTTTCTCCACCGCCTCTCCAACACTTGTTACTATTTGTCTTGTTGATGATAGTCATTCTGACTGGGGTGAGGTGATATCTCATTGTGGTTTTTATTTGCATTTCTCTGATGATTAGTGATGTTGAGCATCTCCTGGGTATCTACCCAAAAAGTTTGAAAACATTTATCCATAAAGACAAGTGTGCTCCAATGTTCATTGCAGCTTTGTTTACAGTGGCCAAGACATGGAAACAACCAAAATGTCCTTCAATAGATGAATGGATAAAGAAGTTGTGGTATATATACACAATGGAATACTATTTGGCCGTAAGAAAAGATGATATAGGAACATTTGTGACAACATGGATGGATCTTGAGAGTATAATGCTAAGTGAAATAAGTCAGACAGAAAAAGCAGAGAACCCTATGATTTCACTGATATGTGGTATGTAAACCAAAAACAACAAAAGAACAAGATAAACAAATGAGAAACAAAAACTCATAGACACAGACAATAGTTTAGTGGTTACCAGAGGGTAAGTGGGGTGGTGGGTGGGAGATGAGGGTAAGGGGGATCAAATATATGGTGATGGAAGGAGAACTGACTCTGGGTGGTGAACACACAATGGGATTTATAGATGATGTAATACAGAATTGTACACCTGAAATCAATGTAATTTCACTAACAACTGTCACCCCAATAAATTAAAAAAAAATATTTTGAACAGCTATGTGGTATTACATTAATGGAATATATCCTAAATTAAATAAGCCCCAGAGTTTATACTTTAGTTTATTTAAAATATTTTAGTATTAGAAAAACATTGCAATGGCCATGTTTCTCACACACACACACACACACACACACACACACATAACCCTTGGGCACTGGTCTAATTTTTGGTTGGAAGAAACTCCTAGCGTAAATAAAAGGGTAATGCCCTTTTGTATTTTTTGACATGCAAAAAAGTTGTACATAAATAATATATTCAACTTAATAAGTTTGGATATTAGTATACTCCACAGAATCATCATCCCCATCACTGCCATAAAAGTATCCATTACCTTCAAAAGCTCCCTTCCACTCTCTTATTATTATTATTATTATTATTATTGTTGTTGTTGTTATTCTGTAATAAGAACATTTAAGATGAACATTCTTACATTTTTAAGTACAGAATACAATATTGTTAACCATAGGTACTGTGCTTACAGTAGATCTCTTGGACTTATTCATCTTATATAACAGCAATTTTGTATCCTTGACTACTATCTCCCCATTTACCCTTCCTAACAGCCCCTGACAACCATTATTCCACTCTCTCTTCTATGAGTTTAATTACTGAGGTGCCAAAAAATGTATACAAGCAGACACTTTGATCAACGTTGCTGAAGCAGTAGTTTGCCGTTATCAGAAGTGTCTGGATGCTGATGGTAACCACTTTGAGCACCTCTTGTAATTGCAGAAGTCATATGTGACTTGCATTCGTCTTTTGCTATAGGTATATATTGAGTATTACAATTTTAATACAGTATTTTCCTTTCTTAAAATATGTATACATTTTTTTGGCACCCTCTGTATTTAGTTTCCTCATAAAAATGGTTTCAGTAGTATTTGCCTTTCTGTGATTGACTTAATTCAATTGGTATAATTTCCTCCAGGATCATCCCTGTTGTCATGAATGGCAGAATTTCCTTCTTTTTCTAAGGCTGAGTTATATTCCACGATATATATATATAATCACATTTTCATTATCCATCTATCCATTGAGGAACATGTAAGGTGCTTCTGTATCTTGGCTCTTGTGAATAATGTTAGAATGAACAGGGGAGCACAGGTATTTCTTCAAGATCCTGATTTCAATTCCTTTGGAAACATACTCAGAAGTGGAATTGTTGGATCATATGGTAGCTCAATTTTTAAATTTTTGAGGAATCTACGTACCATTTTCCATAGTGGCTAAACCAATTTGCATTCCCACCAACAATGTAAAAAATAGTCTTTTCTCTACATTCTCACTAGCATTATCTTATTTTTTTAAAATAAAAGCCACACATTAGAGGTATGAGATGATATCTCATTGTGTTTTTCATTTTCATTTCACTAATAATTAATGGCATTGAGCACCTTTTCATAGATCTGTTGACCACTCATATCTTTTTTGGAGAAATATTCATTCAATGTCTTTGCCCATTTTTAATTGGGTTATTTGGGGGTTTTGCTATTGAATTGTAGTTCTGTGTATGTTTTAGTTATTAGCCTTTTATCAGTTATACGGTTTGCAAATATTTCCTCCCATTCCGTAGGTTGACTTTTTATTTTGTTATTTCTTTTGCTATGCAAAAGATTTTTAGTTGGATGTAATCCCACTTGTCTATTTTTGCTTCTGTTGCTTATGCCCTTGTTGTCATTTCCAAGAAATCATTTCTAAGACCAGTGTCAGGAAGATTTTTCTCTGTTTTTCTTATAGGAGTTTTACAGATTGATGTGTTACTTTTAAGCCTTTAGTCCATTTGGAGTTGTTTTTTGTATATGGACTGAGATAAGGATCCAATTTCATTCTTTTGCATGTGGTTATCCAGTTGGTCCAACCGTTCATTGAAGAAAATATCCTTTCTCCGTTGTGTATTATTTGGCATTCTTATTGGCCAAAGATCAATTGTCTATAAGCATGTGTTTATTTCTGGCTTCTCTATTCTATTCCAATGGTCTATATGTCTTTTTTTTTATGCCAATACCCTACTGTTTTTATTATGTAGCATTGTAATATATTTTGAATCAAGAATTCTGATACCTCCCACTTTGTTATTCTAACTCAAAATTGTTTTAGGTATTTGGGTATTTTGTGGTTTAATATGAATTTTGGGACTTTCTTTATTTCTACAAAAAATTCTATTGAGATTTTGATAGGAATTGCATTGTATCTATAGATCATTTTGGGTAACATGGACATTTGAACAATATGAAGCCTTCCAATCCATGAGCATGAGATCTCTTTCCATTTATTTGTACCTGCTTTAATTTCTTCCATCATTATTTTATAGTGTGCAGTGCACAAGTTTGTTTATCTCCTCGGTTAAGTTTATTCTTAAGTAATTTATTATTTTAATGCTATTGTAAGTGGGATTGTTTTCTTAATTTGCTTTTCAGACTATTTGTTCAAACATATAACTGATTTTTGTACATTGATTTTGTGTCCTGCCACTTTGCTGAATTCATTTATTAGGTCTAACAGCTGTGTGTGTGTGTGTGTGTGTGTGTAGTCTTTAGGGTTTTCCAGATTTAAGATTGTGTCTAACAGAGGTAGTTTTACTTCTTCCTTCCAATTTATATGGCTTTTATTTCTTTTTCTTGCCTAATTGCTCTGGCTAGGAATTCCAGTATCATGTTGAAATAAAGAAGCAAGAATGGGCATCCTTGCCTTATTCCACTTCACAGAGGAAATCTTTTAATTTTTTGTACCACTGAGTAGGTTGTTAGCTGGGATTTTTAATATATAGCCTTACTTATATTAAAGTAACTCCCTTTTATACTGGATTTGTTGAGAGTTTTTATTATTTAAAAAAAAGTGCTAAATTTTGTCAGAAGCTTTTTCTATGTTTATTTAAATGATGGTGTGGTTTTTAGCCTAAATTCTGTTAATTATTGAACCATTCTTGCATCTTAGGGATAAATCTCCCTTGGTGTGAAAGGTAGTGGTGTGTGATCCTTTAAATGCTCTATTGAATTTAGTTTGCCAATATGTTTTGAGGATTTTTGCATCCATGATCATCAGGGATACTGGCTTATAGTTTCTTGTGATAGCTTTGTGCGGCTTTGGTCTCAGGATGATACTGGCTGCAAAAAGAGATTGGAAGTGCTCCCTTTTCTGTTTTTGTGGATTGTTATTAATTCTTTGTTATTATTTGTTATTATTGTTATTAATGTTAATAATAATGTTTTGGATTGTTATTAATTAATAAAAAGGATTGTTATTAATTCTTCCTGAAATGTTTGGTAAAATTCACCGTGACACCATCTGGTCCTTGGCTTTCCTTGGTTGGAACATTTTTGATTATGGATTTGATCTCATTGTCTGTTATTGATCTGTTTAGGCTTTCTGTTTTTTTCTTGATTTAGCCTTCGTAGACTGTTTATTTCTAGGAATTCACGTATTTCTTCTAGGTTTTCCAAAATGTTAGTATATAATTATAATAGTATTTTTTATTTCTGTGGAATCAGTTACAATGTTTCCTCTTCTATATATGATTTTATTTATTTGCATTTTCACTCTTTTTTTCTTAGTCTAGCTAAGGGTTTTTTAATGTTGCTTATGTTTTCAAGAATAAATGTTAAAGTTATTGATTTTTTGTTTTATTTTTCTTTATTTTATTCATTATTTACTCCAATTCTTGTTGTTGTCTTCCTTCTGCTAACTTTGGGCTTGGTTTGTTATTCTTTTTCCAGTTCCTGAGGTGTAATATTATATTTTTATTTTAGAGCTTTATTTTTATCTTAATGTAAGTTTTTATCACTATAAAATCCCCTTTTAGAACTGCTTTTCCTACATCCCATAAGTTTTGGTATGATGTGTTTTGTTCTTATTTGTTTCAAGGTATTTTCTTATTTTTCTTCTGATTTTTTCTTTAACTCAATTGTTCAAGTGTGTGTTTTTAAATTTCCATGTATTTGTGAATTTTTGTTTTCCTTCTGCTGTTTATTTCTAGTTCCATTTCATTATGGTTAGAAAAAAAATAGTTAGAATGATTTCAATCTTCTTAAATTTGTTAAGACTTTTTTTCTTTCCACATAGCATGTGATCTGTCCTGTAGAATGTTCCATGTGAACTTGAGAAGAATGTGTATTCTGCTATTGGGAGGAATATTCTGTATATATTTTAGATTCCTTTGGTCTATATTATAGTTCAAGTATGCTATTATATTATTTCCTTCTTTGTTTTCTGTCTGAATGACCTGTCTGTTATTGTAAGTGGGGTGTTGATGTTTCCAACTATTATTTGTTTACTGTCTATGTCTTCCTTCATCTCTGCCAATGTTTGCTTTATATATTTAGGTAATCTGATGTTGGGTGCACACATACTTATCATTGTGATATCTTCTTGTTTAATTGATCCTTTTATCATTATGCAATGACCTTCTTTGTCTCTTGTGATAGTTTTTGGCTGATGTTAGTATAGCCACTCTTGGTTACTATTCATAAGTATAGCCTCTCCCTTTTGGTTACTATTTGCATGGATTATCTTTCACCATTCTTTCAATTTCAGCCTATTTGTGTCCTTAAATCTAAAATCAGTCTCTGGTAGACAGCATGTCGTTGGATATTTATTTAACCCATTCCAACAATCTATGTCTTTTTTTCCCCCTTTTTCCTTAATGGAAATAATTCCATGTGTTTATATTTTATATTTTTTTACATTGACATTTGAAATTACATGTTGATCTTACCTTAAGGAAAAGAGTTTATGAAAAAAGTTTTCATACAAGATCAATTTGATGGATAAAAATTCACTTAACAAAACGGACTTTTGGATTTCAAATTTACCATTGGATTTCTTCTACTGAAAAGGACAAATAAAATGCTTTGATGAACAAAAATTGGGTTTGTAAGACATGGCACAGCATGGTGGCTGAGCATAGCCCATGGTACCAGACTGCCCAGGTTCAAGTCCCATCCTTGGCTGTGTGACCTTGACAGATTACTTAATTTCTCTGTTCCTCAGTTTCCTCACCTTAAAACAGGATTAAAGGAAACAATGCCTAACTCACCAACATTCTGTCTTTTGATAAGAGAGTTTAATCCATTTACATTTATAGTAGTTATTTATAAATAATGACTTACTCTTGCCATTTAAAAAAACTATTTTCTGTCTCTTTTGTAGTTCCTTTTTCCTCTATTCCTCTCTTGCTCATTTCTTTTGTTATTTGATTATTGTTGGTAGTCATATTGTTGATTAGTGTTGATTCTTTATCTTTTTCATATCTTCTTCATGTTTTTTTTTTTGTGGTTACCATGGGGCTTGCATATAACCTCTAATTCTTATAACAGTCTATTTTGGGCTACTAATAACTTCAATCACATATAACACTTTATCCCCCTCCCCTTCGTTATATTTTATTGATATAAAAATGTATTTCTTTTTATATTGTGTATCTATTAGCCGTCTTTTATGGTGATAGTTATTCTTAATCCTTTTGTTATGTTAATCCTTTTTTTTATTATAATAGGATTAAAAGCGATTTATGTACCACTCATAGTATAACATTATTTTGTATTTGTTTATATATTTTCTTTTACCTGTGAGATTTATACTCTTATATGCCTTTGTATTGTTTTTTAGTGTCCTAACATTTCAACTTGAATAAGTCCCTTTACCACATCTTGTAAGTTAATTTTAGTGGGCATGAATTTCTTTAGTTTTTGTTTGTCTGGGAATGTCTGTATCTCTCCTTTATTTTTTTATTTTTTTATTTTTTTTTTTTTTTGTTTTTCTCTGTCTGACTTATTTTTTTTTTTTATTAATTAATTTATTTATTAGTTTCAGGTGTACAAAACAAGGTAATACTTAGATGTTCATCATTTATATCCCTCATACTGTGAACCCCCCTCCCCCCATCCACTATCCCTCCGACCTCACACTGAACCATCACATTATATATATATAAAATTATAGTTGGCATTCATTAATGTTTAGCTTCTGATGTACAATGCCATGATCAGGTATCCACAGTATCCCTGAGGTGGTCTCCCAAATAGGACGCATGTCCATCGGATACCCAACAAAATCTTTACAACATTATAGAATACCTTCCCCAAATTAATTTTCAAAAGAAAAACCCTGAGGCCATCTTGTGGTTACCAGCTGCTTCCAAATCCCTTCACCTTTCCCCTTATCCCCAACCCCCTCCCACACACCCATCTAACCACTCTCGGTTTTTTCTCTGCGTCCCCAAAACTGACTCTGATTAGTTCATTCACATAGTCTTTTCTTTAGATTCCATATATAAGTGAGATCATATGGTACTTGTCTTTCTCTTTCTGACTTATTTCACTTAACATAATGTTCTCTAGATCCATCCATGTTGCTGCAAATGATAAGATTTCTTTCTTCTTTATGGCTGCGTAATACTCCATTGTATAAATGTACCACCGCTTCTTAATCCAGTCATCTACCGATGGGCATTTTGGTTGTTTCCATATCTTGGCTATTGTGTAAAGTGCTGCAATAAACATAGGAGTGCATACAGATTTTTGAATTGGAGTTTTGGATTTCTCCGGGTAGATGCCTAGGAGTGGAATTACTGGATCATAGGGTAGTTCCATTTTCAGATTCCTGAGATACCTCCATACTGTTTTCCATAGTGGCTGCACTAATCTGCAGTCCCACCAACAGTGCACTAGCGTTCCCTTTTCTCCACATCCGCGCCAGCATTTGTTGTTTGTTGATTTATTGATAATAGCCATTTTGACTGGAGTGAGGTGGTATCTCATTGTGGTTTTTATTTGCATTTCTCTGATGGTTAGTGAGGTTGAGCATTTCTTCATATGTCTTCTTGCCTTCTGTATGTCCTTTTTAGAGAAATGTCTCCCCAAGTCCTCTGCCCATTTTTTAATTGGGTTGTTTGTTTTTTTGGAGTTGAGTTGAGTAAGTTTTTTATAGATTTGTGATATTAATCCCTTATCAGATATATCATTGGCAAATATCTTTTCCCATAGAGTAGGATCCCTTTTTGTTTTATTGATGGTTTCCTTTGCTGTGAAAAAACTTTTTAGTTTGATGTAATCCCACATGTTTATTTTTTCTCTTACTTCGCTCGCGCGAGGGGATATATCAGTGAAAATCTTACTCCGGGTAATGTCCATGAAGTTTCTTCCTATATTTTCTTCTAGATATTTTATGGTTTCAGATCTTACATTTAAGTCTTTAAGCCATTTTGAATTTGTTTTTGTATATGGTGTAAGGAGGTGGTCCAGCTTCATTTTCTTGCATGTGTCCGTCCAGGTTTCCCAACACCACTTATTGAACAGACTATCTTTACCCCATCGTACATTCTTGCTTCCATTGTCGTAGATTAGATGGGCATATAGGCATGGATTTACGTCTGGACTCTCTATTCTGTTCCATTGATCTATGTATCTATTTTTATGCCAGTACCATGTTGTTTTGATTACTGTAGCCTTGTAGTATAGTTTGAAATCAGGTATCGTTATACCTCCCACTTTGTTCTTATTTCTCAAGATTGCTGAGGCTATCCGGGGTCTTTTATGGTCCCATATAAATTTTAGGATTATATGTTCTATTTCTGTGAAAAACGTCGTTGGTAGTTTGATAGGAATTGCGTTGAATATGTATATTGCCTTAGGCAGTATGGACATTTTAATTATATTAATTCTTCCTATCCATGAACATGGAATGTGTTTCCATCTATTTATGTCTTCTTTCATTTCTTTCTTCAGTGTTGTATAATTTTCTGAGTACAGATCCTTTACATCTTTGGTTAGATTTATTCCCAGATATTTTATAGTCTTTGGAGCAATTGTAAATGGAATTGTTTTTTTAATTTCTCCTTCTGCTATTTTATCATTGGTATATACAAATGCAACTGATTTCCGAATATTAATTTTATATCCTGCTACTTTACTAAATTCATCTATCAGTTCTAATAGTTTCTTGGTGGAGTCTTTAGGGTTCTCTATATATAGTATCATATCATCTGCATATAATGATAATTTTACTTCCTCCTTACCAATTTGGATGCCTTTTATTTCTTTCTCTTGTCTGATTGCTGTGGCTAGAACTTCCAGCACTATGTTGAATAGAAGTGGAGAAAGTGGGCAACCTTGTCTTGTTCCTGATCTTAGGGGGAATGGTTTTAGCTTTTCCCCATTGAGTATGATGTTAGCTGTGGGTTTGTCATATATGGCCTTTATTATGTTAAGATATGATCCCTCTATTCCCACTTTCTTAAGGGTTTTTATCATAAAAGGTTGCTGTATTTTATCAAATGCTTTTTCTGCATCTATTGATATGATCATGTGATTTTTATTTTTCATTTTGTTAATGTGGTGTATCACATTAATTGATTTGCGGATGTTGAACCACCCCTGCATACCAGGGATGAATCCCACTTGATCATGGTGTATGATCTTTTTAATGTATTGCTGAATTCTGTTTGCTAATAATTTGTTGAGAATTTTTGCATCTATGTTCATTAGAGATATCGGCCTGTAGTTTTCTTTCTTTGTGGTGTCTTTGTCTGCTTTTGGGATCAGGGTGATAGTGGCTTCGTAAAAAGTGTTTGGGAGTCTTCCTTCCTTCTGGATTTTTTGGAAGAGCTTGAGGAGAATAGGTGATAATTCTTTTTTGAACGTTTTGAAAAATTCACCTGTAAAGCCATCTGGTCCAGGGCTTTTGTTTGTTGGGAGATTATTGATTACTGATTCAATTTCCCTGGTGGTAATCAGACTGTTCAGGCTTTCTGTTTCTTCTTGAGTTAGCTTTGGAAGGTTGTGCGCCTCTAGAAAATTGTCCATTTCTTCAAGGTTGTCAAATTTGTTGGCATATAGTTGCTCATAGTAATTTCTTACAATTTTTTGTATTTCTGTGGTGTCTGTTGTCACTTCTCCTCTTTCATTTCTGATTTTATTAATTTGGGTCCTCTCTCTCCTTTTTTTAATGAGTCTGGCTAAAGGTTTGTCAATTTTGTTTATCTTCTCTAAGAACCAACTCTTGGATTCATTGATCTTTTGTATTGTTTTTCTGGTTTCTATTTCATTTATTTCTGCTCTGATCCTTATTATCTCCTTCCTTGTGCTCCCTTTGGGTTTATTTTGCTGTTCTTTTTCCAGATCCCTTAAGTGTGAAGATAAACTGTCAATTAGTGATGTTTCTTGTTTCTTTAGGTAGGCCTGCAGTGCTATGAACTTCCCTCTTAGGACTGCTTTCGCAGCATCCCATAGATTTTGGGTCGTCGTGTTCTCATTCTCATTTGTCTCAAGATATCTTTTGATTTCTTCTTTGATCTGCTGCTTGACCCATTCATTATTTAGCAACATGTTATTCAGCCTCCATGAATTGGTGTATCTTCCTGGTTTTTTTCCCCTGTAGTTCATTTCTAATTTCATAGCACTGTGGTCAGAGAAGACAATTGGTATGATTTCAATTTTCTTAAATTTATCGAGGCTTGTCTTGTGTCCTAACATATGATCTATTTTAGAAAATGTTCCATGAGCACTTGAGAAGAACGTGTATTCTGCAGCATTGGGGTGAAATGCTCTGAAAATATCAATTAAGTCCAACTGCTCCAAAGTATCATTTAAGGCTGTTGTTTCCATATTGATTTTCTGTCTGGAGGACCTGTCCCTTGTTGTCAGAGGTGTGTTGAAGTCCCCTACTATGATAGTGTTGCTGTTGATCTCTGTCTTTATGTCCATCAGTACCTGTTTTATATATTTAGGTGCTCCTATGTTAGGTGCATAGATGTTTACTAGGGTTATGTCCTCTTGTCGGATTGATCCCTTTATTATTATATAGTGCCCATTTTTGTCTTTTAATATTTTTTTCATTTTAAAGTCTATTTTGTCAGATATAAGTATTGCAACTCCAGCTTTTTTTTTGCTTCCATTTGCATGAAATATGTTACTCCAACCCTTCACTTTCAGCCTGTGTGTGTCTTTTGATCTGAAATGAGTCTCTTGTATACAGCATATACAAGGGTCTTGTTTCCTTATCCACTCAGCCACCCTATGTCTCTTGATTGGAGCGTTTAATCCATTTACATTTAAAGTGATTATTGATAGGTACATAGTTATTGCCATTTTTAGATTTGTAGTAAATTGTTTTCATCTTTCCTCTATTTACAGAAGTCCTTTTAGTATTTCTTGCAATGCTGGCTTGGTTGTCATAAATTCTTTCAGTTTGTTCTTTTCTGGAAAGCTCTTTATCTCTCCATCAACTTTAAATGATAGCCTTGCTGGATAAAGCAATCTAGGTTGTAGGCCTTTGTGTTCCATCACTTTGAGTATCTCCTGCCACTCCCTCCTTGCCTTCAATGTTTCTGTAGAAAAGTCATTTGATAGTCTTATGGGAGTTCCCTTGTATGTAACCTTCTGCCTTTCTCTTGCTGCTTTCAAGATTCTCTCTTTGTCTTTAAGCTTTGCCATTTTAACTATAATGTGTCTTGGTGTGGGCCTGTTTGGGTTTATCCTGGTTGGAACTCTCTGCACTTCCTGGGCTTGTATGTTGGTTTCCTTCATCAGGTTAGGGAAGTTTTCTGACATTATTACCTCAAATATGTTCTCAATCCCTTGCTTCTTCTCTTCGCCTTCTGGTATTCCTATGATGCGCATGTTGTTGCGCTTGATGTTATCCCAGAGGTCTCTTAACCCATCTTCATTGTTTTTTATTCTTTTTTCTTTCTGTTGTTCAGTTTGAGTGATCTCTGCTAACTTGTCTTCTAAGTCGCTGATTCGATCCTCTGCTTCATCTAACCTGCTGGTCATTCCTTCAAGTGAGTTCTTAATTTCGGTAATTGTGTTTTTTAGTTCTAGCTGGTTGTTCGTTAAGATTTCTACATCCTTTTTTAGCTCTAACTGGTTGTTCTTTATGATTTCTATATCCTTCTTTATGTCTTCTCTAAGCTCCTTAAACATTCTTATCACCAGTGTTCTGAACTCTGTCTCTGACATGTTGGTTACCTCTGCTTCATTTAGTTCCAGTTGTGGAGGTTTCTTCTGTTCTTTTATTTGGGACATGTTTCTTTGTCTCCCCATTCTGACTGACTCTCTGTGTTTGCTTTGATGTATTAGGAAGATCCCCTAGAGCTCTTAGTTCTTGCTGGGTTATCTTATGTAGTATGTGTCTTTTATATTTGACTTGGACTACTTCGTTCTTCTCTGCATGTGCTCCACAGGAGGCTCGTGTGTTTAGTATATCGTCCTGTTCAAGAAGAACTTTGATTGCTTTTTGCTTGTGAGTAGGTGGGCTTAACTCCTAGGCCGTCTAGTTGTGAAACTTGGCTCTGCTCACCACAGGGTGTTCTGCTGGGTGAGGTTTGGCCACTTAAATGAGGTTTGGCCTCTATGGGCTCTTGTGCCTTCAGAGAATTCCCTCTGGGTGTGTGATTTGTAGGTCAAACTCGGTAGTACTCTGGTTTGGTCCAGAGTTGGCTTCTGGAAAATGTTGAATCTTGTGCCTCTTAAGCTGGGCCCTGGTAGGGCAGTTTCAGCACAAATCAAGTTACCAAGTACAACAACAACAACAACAACAAAGAAAACAAATCAAGTACATTCACAAATAAAATACAACCGACAATCCCCCCTCAACATAGGCAAAGATATCAAAGCAATAATGACAGAACAAAGCAAATCACTACAAGCAGAAAAAAAAAAAAAAAAAAAAAAAGGAAGTACCAAGCAAAGCAAAACAGAAAGCAGAACCAGTCTTGGCTTAAGCCCACCAGGTAATCTCCAGGTTGTCCTCTGCTGTGCCAAAGAGTTCCCTGCCTATTGCGCAGGCAGCGCTGGTCACCTGGTGCCCAGAGTGAATTTGGGAGTGTAGATTTAAATGCGAGGGGCTGAGGGGTCTGGATGACAGTTTTCAGAGAGACCATGCAGTTTCTGTCCTTTCCTGCACAAATGCACGCTGAGAGTAGCTCCACCAGCCCTGTGGTCAGTATTCCTGAGTCTTAGGGCCCTCCTTCCATGGGTGACTTGTAGGTCAAACCCGGTAGTACTCTGGTTTGGTCCAGAGTTGGCTTCTGGATATGTTGAATCTTGTGCCTCTTAATCTGGGCCCTGGTAGGGCAGTTTCAGCACAAATAAAGTTACCAAGTACAACAACAACAACAACAACAACAAGGAAAACAAATCAAGTACATTCACATGTAAAATACAACCGACAATCCCCACTCAACATAGGCAAAGATATCAAAGAAATAAAGACAGAACAAAGCAAATCACAACAAGCAAGGAAAAGAAAAAAAAAGAAGAGAAAGAAAGAAAAAAAAAGAAAAAGAAAAGAAAGGAAAAAAGAGAAGAACAAAGCAAAACAACACAAAACAAAACAAAAACAAAAGCAAAAAAACAAAAAAGCAAAACAAAACAAACAAACAAACAAACAAAAAAAAAAAAATCACCAAGCAAAGCAAAACAGAAAGCAGCACCAGTCTTGGCTTAAGCCCACCAGGTAATCTCCGGGTTGTCCTCCGCTGTGCCAAAGAGTTCCCTGCCTAGTGCACAGGCAGCGCTAGTCACCTGGTGCCCAGAGTGAATTTGGGAGTGTAGATTTAAATGCGAGGGGCTGAGGGATCTGGATGACAGTTTTCAGAGAGACCATGCAGTTTCTGTTCTTTCCTGCACAAATGCACACTGAGAGTAGCTCCACCAGCCCTGTGCCCAGTACTCCTGAGTCTTAGGGCCCTCCTTCCGTGGGTGACTTGTAGGTCAAACCCGGTAGTACTCTGGTTTGGTCCAGAGTTGGCTTCTGGATATGTTGAATCTTGTGCCTCTTAAGCTGGGCCCTGGTAGGGCAGTTTCAGCACAAATAAAGTTAGCAAGTACAACAACAACAACAACAACAAAGAAAACAAATCAAGTACATTCACAAATAAAATACAACCGACAATCCCCACTCTACATAGGCAAAGATATCAAAGAAATAAAGACAGAACAAAGCGAATCACAACAAGCAGAAAAAAGAAAAAAAAAAGAAGAGAAAGAAAGAAAAAAAAAATAAAAAAAAATAAAATAAAATAAAAAAAATAAAAAAAAAAAAAAAATAAAGACCACCAAGAAAAGCAGAACAGAAAGCAGCACCAGTCTTGGCTTAAGCCCACCAGGTGATCTCCAGGTTGTCCTCCGCTGTGCCAAAGAGTTCCCTGCCTAGTGCGCAGGCAGCGCTAGTCACCTGGTGCCCAGAGTGAATTTGGGAGTGTAGATTTAAATGCGAGGGGCTGAGGGGTCTGGATGACAGTTTTCAGAGAGACCATGCAGTTTCTGTCCTTTCCTGCACAAATGCACGCTGAGAGTAGCTCCAACAGCCCTGTGCCCAGTACTCCTGAGTCTTAGGGCCCTCCTTCCAAGGATGAGTGGGAGGGGGCGGGCGGGAGATCTCTAAGCTGCTGAAAGCCGGGAGCTGCGACTGCCGCTTACTGCTGAACTCAGGGATTGCTTCCGCGGTTGCCCTTGCCCCGCCGCAGGCCAGCCAGAAAGGGTGGGGCCTGGGGATGGAGGGGTCTCCTCCCTCCCAGGCCAGCCACTCACACTCCTCCCGCAGGCCTGAAAAGGTGGTGGCTGGGGGTGTGGGAGTCTCCTCTCTCCTCGTCCAGCGAAAATCCCCTCCTCCCAGCCTCTTCCGATGGTCAGAGTCGGCTGCCAATCTTCCCAGCGCCTGAGCGCAGACGCCCCTCTGTAATCTGACACTGTTTCTCAGTTAGGGGTAGTTTAAGTCTCTGGAAGGGCGGGGGGAGGATTCGAAAAGCGCGGTGAGGGGTCCAGGTGTGGCGTCTCAGTTCTTTGTCTGCCCTAGGGCCCACGAGCTGCCCGCCCCGGCGGGAGCGATCAACTGTGGGACGCAGGGAAAGAGCTCACCTCCTGGACCCTACGCTCTCCGCCACACCCTGGGCTCCCGTGGGACTCTAGAGCCCCGGGTGCTGCCTTCCACTTTTTCTGTGAGCACGCTCCTCCCCCCCACTCGCCCACCTAGTGCACCTCAAAGCAAACCTTCCACGAGCCTCCGTACGACCTGGGAGCCGCGCAGCAACGCTGCACGGCCTGTGCTCCGCTTCCAGGAGTCTGCGCTCCGTAGTCCCGGCGCCGCCGGCCTCGGCTCCGCGTGGGTGGGGGTGGGGGGGCGCGCTTCCACTTCGCTGTCCCGCCTCCTCCCCTGCTTGTAATCCGCGCACACCTTCAGGCAAATTCCTCCACGAGTCTCCCCGCTGTTCTGCGTGTTCTATATCTCCCTGTGTCTTTAGAGCTGCAGTTTACCGCCAGCCGCCGCCGCCGGCTTGATTCCACCGCGCGACCGCGCGTTTCCTCTCCGCTCCCTTCTTTCTTCCCCTGCTCGCCCAATTTGCGCAGCTTCAAGTAATCCTTACACGAGTCTCTTAGCTGTTCTGCGTGATGAGCGAAGAGTTGTTTGATGGGTTATATGTCCCGTTTGTAATAAAATCCGGAGGAGAACTCAGAAAATGTGCCCCGCTGCCGCCATTCCTATGACGTCACCCTCTCTCCTTTATTTTTAAAAGACAGTTTTACAGGGTATACTTATTTTGGTTGGCAGGGGTGAGGTTTTTCGTTGTTGTTGTTTTCTTTCAGTACTTTGAATATGTCACCTCACTCTTTCCTGGCCTGCAAGGTTTTAGTTGAGAAATCCACTAATATCCTTATGAGGGTTCTTTTGTATGTAAAAAGACACATTTCTCTTGCTGCTTTCAAAATTTTCTCTTTGTTATCGACCTTTAGAAATTTTATTATAATGCATCTTTATGTAGACCTCTTCAAGTTCCATACATTTGTGGTCTTTCAAACTTTGTGAATTTGAATGTTCATTTCTCTTCTCAATTTTGGGGATTTTTCAGCCATCATGTTTTCAAATAAGCTTTCTGCACCTTTGTTTTACTCTTCTTTTTCTAGGACTTCCATATGTGTATTTGATGGTGTCCCATAAATCACATAGACTTCCTTCACAATCTTTTTCCCTTTTTTATTCTTTTTGTTCCTCTGACTGGGCAATTTCAAATGACCTATCCTTCAGCTCACTGATTATTTCTTCTGCTTGATCAAGTCTGCTGTAGAAACTATCTTGAGTTTTTTACTTCAATAATTGTGTTCTTTTTCGTGAGAATTTTTTTTTTTTTTTTTTGGTGATAGATCATGGTTTCTTCCTCTTTGTTGAATTTCTTACTCTGTTCAAGCATTGTTTCCTGATTTTGCTTAATAATCTATCTGTGTTCTCTTGTAGCTCATTGAGATTCTTTAAGATGATTATTTTGATTTCTTTGATAAATGGTTCATAGATCTCCATTTTTATAGGGTCAATTATTAGAATATATACCTTTTCTGGTGTCACCTTTTCTGGTGTCATGTTTCCCTACTTTGTGGTTTTTGTAGTCTTACATTGGTATCTGCACATTTGAAAAAGTAGACTTTACAAACTGACTTTGGCAGGGAAAGCTCTTCAACAATCAGCCCAACCAGAGATTCTGTGTGGACACCGGTTGGTGGTCCGTGGACAGGCCTGGTACCTGGATTGTCTGGATGGACCTAGAGCCTGGGTGTGCTGGAGAAGCCTTTGTGTGCAAGGGCCAGCCTGAAGGAGGGGTGCACTAGAGTAGTCAAAGAGGCTGGGTCCATGGGAGTAGGTCTATAACTGAGGACCACTTTAGCAAGCTGGAATCCATTGAGGTGGGTCTGATACTGGGGTCGATGGTGAAGTCAGACACTCATTTCACTCTTTTTCCCCCACAGGAGAGCTCCTTGGCAGAGAGAATCTCTCAGTAATGCGCTGCATGGACTTGTGGAAAATGTGACGTGAGTAAAGTAAAACTGTCTTTCCTACCCTCTTCAATGCATCTTTTCTTATTTCTGTGCTCCACCTGGGTTTTGTCTTACCTGATTCCCGAGGTTTCATAAAGGTATCTTGGCCTGTGAATTGAGGTCAACCTGGTGTTTCTGTCTAGAAATAAATGCTGGATCCTTCTATGCTGCCATCTTGCTGATGTTACTCCCACCAAAATTATTAAACACCTATTTAATGTCAATCATTGATAAGGCAAGTTACTCCATTAATGGTTTTAAGTTTAAATATTAAAGGTGGCATGGATGGAGAGAAAGACAGAAAAGTCATAAGTATGCTAATTCATTCATTAATCAATATGATAGTTGATGAACTCAAAAGTACTGAAAAGCATTGCAAAAATAAATGCATAATATGTAAAGATTGCCAGGAATGAAGGTGGCTTTAGCTAGAATAGGGAAAACCTCTTTCAGGGTGACTTAATTTTCACTGAGAGAAATGGTATGAAAAGACTGAACAACAGCAGCCCATGTGAAAATATGATCTAGTGAAAAGACAATCAACACTCTTTAAATGATAGAATTAAGAAAAATTTGGAACGAAGTGAGCAAATGGAAAACTTAGAAGAGATCCAATTGAAAATCTAATTACAACAATAATAAATGACTTGAGATACTTATACAGAGGAGCATAAAATATGAAAGAAAAGGGAAGATATGATAGAAGAGAATATTCTTGAAAAAAAGGAAGTATTCATTCTTTAATTCAAGCATATTATTTATCGTGGAAAAGAAAAAATATAATTTTGACTTATGGACAAGAAAAATATATTCTAGTTAAGTTTGTGAATTGTGAGGAAACAGTCATTTACCAAGAGAAAAAGTCAAGTTGGCATTAGAGTTCTTTATAAACATTCAATGCCAGGGACAATTGTACAATATCCACAAAATCTGGAAGCAAAGAAGGGTGATCCAAAATAACAATTTCCAGCAAAATTGCCTTTTGCATACACACTGGCAACTGACTCATGTTTTCAAGAACTGAAAAGATTAGAGATAATCCATACACGACTTCTTCAGGAGTAAAAAGTACTTTATAAAGGAATCTAAGAAAATTAGGATTGAAGAAGTTATGTTTGTTTCTTTCAATCAGAGTAAAGCTAAATATAATACACTTTTTCAGTTATCTTTGTTTTTTTTTTTTTTTTTTTTTTTTTAATCTATTCAGCTGTGTAGAGGCCTGAAATAATATTCTCTTAAAAATACTGATGGTTATTTCTGGTCATATAATTTGAGTTGATAGGATACTCTTATTTTAAAATAATTTCAAATGATACTAAATTTCTATTAGTTTAAAATGATTAGGCCCAATTTCATTTCCTGATTATAAATCAAACTATTACTTTCTTTATTTTTGTTTTGCTTCTGGCTGTATTGCACTGAGGAGGGCTGCCAGAAAGGTCAGCAGCCACTGTCCTCAGGGTCATTCTTCCTAGAATCAGAATGCCAGCAATCACTTAAAGGCTAGCCAGGAGTAGCAAGAAGTCTTTTTAGTAATATCTCCACACATCCATCAGAATTATTGATTTGCTGATGTGTCCCAGGGAATCTGATTGCTCTCCAGTGATAACAAGGACTCTGGATGTGGCAATCAGATCCTGTTATTGTAACTATTGCCCATATTGTCATAGCTGTGTAGTGGTTGCAGTTTTACCATGATAAACATGTTATCCTACTAACAGCATTCTGTGAAGAAGAGTATATTGTTAACCGGAATTAATTTTTGCATGGGTACCAAGGCATGTTTTCTCTACCTGCCTGGCATTTCTTAGAGTGTAATTTATAGTTGAACATTTACCAGTTTCCTTTGGAGTTAAGGAATCAATAATGTAAGTTTTGGCTGTGTGGATGAGTGATGTAATTCACAACTCAGATTTGTACAGTGTCTCTTAGCAAAGAACAAGGAGAATTTGTCACATGTGTTCTGCAAACCCCCAATTCTATGGCTTAGAAACATGATAGGATGAGGAAGCAAGTTGGGCAGCTTAGATTTAAGTGTTCTTCATTTTGAAACCTTGGTCTTTCACTTACTTTGTAATCTTGAACAAGTTAATCAATGTTTCCGCAACTCAATCCTAACATTTTGGAAAATGTAAATAATATAAACAAAAATGCAGAGCTGCGATAGGTTCTTTCATGCCTCAAACAATTTTGTTTTAATCGTGCTTTTAAAAGATTGCATTCCAGTTTCATTAAGAACATGATGACTGTAACTCTAATTAAAGGTAGGAGTATGTGACAATGCTTCTTAAGTGGATTTTTTTTAACCATGTATTGCCATCCCCTCTGGGTTTTTTTAAATATATTTTTTTAATTTATTGGGGTGACATTTGTTAGTAAAATTACATAGATTTCAGGTGTACAATTCTGTATTACATTATCTATAAATCCCATTGTGTGTTCACCACCCAGAGTCAGTTCTCCTTCCATCACCATATATTTGATCTTGAGTGGAATTTTAGTGTCCACCTGAAAACTGTCATTTTTGTTATTAGAAGATGAACAAGAAGTTGAGATTGAACAGCTTTAAGGTATAATACCACTACAATCTATTTTTTAATAAAACAGAATAATGTATTCTTAAAATAGGCCTTTTCTGATGATCAGTACATAAAGATATATTATCAGCATAGTGTATTATTATAAGCCACTAAATATACACTAACATTTTAATAAAATTAATATTCCCTGTCTAGCTACAAATAAAAGTGCTAGGATTACTGATGGTGAAGTGCCAAAATAACCACAACACTTACTAAAATATTTGGAGACACAAGGATGGGTATGGGAGACCATATTGTGAACAAGGAAGAAATGCCAGGTAAAAAATGGGAAAGCCACAATGGAATACTATTTGGCGTTAAGGAAAGATGATATAGGAACATCTGTGACAACATGGATGGATCTTAAGAGTATAATGCTAAGTGAAATAAGTCAGACAGGAAAAGCAGAGAACCCTATGATTTCACTGATATGTGGTATATAAACCAAAAACAACAAAAGAACAAGACAAACAAATGAGAAAGAAAAACTCATAGACACAGACAATAATTTAGTGGTTACCAGAGGGTAAGGTGGGTGGGGGGAGGGAGATGAGGGTAAGGGGGATCAAATATATGGTGATGGAAGGAGAACTGATTCTGAGTGGTGAACACACAATGGGATTTATAGATGATGTAATACAGAATTGTACACCTGAAATCTATGTAAATTTACTAACAATTGTCACCCCAATAAATTTAATAAAAAAGAATTTTTAAAAATGGGAAAGCCTACTTATAAACTCTTTTGTCTGAACTAAGCATAACAGCTGTGGCAGTGGCTGGAAGACCACACCACAGCCAGGAATTCTGACCTTTCCCTTTTTGTCACCTTTCCCCACGAGCTCCAAATTGGTGGCTGGGAATGGGGCAGCAATATGTCACACAGGATGCGGAACAGCTGACCCACAGAGTGATTTTTGTCCAGTCTGGACCTTCAGGTTCCAAGCTAGAGGCAAACTGCTCCACACTGGGGGTTGGCTGTCAATCAGAGAGCCTCTCCTGATGCAACAGTTTGCACAGCACCTGAAAGCACCTAGTTTCCTCTCGGCAATATGCATAGTCCCTTTAATCTTGGAACAGAACTTCACTGAAATACTTCACAGAGTATGTCCTTCCATACAGGTAACAGAACACCAGCAGTATTTTGGTGTTTTGGTGATCTTAGAATCCCTTTGAAAGGAACACCATAAAATCAGCATTCTAAACATAATACTCCATCAATTTATTCTTCAGCCTTTTGAAACATTCCTCATGATATTGAGTAAAATTATGGAGACTGAGTCAGAAGTTGAGCAAAGCTGAGGTTCTGTTTTGCATGTTTCAAAATCCTTAAATCCCCGCGTTATAAGATCACAAACACCAAGCTCTCCGACAAGAATAATATAGGCCATGCACGTCAAACACAAGTTGATGAGCATATTGACCCCGTTGGGGATGACCTGTTGCTCAAGGGACAGAATATTCTATATCACATCAACAAACAGGGTAAAGTGGAGTGATCACTAGGCTGAAAACGGGCATGCTGGAGTTCTGGTAGTAGCAACTCCACTCATTAATGACAACTAATCTTTGGCTCTGATTTTGTAGTTCTCAATTTTCCTATTGTTTAGATGAGGGAATTTGATCAGATTTTTCAACTAGACAAAGTTATAATGTTTAGGGACTGGGGTCAAAAATAAATTTTGCTCAATTTGAGTTTCCTTTATAGCCAATTAAAATGTCTCTCACTTCTATTATTACTTTTTAATAATTAAAAATTATACAATCTATTAATGAACTTATTATAAATGAAGACATTTAGATCACATATGTAAAATGTTGGTCATTCTAAAAGACTGTCAAGGCAACTAAATGAACTATACAGAAAAGAGCGCGTGCCTAATGTAAAGTAAGCCATCCTCGCAGTTGCGTAGGCTGAAAATTTGCTATCCTCCTTGACTCCTCTTTTTGTCACATGGAAAGCATCAGAGTATCTTGTTGGCTATACCTTCACAGTATGCAGGCTCCAACCACTGCTAGCCACTTTCACTACTCTACCTCAGTCCGTGCCCCATCATCTTTTGACCGCATTATTGTTTTTGTTGGGCTTCCTCCTTCTACCTTTGCTCCCCAAGAGTCTAACAACAACATAGTAGCCAGAGCTTCCTTTTAAAACAAAAGTTGCTACTTCTCTGATCAAGACCTTCCCCCCGCCAGTACTTTTCCAATCATACACTGAGTAAAAGCTAAAATCCTTATATTGACCCGATAACCTCTTATTATTAAACACTATTGTTCTATTTCTCGGACCTCAACTCTTCCCACTCCCTCTTCAGCCACACTGGACTCTTGTTCTTGAATGCTCTAAGCATTTTTTAATCTCTAGAAATTTCCACTTGATGTTTTCCTTGCCTGGGCCATTCTTCTAGACATCATTGTGGTCTGTCACTGACTCACCTGCTTTTAGGTTCTCTGTGCTCAGCTGTCACTTTATGGACACATGGCCAAGAAGGTGTGGGGTGACTTGTATAACTACCTCATAAGAAATAATCAACTTTTAACCATTCCTGTCAATATCTATCCTCATTACTTGTTTTATCTTTTCCTTTATAGCACATATTGTCATCATATATTATTTTTATAATGTATTTGTCTATCTTTTCTCTCTAGTATGAAAGGACAATGATTTTCTGTTGGTTTTACTGACAGGTATGTTTCTGTTGATTACACAGTGCCTGCCCAGCTTGGAGCAGGTACCCAATAATATCTACTGAATGAATAAACCCAATCTACCTCTTCTACTCCTCTGTATCAGTCTATCAAAACAAGAGGCTCTCGGTGATTTATCCACTCCAGTCAGCTAGCCAGACTTTTCCCTTCATATGCCCCATCTCACCCTGAGAGTCCTTTAGAAAAAGCCACTCTCATACCAACATCACAGTCTCCAGGACTTCTTTTCAGAATATACCAGAATTCTTAAATATTATATTGATTACCCATTTATTATTGTAAAGCATACTGTCAACTAACTCTAATAAATTCTTTATTCCTTCATGTATATCCAGTGCAAACCTCCCAATTCTTCGCCCCAACCAAACCCTCCACAAATTGACTCCTTCCTGAACCCTTTCTATTAGTGTTTCTCTTTCTGCCTACTCACTGATTGGTCGCTTTATCACCTCGTTGTTTCTCCTTAAGACACCATTTCTTTTCAGTTCCCTCAAATGTGTCTTATGCATTTTCTCATACCTCATAAAATAAGATTGAAAAATTTTATCTTTTCTCTCCTGTCATTACCATCAGAAAATCATATTTCTTTTTTATCAGTGTCCAATTTAACAAGTCACACCATTTTATTTATGTTATATCAGTACTGTATTTCTTTCCTTCATGGTTCTATCAAAAAAAGTAATTATTTTATTCAGTTTTGTTTAATTGTATTATTTCTCCTTAGATGTACATGACATTGTAAGATTTAATATTATTTGATTAATAAAATAATGATCTTCCTTTTATAAAACCACCTTTGTAATAATTTCAGGTTAATATTGTAAAACTATACTATAACATTGCATATTGTGATTTATAAGAAATATATTTTGGTCATTCAGATGACCAAAATATATTTCTTATGTATATTTGATCTTCATCCATGTTTCCTGGATTATGGCTCCCAAAACCTTTGGAATTTCCAGAACTATAAGAGAAATGGGAGCATTTTTTGTTATAATATTTTATTTTTTGGCCTCAGTTCCTGAAATCACTTCAGAGCCATTAAGATGAAATGATGTGTTATTATTTATAGCAAGCCCCTGTCTACCACAACAGGGTTTATGTTAATAAGGTGACTTTCAGAAAGCACTTAAGAAGAGGCGGCTGGTTGCCAGGGAAACAAACCATGAATGAAGGGTTGGAACTTTCAGTTTCATCTCCTGATTTCCAAGGAGGGGAAAAGGGCTAGAAAGTAAATCAGTCCTTAATGGCCAATGAGTTAATCAGTCATGCTTATGTAATGAAGCCTCCATAAAAACGCAAAAGGACAGGGTGCAGAGAGGTTCCAGTTTGGAAACATGCAGAAATTTGGGGAGAGTGGTACACTTGGAGAGAACATGAAAACTCCATGGCTTTTCCTCAGACCTTGCCCCATGCATCTCTTTCATCTGGCTGTTCCTGAGTTATATCCTGTTACAATAAACCAGTGATCTAGTAAGCAAAATATTTCCGAGTTCTGTGAGCCATTCTAGCAAATTAATTGAGCTAAATGAGGGGGTCATTGGAAGCATAGGTAAGAATTTGGGCCTTGTGACTGGTTTCTGAAGTTAGGCAAGGAAATGGGGGAGTCTTGTAAGACTGAGCCCTTAATCTGTGGAATCTGATGCTATCTCCAGGTAGACAATGTCAGAACTGAGTTAAAATGTAGGCACCCAGCTGGTATCTCTGAGAATTGCTTGGAGGAACCCCAACTCCACACACTGGAAATAATGACCAAAATCTTTACCCTTTGTCGTGCGAGGCGACCTGTGGGGTCTCTGCTCCCGCTCCCTACATAAGAACGCAGGATATAGTGAGGCCAAAAAGGAACACCCATGAAGCCATAGATAGGGGAGTCATACCACTATGGTCTCACTGGCGGCTGGGTTGGAGACACAGGAAGCAGGAGCCACATAATTCGCAACCCGCTGTCCGTTTGTCTCTGCCAACAAACCTCACTTGATAGCTGCAATCCGCCCTGCTAACTGCAATCCGCTGCTCTTGCTATCTCAGCCACCATCTTCTTGCTGGCCTCCAATTTTTATGCTAGCGTAGCCACAGCAGTTATATTAGTGGCCAATGGCTCACTGGTAATAGCTGACGGCCAATTAGCCATAGCTGATGGCCATCCAATCATAGTTGATGGCCATTTACTACCTGAGCCAGCACCTTTCCATGTGAGGCCGAGAGCCTAGAAACTGTACTCCTGGCTCTGTCCCCACACCCTTAAACCACCTTTTTACTGTAATATGTCAACTCTCTGTCTTGGTTCCCTGTTATGTCAGAGTAAGGTCAAGGTCCATCTGAAAAACCCAAATACATTTTCAAAACATTTTAGTCTTCCTCATTCACACTTCATTTTTTTCTTTTCATTCCTCATTTCAAACTTCTTCATTCCCACTTACTTTTAGCACTCCACTTCTACCACCTGCACCTCTATCTACACCCTGGATTTTCATCCACTAAAACATTTCTACCTCTAAAATTCTACATTTAAACAATACTCTAATTACTACTTTCTAAGTTTTCACATAGAATTTTAATTATGCTAATCCCATATCTTCTTTCACCTCATTGGTATCATCTGCTCATTGACTTCATTACATTCTCACTAATAACTGTGTTATCTTCATTTCTTTTTCTCTACAGGTTAGAGTCCCTGGTCAGTTATTTGAACCATTTCTTTACAAATCCCTAAACTCTTTTGTTTCATTGTTTTTCCCTGGAACATACACAACCATCCTTCTTCCCAACCACAGTCGAGCATTTAAAAACTATTGGAGACCATACCTGAAATAGGAGATGGGTACTAGCAAACAGCTTTTGTCAAGACCCCCAGCTGGGCCCTCCATATCTTCCAGAAAACTATTACATGTTCCTAAATAATCCATTCTCCCTTAATCTACAACTGCTGTTTCCACGCTTTACTTTTAGCTAATACTTACCTACTTTTTAACTTGAGAGTTCAAGCATGACTTGCTCCGGAAAGCTCTTACTGCTACTCAGGACTGGATTACATTTCCTTGTCATATAATGTCATAGCACCTTCTAGTTGGCTTTGTATAACGAGTACCTTATGATTACTTGTTCAATGTTTAACTTTCCTATAGAAATTAAATCTCTATGAAGGGTGATTATTATATGTACTTATTTCACTGTTGCACCTCAGCCCCAACACGGCATCTTCTACCTGGTATATTTTCAAAAATATTTCTCTGAAATCAAAAGCAATTTCCCTTCACAGAAGAAACAAGAAAGGATAAAAACGTCATTTCTCTTACTGTCATGCACCCCTCCTGCTCCCCACATAAAAACACAGGACATGGTGAGGCCAAAAAGGAACATCCACGGAGCCATAGATAGGGGAGTCATACCACTATATTCTTGCTGGAGGCTGGGCTGGAGATACAGGAAACATGAGCCATACTATCCACAACCTGCCGTCCACTTCTCTGCAGTCCACAACTCCTTCTCTGCAATCTGCACTTGTTAGCTCAGCCACCATCTTCTTGCTAGCCCCATTTTTTTCTGCTAGCGTAGCCATGGCAGTTATATTAGTGGCCAATGGCTTATGGGTTACAGCTGATGTCCAACTAGCCACAGCTGACGGCTATCTGATTACAGTTGATGGCCATTTACTACCCGAGCCAGCACCTTTCTATGTGAGGCTGAGAGCCTGGAAACTGCTTTTTGGGGCTTTGTCCCCACACTACTGTTAGTTAACACAGACCTATAATAATTAAAATGTACAAGCCCCTCTCCTTATTTTACCCAAGCCCTACCTTCAGACTCAGTTCAAGACATTATCCTCCTCAGAAAAGGAAGAACAATATAGGATGAATTTTACTTGCTTTGAAGGAAAGTAAACTGTTTCTAACTAAATGGCTATGATTTTTGGACATTTTGAAATATTTTGAAACTTCACAGTGTTCACACTAATGTAGATAATTATAAAATCTGCCTTACTGTACTTTTGTGAGGGTTTTTAAAACAAAATATTTGCTAGAAGTGCCTGATAGCATGTGGTCATACTTATACTCAAATATCTGTTAAGTTCCGCTGGTAGATAAGGAATCTTTTCCTCTCCTCTTCCCACTTTTTTGTTTCAACTCGCAGCTGGGGGAATATCTGCCCATAATTAGGCTCATTAATAGCTCCTCTGTTTTGGAGAAGCAGCTAATTTGATTGGTTATATGCTGAATACTTTCTGGGCTAAAGTTAATTAAGGGCTTATTATTCATTTAATTATTTATGTTGATTGTGCATTGAAGGAGGGAGCAGGCTCTCCTCTTCCTCTTTCACTTTCAGTTGTCTGGCATATGAGCACTCTGAGCAGGTCTGTGTTTCCAAATCAGCAATGCTATATCTGGGCACATAATAAGTGGACTTAGAGAATGCTCCATAGTGCCAACTGTTCTGAATTAAAGTAGGGCTTACAAACAAAGCTTCTCTTAGGCTTGCAGGCAATGGCTAGATGTGCCTGGCATTCTAGGCATGTGTTGATATTTTTATTGGGGTATACCTATTTTCAGATGAAGCTTTATTATAAGTTTATTATTATTAATATTCTTATCAAGTTTTTGTTGAGTGCTTCAATGACTTTTCTAGCTCATTTTGGAGTCAAAAGATTTGAGTTAAAAACTTAATTATTTTCACTCTTATTTCCGTGAGGGTTTTTTTGTTTGTTTGCTTTAGTTTTAATGAATATGAGTTATCCTATCTCTGAAATGAGGAACATTGCACCCACATCTATGAAGGCTATGAGGATTAAATGGGGAAATGTGTGTGAACATATATCCCAACATGTATCATGATCAGTAATTATTAATCCTTTAAAAAGTTTTTCAAGCTATAATGCACTGTGTGCTTTTTGAAAGTAGACCTGTGCATCACTATGGTTTACAAACCCCCTTTTCCTGTATTCAGATATACATCATATGCGGAAGGGACTGAAGACTCCTCTCCATCCCCCATTCCATCGAAGGGTGGATATTGCCTTCTAGTTCATGGCACACAGGTGATGGAGCCAAAATTTGAGTCCATACCTGTTCACCTGGATAGTAGGTATTTTTATTATAATATTATTACCTTATTTTACTTCCCCAACAATAATTTTAGGGAGGAGGAGACAATGGAGAAATCTGATTGAAATCTGATAAAACCATTTCCATGGAACATAGAGTTTGTTTCTGTTTTTTCTTGCTTCACACTTAACCGGTTTTATTTTTAACACACAAACTATGAGGCCTAGAATGCAGCATAGAGACAAACATTAAAATAAAATAGAAGTCCTAAATGAAAGATGGCTTAATGGAGATATGGAAGACAGATCGAAAGGTCCGTTTAACATTTAATAGTAATTATAGAGGACTATAGTGGAAAACATAATGGGAAAGTAATATTTAAAGAGATAATAGTTGAAAACTCTTGAGAAGTAAAAAATATCTTGCTTTTTTATTGTGAGGACTCTTTAAAATCTGAGATTTTCCAAAAAAATTAATAAAGCCACAAATACTAAAGCCACATGTATATTTTCAGAACATTATAAAGAATCCAGAATAAAAGTAAAACCTCCCAGAAAAATAGGCAAATTGATGACAAAGTAATCCTAATTAGCTGATAGACTTCTCACTAACAACAATAGAAGAAACAACAGTTTATTAATATCTACCAAGCACAAAGGAAAAGTTACTATAAACCTAAAATTGTATACACAGTTGTACTATCAGTAAAGAGATAAAGCAAAATGAAACATTTGCAGATATGTAAAGAAAAGTAATTTTATCATGGAGAGACCCTCAATACAAGAATCATAAATCATAAAAAATGTGGGTTGAAGAGTGGTGAATAAGAAATTTTAAATCATGCAAGTAACTTTTATTTTGTATTGACAATAAAAATAATGTTATGTTTCATTCTAAAAGGTAAAGCTACAAAATAAACAATAAGATGGGGAAACAATGCACACTTAAAATGTTCTGTCTTCTTGATATGTTCAAAGAGAAGAATAAAATTGGCGATAGAGATTAACTTTGTAAAAAACTTCTAGGTCTATTTTGTATTTAAACATTCAAAATAAACACACATATGGACAGCCAGATGGCTCAGTTGGTTCGAGCACAGCTCTTAACAACAAGGTTGCTGGTTCAATTCCCGCATGGGATGGTGGGCTGCGGCCCTCCCAACTAAGATTGAAAACAGTGACTGGACTTGGAACTGAGCTGCGCCCTCCACAACTAGATGGAGGGACAACAACTTGACTTGGAGCTGATGGACCCTAGAGAAACACACTGTTTCCTCAATATTCGCTGATAAAACAACAACAAAAAAAGAAAAAAAAAACATAAATAGAAATACCTTCCAATACTGGAAGAGGAAAAATAGAAAAATTAGAGGAAACTTACCTACATCTAAAACTATGAAAAGCAGAAAAAAAGATAATGAATAAAATTATGGAAATTAGAAAATACAAAATTGAATGCAAAAAAGGGTCAAAATAAGTCAGTAACTAGAATAAGTGTTAAGTATTTATTCTTATATAGAAGAAGGGAAATTATTAAAGTAGTGTGCAAATGAACAAAGCCAGATAGCCACAAGGTTCTCACCAATGAGATGTTTAAAACAATACCTCACAGAAATACACAAATGGAAAGATATGTCAGGCAAACACTAAGAAGAATACAATTAAGTGGTGGGCAGATTCATTACTTTTAGACAAAAAAAAAAAAGTGTTTTGAGATTAAAAAGGAAACTACATCATGATGCAATTAATAAATTAAAATGATAGAAAAGTCATATAGAATAAAATAGTGACGCAATAAACAAAGCAAATTTTCAAATTGTTATAAAAAGTAAGAAAACCACAATTACAGAGTTTGAATTAGCTATCATATATAACAAACATTGGGCATATAGACAAAAGTTAGTACAATTTAGAATTATTTAAAAAATAATGAACATGCAGCACTATACACAATAGCCAAGACATGGAAACAACCGAAATGCCCATCGGTAGATGACTGAATTAAGAAACTGTGGTACATTTATGCCATGGAATATTACGCAGCCATGAAGAAGAATGAAATTTTACTATTTGCAACAACATGGATAGACCTAGAGAACATTATGCTAAGTGAAATAAGTCAGACAGAGAAATACAAATACCACATGATCTCACTTATATGTAGAATCTAAAGAAAAGAATAAATGAGTGAACTAATCAGAAACAGTCTCAGAGACATAGAGGAAAAACTGAGGGTTGCTAGATGGGAGGGGGGTTGGGGATAAGGAGGAAGGTGAGGGGATTAGAAAGCACAGTCAGTAACCACAGGATTGCCATTGGGTTATGAAAGTCAATTTGGGGAACGTAATCAATAATGTTGTAAAGATTTTGTAGGGTATCCGATGGACACTTGTCTCATTGGGGAGAATACCTCAGGGATGATGTAGATGCCTGATCACTGCACTGTACACCTGAAGCTGAAGCTGAACAATAATGAATGTCAACTACAATTTATATATATATGTATATATATATATATATACATATATATATATATATACATATATATATGTATATATATGTATATATATGTACATATATATATTTACAAGAATTATTTACAAGAATTATATTTATTTACAAGAAAAAAATATATATATATTTACAAGAAGTGGAGTACAGCATTAGGAATAGAGACAGTGGAAATGTAATGGCTGTGTGCGATGTCAGTGGGGTAGTGGATGGGGGAGTTCACACAGTGTGAAGGATATAAATGATAAATGTCTAATTATTACATTGTTTTGTGCACCTGAAACTAATAATTAAAAAATAATAATAATGAACATATTTTCAAAGAAAGTTGATTATATGTATACTCATATGCATATATATTTATACATGTATTTATATATACATATGCAAGTGCAAAAAAGATCATTTACATTTATTTTCATTAATTTCATGATAAAGTGTAAATTCAAACTAATAAAATGGTCAGGTTAACATGCCACAATGAAACAAATTTCCAAGAATTGATAGTATAAAGGTATATGCACTGAATGAATGCAATTGTACATAATTTATCCAATAATATACTTTGCATAAATAATTTTTTAAATACAATAAAAGGCATTTAATAAAAGCTATTATTCGTAGTTTATTCATAATTATAAGAGTATTGTACAATGCAATCTATAAATTATACACACAAGTGATAGAAAATTATCACATGAAATCTTAAGGGTTTCAGCAGAAGTAGTACTTGGAAGAAAGTTATTTAAAATATATGTCTTAATAAAACAATGATTTAAAAGGAATAATGTAACTTGAGTAACATAGAACGGAGGATATAAAAAAAAGAGTAAAATTAATAAAATGGAAAAAGAAATAAAGAATAGGAAGGGTGAACAAAACCAAAAGAGCTTTTTCTTTAAGACCAGTCCTATCTCCCCACCTCGCCCCCACGAATCAACATCCTACAAATTAATTTAAAAAAATAAATCACAGATCTTTGATTAGCCTGAACTAATTCAAGGGACATAAATGTAGACAAAAGTAAAGATTTTTAAAATGATGAGGATAATAAAAATGAAAAAAATGTAATATATTTTAAAGAGATGTATTATTAAAATGAACTCAAGAAGAGATCAAAATTTTGAATGAATATAAATAATTCACATTAAATTTGTAATCAGAATTATCCCTTCTAAAAGGCCACTAGATGGCTTTATGCACAAGTTTGAGCAAAACTCCAAAGAATAATAAACCCCATGTTATACAAGCTCAAAGAATAATAAGACAAGATTCTTATTAAAACATTTATGAGCTCAATATAAGCTGAATGCATTATTTGAAAAGTAAAATTCAAAAAATACAAATTTATCTCATCTATAAAATATATACAGTAGTAAAGCAAATTCAACAATGTAAAAAAACATATATGCAGGGAAAGAAGACATTTCAACATGAGAGAATCTATTATACCAAACACTACATTGGTAGGTAAAAGGGTAATAATCTGTGATAGCCTCTATGTCCATCTATCATCTATCTATCTATCTATCTATCTATCTATCTATCTATCTATCTATCTATCTATCTATCTGTCGTCTATCTATCTATCTATCTATCATCTATCTATCTATATGTTGATATATGTTGTAATATAACATATGCTATATTATCTAATCACTACATGTAAGTATAATTATTATGCAACATTCATCATTTTGTGATCAATATTTCCTCTATGAAATTGCAAACAATTCTAACAGCTAATAGCAAAGGATAGTAGAAACATTCTTATTAAAATCAAGAAAAAGGTAATGCTGTTTCATATCACTGCTCGTATAATAAGTTAGAAAGTGAAATAAGGGCTTACAGTGTTGAAATATAAAGAGATAACAAAAAGTGTCAAAATTTACAGAAGGATATCCATATAACAATAATCTGAAAGTTTTGGCAAACTGTTAAAATGGAGTTTGAAGTACGCTGGGTAAGAGATTAAGTAAATTGTATTATCTTTCCTTTTATCTATTAATATTTTACAAAATATTTCAGAGCATCAAGAAGAAAAAATAATATATTTGTATCCATCATAAACTTTAATAATATACTTTCATCTCTTTGGGTACCCTTTACTGATCTACACCAACATTCTTTCCTAATAGAGTCAAAAACTTATTTTAGAAGAGAACTATGATATCCACACATCGTTTAAGATTTTAATATGTAAATATTTTATTTAACTAAAATATGTTATTATTTTGAAAGTTTTAAATGTTAATAAATAGAATATTGTTGTACATCAGCCTCCTTTTCTTTTTTTCAGTTTATTTCTTTTTTTCAGTTACAAGTGACATTCAATATTATTTTATATTAGTTTCAGGTGTACAGCATAGTGGTTAGACATTTAAGTAATTTAGGAAGTGATCCCCCTGACTAGTCTAGTACCAACCTGGCACTATACATATGGAGAGGTCTGACAATTAAGTTTGCGAACTTGTCACAACGACGTTGCTAACCTTTTTTGACATCAGAGGGATTATTCATTTGTACCAACTGGACAAACAGTTAACCAAGTTTACTATTTGGAAGTGCTGAAAAGGCTGTGTGAAAAAGGTAGATGACCTGAACTTTTGGCCAACAATTCATGGCTCTTGCATCACGACAACTCACCAGCTCACACAGCACTGTCTGTGAGGGAGTTTTTAGCCAGTAAACAAATAACTGTATTGGAACATCCTCCCTACTCATCTGATTTGGCACCCAGTGACTTCTTTCTTAACCAGAAGATAAAGGAAATATTGAAAGGAAGACATTTTTATGACCTTCAGGGCATCAAGGGTAATATGATGACAGCTCTGATGGGCATTCCAGAGAAAGAGTTCCAAAATTGCTTTGCAGGGTGGACTAGGTGCTGGTGTTAGTGCATGGCTTCCCAAGGGGAGAACTTCGAAATGACCATAGTGATATTCAGCAAGGAGGTATGTAGCACTTTTTCTAGGATGACTTCGCAATCTTAATTGTCGGACCTCATAGTTATTACCATATTGGTGACTATATTCCTTGTGTTTTACTTTACATCCCCATGACTATTTTCTTAGTCTTATGTTTACATAAGCATCCAAATTGTCACACTTCAGTATATTTTCACTGCTTCGTGGTGCTTCACTGTAAGGGCATATTGCAATATATTCATATATTTTCATGTTGAACATTTTATTTGGTTGCAATGATTTTGTGGTTGAAAACATTACTTCTATTGTTACAAAAAAAAATTTAAAAAATCCAGTTCAGGTACTCACTGCTCAAAAGCCAATACTCAAGAGACAAGTGTTGGGTGGAGAGGAACAGTTACGTTATGCAGAAAGCCAGCAGCCTGGAAAGACAGTGGACTAATGTCCAAAGACTTTCTCTGAAGTTCAGAACCAAGCAGAGGAGTTTTGAAGGGGAACAGGGTGGGTGGAACTCCAGGGAACTGTATTTCTTTAGTCATAGACAACCCTTTTTCCTGTCAGACCCCTGGGCATCAGCAGCAGATGGCAGCTGCCTTGGGGACATTCCCTCCTTCTGCAAAACAATCTCGTATATTCTCATCAAGACCCTGAAGTTATCACCGCCTACCTGACAAAGAAACATCACATCAGCAACACAAAATATACAGTGAGAACAAAAGAAGCTGAGCAAGAAGAACAGTTAACATGTGAACAAAGGCCTAATTAGGAATTAAAGTACTTAATTCTAGCTGCCCAAAATACTAGGGGCTCAACTTCACTAGGTACATTTCATATACAGATCCTGTTCTACGTTTGTAAACAGTTGTGATAAAGTTTATACAGAGTAGAATTGGTGAATCGTAGGCTATGTGCACCTTCATCTTTATGTACATTGCCAAATTCTTCCCCAAAATATGGATAAAAATTTACACTCATATTGCAGAGTGGAACGATAATCCTTATCTTTAGTATTGACAGTTTTAAAAATAATTTTCTGATTCTGAACACCATGTGATATTAATTTTGCCTCCTTGACTAGTAGGAAGATTGAATATATTTTCACAAATTTATCAGTCACTTGGTTTTTTTCTCCTAAGATCTACTTCTTAATAATGTGTGTGAGTGTGTGTGTGTGTGTGTGTGTGTGTATGTGTGTGTCCACTGAGAGTTATCTTGCTCACTATGCATTTTGAATCCCTTCTAATACACAAAGGTAGGGAAGTCAAAATCAACAATTTCATTTCAAGATTCCCTAGACCTGACGGCTTCCCTTTGTCTTGAATGCTCTGACAGTCAGAAGTATTCTTACTACACTTTGATGTAGAAATGAGTCATCTCAAGGGTGAGGCAGTGTGCGGTGCATAATTCTGCTTATGTTGATTTTGTCAAGGTGCTGAAATTCTGAGGTCAGGCCCTAAAGATTTCTAATTATCTCCATAAATTGCTTGCATACTTTCTAATGCATGCCCTCGGGCGTTATCTGGTTGTGTTTCTATTGATTTATCTATCAGCCTCTCCAACTATTGATCCATCTAAACATATTTTCATGCAGCTTCTCAGATGACGGGTCAGCTGAGCTCCACAATATGTAGATATATCTGTATAAGGCTATGTGAAGCTGTTTTGTGTTAAATTTTTTGCTACATTTCTAATATTTGTTGCTCGTGTACTAGAATTATTTAATACTTCAGTACTCAATTACACTGTAAAATCAACCACCACACAATTCAGCCCCATACAAGTATAAGAATAAGCATTTATTCCTAGGCTCGCAGATCTGCAGTTCAGCTGAGGTGACTTCACTTCAGGTTGTATGTCTTTGTGTCAGCTGGGCTTCTCTGCTCCCTTTTTGTTCATTCTGGAGCCCAGGTGAAAACAGCAGCAATAGCATAGTTTTCCACTGGCTACTCCCCCATATCTTTGTTCAACCTTGTAGCAAACTTCCTTAAAACAGTGGTGGGGCTCAGGTGTTGGCAAATCACAAAAACACAAAGAGCATCAGTAAACGTAGCTATGCAATTATAAAGGACAGAATAATACATATTTTTCTTCTTATGTCTCTTAACTAATATTAAAACTAATTGTATAAAACAGTATGTATGTAATTGTATTGTTGGGACTCTAACATGTAGGAATGTACTATATTTGCAAATTACCCAGAGGTATGGTAAGGAGCAAAACTGTATTAGACTAAGGAAATTCATCCAGATGGTAACTTAAACCCACAGAGACAAATGAAAAGAATCACACATGGTAAACAAGAAGATAAAGATAACAACCTCTCTAAGTATATACTTGTTCTCTTTTTCTCTGAGGTTCTTTAATAAACATAAATAATATAAAGTTATAATTGTAACAGTTACTACATTGTATTGCTGGCTTTGTAGAATATATACATGTTATAAGCATAACAATAATAGCACAAAAAGGAGAAAGAGGGAATAGTGCACTATAGGAAAAACATTTTTATATCACAGTGGACTAAATTAATGTAAATCTGAAGTTGATTCTGATAAGTTCAAATGTATATGGTAAGCCCTAGAGCAAATTACTAAAAATATACAGTGAAAAATTTAATTAAAGGAATTAAAATGTTACACTAAAAATATTCATTTAATGGAAAGCCAGTACTAAAGGAGGAACAGATGGTAAAAAGTCATGATATATGGGAAACAAAAAGTAAAAAGGCAGAAGTAAATTTAACTTTATCAATAGTAGCATTAAATGTGAGTTGATTAAATAATCTGATCAATGGTAGAGGGAAAAAGCACACACAAACCAACTCTATGCTATGTACAAATGACACATTTTAGAGTCAAAAACAAACAGGTTCAAACTAAAATGATGGAAAAAGATATGTAGTAGTTACCAAAAGAGAGTTGGAGTGGCTGTACTACTATAAGATCAGATGAAACAGACTTTAAACAAATATTCATAGGAGCATTATTCATAATAGCCAAAAATGGAAACAATTCAAATATCCATGAACTGATAAATAGATAAACAAAATGTGACATAGTATAACAAAGTATTATTTGGTGAAAGGAATGAAGTACTGCTACGTTTCCAACATGCGAAAACCTTGAAAACATAAAATGCTAAAGGAAGCCAGAACAAAAGATAGCACATTGTGTGATTCCATTTATAAAAAATACCCAGAACAGGCAAATGTATACAGACATAAAATTGATTAGCTGTTCCCAGGGCCTGAGAGGGGAATGAAATGAGGAATGACTACTAATGAGTACAGGATATCTTTTTGAGATAATGAAAATATTCTGGAATTAGACAGTGGTAATGGTTGCACCACTTTGTATCTGCTAAAAACCACTGAATCATACAAGTTATAAAATAATTCAGAAATATTTAAAAATGGCATTTTACCAGAAAGAATTGTAAAATAGAGCAATGGGACAAATATAAAAGTACAAAGAAAACAATAAATACACATTTGTGATTCAATGAAACAAACAGAAAGGAGATAATTAACAAAACACTGTCAAGACTAATCAAGGAAAGAGAGAAAATGCAAAAAAGAAAATAAGTATAGATATAGGAGATATTTTTAATAATAAAAGTGTTATGAACATCTATGTCAAAAGACCACCCAAAATGCCTGTTGATCAAGTAAATCTAACTTTAATAGACTTATACAGTAAGGGAGAATATAACCTGGATAGAGTCTTGTGTCTCAAAATAAGAAGCACAGGAGGGTTTTTATAGATTTAGGTCCTGGGCTGAGTGATTTTAAAGTGGGACTTACAGAATAGGAACGACTTAGAATTGCATAATATTGTTGACGTATGGCTTTGGATTAGTATGAACAGTGAGGTGAGGGTCTTGAAACAAGTCTTGATGGGAGAACTATTACTCTTGTAAGTCAAATGGTTAATTGGTTCAATCTCGTGTTCCAAGAGCAAGAAGCTTAATTTTATTGACCTCAGTATTGTTTATTGAAGAAACAAACAAAAATGCATGATTATTCTAAAATCATTTAACACAAAAATAGGAAATGATCTCTATTTCTAGCATTGCACAAGCTAGTGGATTGATTACTTATTGAAGTTCTCAGACATAAGCCAATAAAATTAAAAGTCTATACGAAATGTAAAAATTCCTAGAAAATATAACGATATCATAGATTGAATAAAAAATAGGACATTTAATAGGTTAAAATATTTGAAAAGTTATAAGCTAAATAAAAGGCATACACATTGGGAAAGTAGAAATAAAACTGACTCTCTTTGAGATGACATTTTACATAGTCCTACTGATTGAACAATAAACAATCCATGTAACACTGTAAGTGATTTCAGTGAGGTGGTAAGATATAAGACCAATATACAAAAACCAATTGCATTTCTTTGTACTCTGTTTTTAAAGTAGTTTACTTAGTGGCTGACCTGGAAATTACACTTAACATTTTCACATATAACAATCTAGTTCTGATTAATGCCAACTTAATTTCATAAACTTGGTTTCTATATAACGCCATTGTCTCACCACTCCTTTGTGCCCCCAACACACACACAATCACTCAACATAGAAGAGGAAACTTATGGGCATCAGGCACTTAAAAAAATGTCTGTCAAATCATTAGCCGGCCACTAAGCTCACTGAACAGAGACTTCAGTAGCCAGAAAGGGCAAAGAACACAGACTTTAGAGAGTTAGTTCAGGAAAATGATTAAAGAAACAAACATCACCAATGGCAGCAAACAGCAACACCGCTCAACTCTGTGGAGGAGGGGGAATCTGATCTCCAGAGTTGCCAAATTACATTATCCAAAATGTCCGGTATTCTGTTCCTTTTTATAATTTCTGTCTATGGTGTTCTATATTTGAGAAGACAGTGTTATTGTACTTTCTTTGGTTCTTTAGACATGATTTCCTACAGCTCCTTGAACATATTGAAAATAGATGATTTGAAGTCTTGTCTTATAAATTCAACATCCAGGCTTGCTCAAAGACACATCTTTGACTGCTTTTTATTCTTTGTACGGGCCATATTTTTTCTTTTTTTTTATGTCTTCCTGATAAGTAAATTTAGTGCTATACAATTTCCTCTGAAGTGTCTGGTTTCTTCAGTTCTTAAATATTTAAAGTTTTCCATTTAGCTACATTGAGCTTGATTATCAGAGGCTGCCTATGAAAAACTTAGCTCTTCCTTGTATCAGATCTAATGAGTTGGACATCAATTATTGATCCATTTTCTAAAATTTTCTTTGTTGTGGATTTATCTTTTAAGGACTTAATTTTCTGTTATCAGTGAGATTTTCAGTTTCATTTACAATTGGTCATGAATAACTGAAATTTAATACTTTATATTTGAGAAAATGAACAGAATATAGAAAAGTATTAATAGTTATTAAAGCTAGATAGTTGGTATTCAGGCATTTATAATCTAATTTTCTAGTTTTTTTTAAGTTGCTATATTTAATAATTTAAAAGGGGGTGTGGCGGTGACTGGAACTGAAGCTCTTTAACTGGTTTATTAATCAGGTCACATCTTTCTTTAGCTATTCAGTTATCTTTTCATTGAACTGGCCTATGAATTCATTTATTTTATTTAAATTTCATTTCATAATTTGTTATTTTACTCTGGGATTATTGTGACATATCTATCCTTTTGATCCACATTTTTTCAATAATTATTATTTATTCAGAACCAGCTTTCTTGTCAACTTATGCTCAAAATCACAAAACCTAGATTTACTTTTTAATGTTAATAATAAATTTATTTTCCTGCATTCCAGTAACTCCATAATCTGTCCAAAATCTACATGAAAGTATGCCTGAACATCAGCTATTTCATATTCTCTCTGGCATCACAGAAGTTTGAGTATTTCTCTGAATATGCTTTTTTATTTCTGTGCTTTTAAAATACTGTGTGCCTGGTATGCTTTCCCACCATCTCTGAAAACTTTAGCAAGTTCTTCAAATCCAGGTATTACACAATCACTCACCTCAGAAAGTCTAATTTGATGTCTCCCATCTCCCTTAAATTTACTAATCATCTGCATTTTTTAAAATGTAACAGTTAAAATTTACCTTGTACTAGGCATGGGCCTCCCTAATCTTAACAATTCATTATATTCATCTTTTAACCCTAAAACTTCAAATTAACATAACATAAATATTTTATAATCTTTCATTTTAGCCAGCATAGTGCTGAGCTCTGGAATTAAATATTGGTTGGCTGATTCTTCCATTCTTTGGACAGATGAATCATGCCATTGTTAATTGTTGAAATTAAATATTACTTGATAGATTCTTTCACTCTTTATGTAGATTGATGGGACAATTATTCAATACAATAGTAATGGATGAGTGAATCAAGTCACCACAAAACTTAACTATCAAACATCTGTATTAAAACACTCAATATGATGGGGACACATGCCACTGAAAAGTATTCCGGGTTATACATTCTGCAGAGAAGTATAAAATAACATGAAGATCTGTGGAATTTAGAATAGGTACCTGGGCAACGAGCTTTGATTCCAAGTCTTTTCAAAAGATTGGTCTTTGATAATCAATACGGCAAGTGAGATTAGTGATGATGGGTTGCCAGGTGCTTTAAGATCTTTCTGAAAAAGCCTATTATTGTCATGCGAAGTAAAGAAATTTATCTACTATGCGTCATGAAAACCAGCTGTATGCTATTGACCTGATTGCAGATTGTTTTAACCATTTTGTTGGAAACAGTTGTAAGAATTCATTGTATCATCTGTGACATCTGTTGTTATAAGAAGTAGCATCTGGTTGCAAATTCACTGGTCTGGCATAATTACATAAAAATGACAATTTTCTTTTTTCATGTATTTAGTATTGTTGAGTTGTGATGTTGGAGATTAACATATTTTAAAGTATGTATTTAACAAATACATGACTGCAAAATCATCTATGCATTTTAAACTTTCCGTTTAGCCTTGCTTCTACTAGGACTTGGAATGAACAATGTTTTAAAAGAGAAATGATCTATTATCTCTCTGTATGGTGTAGAATCACAAAAGGAATTTTCTAAAAAAATTCCAGGTATTCTCTCTCACTTCCCAATCAGCAGTTTTAGACCTCCCCAAGATCCTACCCTTCTACTTTGTATCATCACTACCTTAATGGAGTTATCTACATCAAGACTTTGTAGCTATCTGCATACATTTTTGATTAATTTTTATTGAGGTACAATTGAGGTATAGCATTACATTAATTTCAGGTGTACAAGATAATAATTCAATATTTGTATAAATTGCAAAACGATCCCTACAATAAGTCTAGTTCATGTTCATCACCACACGTAGTTACAATTTTTTTCTTGTAATGAGAATTTATAAGACTGACTCTGAGCAACTTTCAGATATGTAGTACAGTATATTAACTATAGTTACTGTGCTATATATTCCATCCCCAGGACTTCTTTATTTTATAACTGGAAGTTTGTATCTTTTGACCCCCTTCATCCATTTCTCCCACCTCCCACCCCTACCTCTGGCAATCACCAATCTCTTCTCTGTATCTCTGAGTTTGTTTTGTTGTTGGACTCCTTGTTGTTTTAAATTCCACCTATAAGTGAGAGCATGCGGTATTTTATGTCTTTCGCTGTCTGACTTATTTCACTTAGTATAATGCCCTCAGCGTTCATCCATGTTGTCACAAATGGCAAGATTTCTTTCTTTTCTCATAGCTGAATAGTATATATATTTAATTGTTGGATCGTATGGTAGTTTTATATATTTATATATTTATATATCTCATTTTTATCCATTCATCCATTGATAGAAACTTAGATTGTTTTCATATCATAAATAATATTGCAGTGAACATGGGGGTGCATATATCTTTTTGAGATAATGTTCTTTTTTTCTTTAAATACACCAGAGTAGAATTGTTGGATCATATGATAGTTTTATTTTTAATTTTTGAGGAACCTACATACTGTTTTCCATGGTGGCTGCACCAATTTGCAGTCCCACCAACATTACCTGAGGGTTCCCTTTTCTCCACATCCTGGCCAACACTTGTTATTTCTTGTCTTTTGGAGAATAGCTACTCCAACAGGTATGAGGTGGTATCTCACTGTGGTTTTGATTTGCATTTCCCTGATGATTAGTGATGGTGAGCATCTTTTCATGTATGTCATGTCTGTATGTCTTTGGGAAAATGTCTATTCAGATCCTCTGCCCATTTTCTAATCAGATTGTTGTTGTTTTTTTGTTATTGAGTTGTATGGCTATCTGCATACATTTAATACAACTATTATGTAACCCTCTTTTGTAGCCCTTTCTATATGTCATGTCAATTTTCATCTAAAATGTATCACAAATCTATATTTTTATTTCCATTTCCCATGCCTTATCATAAGTCTAAAACTCTGAAACTACATTTTTGTTCAATAAGCACGCCAAGTATCAGTCCAATATCAGAAGAACATGTCCCAAACAGAATCCTTCTTTTGGCTTTCGGTATCAGTCAGAGTATTTCAGCTATTGGTAATAGAAAATTCTGACAAATTCTCAAGCAATTAGGAGGTTAGTATCTCATGGGATAAGATAGGATGAGATGCAAAGATAGGGCAGAGTTGATAATTTCGATAGCTCTGGATGTCATAGAAGACCCCTTTTTAATTAATTCACTCATGTATTCACTCAGCAAATAAGTACTAAGCACCTATCATATGCCAGACTTACTTCCAAATATTTGATTTGCATCAGTGAATAAAACAGTCGGAGATCACTGCTTTGTGGAAATTACATTCTCATTGTGAGTAGCAGATGAATAATATACAGTACACATATTTTAAAGTAAATAACTTAGTATGTTAGGAGATAACAGAAGCTATAGAGGAGAAAGCAGTAGAGAAAAAAGATTAAGAGCACTGAGTGTGCAATTTTAAGTGTGATGAGCAATCTCTGAGCAGGTGACATTCGAGCAAAGTCTATAAGGAGATGAGGTGGTTTGCCATATCTGGGAGTGAATATCTGATTAGAGGAAAGAGCTCACACAAAAATCCCAAGGGAGGATTGTGCCTGAAAAGTTAGAAGAACTCTAAAGATGCCACCGAGGCATAACACGGTGAGCAAACGATAGTGTAGAATTTAAGTTGAGAGGGAATCAGGTCTTAGTGGACAATTTAAAGTGCACTGGCTTTTATAGTTTGAAATGTTAAGCAACTATCAGCTTTTAATTAAAGGAATGGCACAAAATAATTTACTATTTTAAAAACTTACTAGAGCTGCTGTTTAGACAATAGACTAAAGGTAGGTAGAGCCAGGTTAGAAACAGTGTTGTAATAATCCAGGGAAAACAATAGGGGGCCCACCACAGGGTCTGGTGATAGAGTAGTCAATGGAATCTGGGTATATTTTGAAGGTAGAGACAATATGCTTTTTAAATGTTTAAACATGTTGAGAGAGAAATCAAGGGTAACTCCAGAGTCCTGAATTTTTACTAATAATGACTTTGTAATAACAATTGCAATAACAATAACGGTTCTTAATACTACCTTGATTAAATAATGTATACTTTATTACTCTGTTCTTCATAAAATACTTTCCATCTAACCAAATAAGTATTATTCTTCTTTTAAAAAAAAATGAACCATTCAGGGATCACCTACAAGATGATACAGTTGTTAATTATTTACAAAATCTACACATTTAGGCTTTAAACACAAGAATACCAAAAATGAAAATGAAAACTACACTTGGTCAAACTATTTACACCCTTATTTGGTGTTACTAAATGCAGATTTCATTACCAAAAAAAACATTATTTATAGCAATTTATGTTTTCTCATCATTCTTAATATTTTCAACATAGATTTTCTAGAAAAATGTCACAAAAACTTTATTAAAAAATTAAACATAAAATTTTCTTATATTTAAATGAACGATTCACCTTTTACTTCAAGCTTTTCCAAGGATCCAGACTTTATTAGGAGTTAACTTTTTGATATTTTCTTTTCTATCTTAATTTAATTGCTGTTCTATTTCTGATTTTGTCTGTTTTAAAGAAGAACTAGAACTAAATATAATAATAATAATATATTAAATATAATAAATAATAAATAATAAATTAAATATAATAATATAGGTTTTCGGGTAGGCCCGGTGGCTCAGGCGGTTAGAGATCCATGCTCCTAACTTCAAAGGCTGCCGGTTCGATTCCCACATGGGCCAGTGGGCTCTCAACCACAAGGTTGCCAGTTCAATGCCTCGAGTCCCACAAGGGATGGTGGGCAGTGCCCCCTGCAACTAGCAACGGATACTGGACCTGGAGCTGAGCTGCGCCCTCCACAGCTAAGACTGAAAGGACAACAACTGACTTGGAAAAAAGTCCTGGAAGTACACACTGTTCCCCGATAAAGTCCTGTTCCTCTTCCCCAATAAAATCTTTAAAAAAGTAAAATAAAATAGTCCATGTGAAATTCAAAAAAAAATAATAATAATATAGGTGTTCCATGTGATAATTCCTCTTATAAAATGATTTACAGAATTTTAGATTTTTTTCTTAAATTAATGAATTAATGTATCATTATAAATTTGTGGATATTTTCTGGAGAGTATATCTTTACGGGACAGTTATTAACTATCTGTTTGGGATTCCTAAGATTCTTTATTCCTGAATTCCTACTTCTTATTTATTTTCAACATCATTTGCTACCCCAAACAAAATGTTACATACCTGCCACTGTGGCCTATCTTCAATACATATCTTATCATGTTAATACCATGTCTGAAATACCAAAATGAATATTTATCACCACTGCAATATAAATGTTCATTTTGGGGATATCAATCATGGCTTTTTAAGTATATCCATTGTCTTTTCTTCAGCTTCATTTCATTTCATATCTCTATTTTGTTTGTTTCATCCTTACCTCTGTGTTCCTTCACACTTCTGTGCCTGTTGTTGGAAACATTTATTTTACCAAACCTGGCCTGTTCTGCTATCATAGCACTTTTTACACTGCACTACAGGAAATAATTGTAGATGTGAACCATCCATTTGAGAAGATGGGCAAGACATAGATATTTAGGATACAACTCTCAAAAACAAATTATGATTAGCTGACCAAATGTGTTACACAAAATTTTCATAATGGGAAATAGTTATGGAAAGTAATTAGCATTTACTACACTTAGAAAGTTGGACACGTGCTTTATTGTCTTCAGTTGACAATTTTTCCTTTGGTAGTTTAAAGCTATTTTAATCACTACCTCCACACTCAGTTGTTGTCCTACCTTCATTTCTTTTAAAGCCAAGAGTTTTCCTAATTACTTAATACATAGCCTAATAATTAAACAAGTGCCTTAAAATCATGAAATTTTAGCTGAAATAATTTCTATTTTGTAATAAACTAATGTTTGGTATAGTAGATATTTTGTCAGGGAAAGAAACTCCATAGGGGACTATAAAATCAGCTCCTCGGCACCCTGATGAATAAATAACTCAGCTTACTTGAGGGAAAATAATTTATTTCTTCACACTTTATACCATTTGTCTTCTGTTTTGCCTTAATTAGCTTTTTCATAGATCAAAGCTGAACTCAGTCTTTTCTGATTTTTTTTTTTGTGTGTGTACTGTTTCAAGAAAGGAGTGGAAGAAAGGGGAGAAAAATGACAGCTGTGATATCTTGATAAAGGAGATTTCAATATTTAATAAATTTTTATGTCATCATAAATGCATTAGCCTTTGAGCACCTGGCTTCTTACACAAACACTTCAGTAAGCAGATTGTTCTGAGTGACCATTTTAAATACATAACTCCATTTAAACCTTGGTAACTTGCTTGAGACAGACTGGTATTACTCATTAATTTTATGGCATCTAAAGAATAGCAAGCAATTTACCACAAAAATATTTTTTCTAAGATGATAAAAATAAAATTTAAAGTATGCACTATATTTTAAATTAAATGCCACCACTTATTTGTTCCTTATTTTTCTGTGTGGTATATATGGAGTGCAAATTAATTTTTTACAATAATTCATATCATGTCATCTCCCCTATCCCACCTTAAATACCACTTATGCCTCTTGTTGACATTTCCAGGCTTTTCATCATGCTTTTGTCTGTGTAATCCCATCTATCTCTACTTCCAGACTTAATTTTATCATTTCCTTTACTGAGATTTCATTGATCCTTCCCCAGCCCAAACTAACCATTCTCTTTCTTATATTCCCCCAGCATTTCATTCATAATGGTTACACTGAATTACAATGCTGAATTATAAGGGGGGCAATTGCCTTTACTTGCCCATTACTGACATGGGGCAGGAATTTGTTGAAAATAGAGAGGTACGATTTTATAATTATATTCATTTTCACTACTATATTGCCAAGTGTGTGTGTTTTAAGTGAAATTAATTAAAACTAAGATTTTTGAGCATAAATACACAGAAGAGCACTGAAAAAAGGATTAGAAATAGAGCTTCTTATTTTGTGTAAACTGCAATTTCTGAACCAGGAAAAATAATGCAGTTTTGAGGTTAGTAATGTCTACTATAATTTCTTATTTTCAAAAACACTTATAAACCTACATTTTTATACTCAGCCCACACTACATGAATATTTGAGGCATAACAAGAATAGAACTGATATCAGGATGAGAAACATTAATATAATCAAATGCATTGTGCATTAAAAATAAATCATTTCTAAATAATTATAAATAGGAATTCTAGAGATATGACAAATGGATTAATCTTTCCATCAAGGACGACACACAATGTTATGTTTTATAATACATTTTTTTTACCCTTTCTAAATGGTCAATTTCCTGGAATCTTCCTTAGAAGTGAAACAAGTCACCTGAATTCTCAGAAATTTTAAGTATTTAGAGCACAGAAAATTTTCAAAGGAAGAAATCAGTAAATAGTGGAGCCACATGTGCTTCAGGCCACCCCATTTCTAAGTATTGTATTAACAGCTACCATTTATTGAACAATTACTCTGTGTCAGGCATTGTGCTGGGGGTATTTTATATTTATTATTCTATTTAATCCTTACAATAATCCTATTAGGTTACACATAAGAAAATACAGGTTGACAAAAATGTAGGTATTTTGATGAAGCTCAAAATAGCTTTGAAATGTTATTATCATGATACACATTCATGTCTGAATGAGTCTAAAGTTTAGAGCTCTGCTGAATCCTGTCTATGCCATGAAGGAAATGAGAGTGAGTACAAAGTTTTGGAGGATATTATTAATTATATTCTCAGAAATTTATTAGTCACCTATATTCATGCCAACTGTGTTTGAGGGGTTTTGAATCTCCACTTCCTGGTCTGTACTGGGTATTTTCATATTATATTCTTACTTTAATGTATGAAAAAGTAAAATGCTTTTTAAATGCAAGTAAATATAAAGACATAAATAACTGTAAGTACACCACTCACATAAATCTAGTTGACATTACAGAGTAAAAGTAAAACATGGATGTGGTTATAAAATTGAAATAGTAAAGGCACAACATAAAAACATGAAAGTATTCCTTTCCACCCATTTCTGAGTTCATTATCTCCAAAATAACCATTTTTAAGAATTCCTTGTATTTTTTCCTGAAAAATAATGTTATGACTATTTAAGCACATATTATCTATAAATTGTTTAGATAAATTCAATTATGTTTTGATCTTTTGTAAAGCTTATTAATTTCACATAACACTTTTTTTTACATTTGTCCAGAACATATGGTTTTATCTCATTCTTCTGAACTGCTTTGGTTTTTAATTAACTATAACTTAACTGACTACTATATAATAAATGTTTTGGTTTAGTCCATGATTTGTTATTAAATTAGTACTGTGTGAATATCTTTGTACATTTTCTTCAGCTCACATATACAAATAAATTGTTTGGAAAAATTCCTAGTCATATGATTATCAGGTCAAAAACTACACACATATCAAATAGGAGAGAAGTTATCCAATGTTCCTATAAAAGTATTTTACTACAAACTGTTGCTCAAAATGAGTGAGAACACTTGCTTCTGCACAGCCTTGCCAGCCTGGGATCAGCAAAGAATTGAATGTTTGTCAGATTCATATGCTTGACACATCAGCATTGGGAATCATTTCATGATTAATTTTGGATATTCATAATCAGATGTTCAATGTAAACCACTTTTTGCATTGTGATGTGTGTGTTTGTGTGTGTGGTGTGTGCTTTTCTGTGCAAATTAATAATATTGAATCTTTCCCATCACCTTCAGAATCAAACTTGATTCCTCCCTTCTATACATACCATACAATCAATCAACAAATTCTATTAGCCCAACTTTCCAAATATATCCAGAATCAAACCATTTATCGTACCTAAGTTCATCATGTCTTATCTGAACGATTGCGACATCCTCTAGCTCATTTATTCTCAACAGAATACGTAGTGTGACACTTTTAAAACATAAGTCAAATCATGTCATGACTGCTCAAAATCTCACTCTGAGTAAAAGCTAAAATCCTTAGAATGTAAACAGGCATTGAGTCACCTGGTCACTGGCCATCCTTCTGGCTTTGTGTCCCACTCCTCTTCCACTAGCTGCCCTCCTTCTTGTGCCACATACTTGTCACATATGCCTCCATTTCAGGATCTTTGCATGGGTAGTTTCGTCAGCTGCCAATGGTCTATGCTCTCTCAGGTATCTGGTCCCTCCTTTCCTTCCTTCTGGTTTTCTAAGCAGCAGTCCCTCACCAAATGTAGAAAAGAAGTCCCCAAAGAACACATTTTCTTTGCCTTGCTGTGCTATTTTTCATTATTTGTATAACAATTTATTAACACCTGAAATATTCTGTATCCTTTTTTAGATGAATCTATTCTAATTTTAAAAACAGAATCATAAGAGTTCTAAAAAATATAGTAGAGAGGATGCATGAATAGCATGTGTGAATTATTTATAATCGTTGAGAGGTGAAGGTATTTCTAAGCAGAGAGAATGGGATTCTGATTTGTTAATATATTCCCTATCACTGGTTATTGAATGATCTCTCATTTCCCCACTGATTTGAAAATGCCACTTTCATTTCCTACTGAATTCCCACATTTATAGAAAACTATTTTTAGACCACTTTATTTTAAATTAAATTGCCATGTATATTTGCAACTATTTGAGGACTTTGATCATTGCCAAATTTCCCCTCAGAAAGATCACACCAACTGACAACTCCAACAAATACATAAGCAGGTCTATTAGTCCACATCATTCCCCAACAATTAGTAATTTACTCTAACAAAATTTATATTTTTATATGCAGATCTTTGATGATTTAAGACAGGAGATGTATACACATACACACAAATACATACATACATATGTATGTATGTATGTATATATATGAATAATATATATATGAAAAATTTATAATGTACATATTTATATTGTTTTTTAAAATAGGTATGAGCTGGTTTGTTATAGATACAAAATAATTGTATCCATTAAAATGCGTCATTCAACTTTATTAATGGGTTTTATTGCATATCAACTTATAGTTTTTAATAAAATGGACTTGGGGGGATTACAAATCATTTGCATTCTTATAAAATGTTGATTTAAATATTACATTATTAAAGATAATTATATTATTATTTAATCTATTATCTTCTAATATCATTTATTCATGGACCTAGAGAAGTATTATTGTGTAGTGGTCAGCACCTCAGGTTCCAGATTTATTCCGACTCAGATGTCAATTCTGCCTCTTTCCATAGAATATGTATAACTTCATGTATCTGCTTTGCCTTCTTTGTTTTTATATTCTCATCTCTACAGTGGGGATAAAACAATATCAACCAAGAAGCATTGTTGGTCAATTAAATGAGATGACATCTAAATAGCTTTGTGGTGACTGGCAAAATCACAATAGTATTATAAAACAAAGTTAAAATGTATTGTCATATCAAATTCTTGGGTGTTTGTTACAATATTTGCTCTATTACTTTTTAAAATTTAACACTGAAGATAAGAAATATGGTATCAACCTATTTTGGTGTAAGATATATAGCTTTGGGGATATTTTTTCTCTGTGGAAATTTCGAAATCTCACCATTATCTTTCTAGGTGTATCTCTTCATTAATTTCTATATGTAAGTGGCCATACCTTTTCATTCTGTTTGACTCAAGTTTCGTTTTTCAGTTCTGTAGTTTGTTCTCATAATCCTTCACATAGTACCTTTTAGAAGGATCTGATCTCTCCTTCAGGAATTTCCAGCATCTCAGACTTTTATACTTCTCCAATTACATTCATCACGCTTATTTCTTTACCCTAAAATACATATTTGGGGAATATCTTTAGTAAATTTAAAATTCATTTCTTTGAGTTCATGCTCTTGATGGTTTTCATAACATAAAATCATAATATTTTCATAAAAGATTGAATTTGATATCAAATGTTCACTTTCTATAAATGGAACCTTCTCTTTACTATCTTACAGAACACAGAAAAGATGGTTCGGTTTCCTACTGCATCTGGGAGTGATCTTGCTTTATTGGAGGTTACCACCACTAAAATTTCACAAGTGTCCTTTTAGTTTAATGAACCTTTTTATATATTTATTGATGAATTTATAAATTGCTTTTTAGACTGGTGTGTCTTCTTATTCATGAATTTTAGTCTAAATCAATAGGAAAGGAAAATGTTTACATTTTAGCCATTTCATTTTTCTATACTGGAGTTTAGTCAAATGGGATGCAGGGAGGACATGCAGTGTTCAGGAAGCCAGTTGCAGGAAGGTCAACTGATTTAAGAGTGATTGTCTTCCATGGGAGTTACAGAAGCTGATTATGGGGAGGCCCGTCCCACTTTCTCTGACTACCACAACAGTTCTCACATGGAACCCTCTGCTGCAGTGCCTCTCGTTGCACACCCACCCCCTTTTGCAGTAAGTTTGGGCTGACATGTTGGCCACCTACTTCACAAAAATCCTTCCATTTGGAGTTGCTACCATCTGCTCTGAGCTTGGTTGTTCGTGTTTGTTGTTTATTCTTGTCTTGGTATAGTTTTGGTTTTTTTTTCTCCCAAGGTATTCTGTCCACACAATCTCCAGGCAGGATTTCCTTTATATGTTTCATATTATCAGTATCTCAGTACTTATTTCCAAGCAATCCTATCTGAATTTCATCTTCTACTGATGACATCCATTCCCATCTTTCAGTTTTTGATAGAGAGGACAGACTTATTTTCACTTTTAAAATATATTTATTAGTACAAAAGGAATTTTTGAATGAAGAAAGTTAGACAAAGTTCAAATAAATGCCTTTATGTATTTATATGTTTTTTTCAAACCTTAAAGGTACCTTAAAAGTGGCATCTCCTCACAATTTAAACCAAAATATTCTTACGAGTGCCACCACCTTCAATAAAATATAATTCGAATATGGTTAAATTTTCTTTTTGTTATTTTGTGTTTGCACAGGAAACATATGATAAATGCAGAGTCAGAATATATTTGTGTGTCAAGTCTGGGGAAAAGGTTGAACTGAGCCAGGTATTTTTTCTAAACCGTCAATTAGATCATCATGCCAGTAACTTAAAACCATTCAACGACTTCCCATCATTTTTCTCCAGAATACTTGTCTTGAACCTTTCTCTTCCCCTGAGCTATTTTAAGAAATCTGGGAGTTGAGTGCAATGTGGAACATGATTCTTCTAAGTTTGGAAACAAGATGGTGTGGTGACAATCAAAACACCTCTAAAGAGCTGACTTTGAATTTCTTTTGCACTACTTTCATGTTTTTAATATTGAGAAATTTATTAAACTTCATAGATTTTTTAAATCTGAAAAACGGTGAAAATACTGATATTGTAGAATTTAGGACAATTAAATTGCATAAAGTGCTTAAAGCACTTGGCAGACACATTGTTGGTCATTGATGAATGCCGATTGATGATGCCGATTTTCTCCTTTGTGGAAGCTTTAAGTTAACAGAATTGTGACTGATCTCTAATTCCTCTTATATTTCCTTCTTCCTGTTTTTCTTCCTTTTTCCATCCTGCCTCCCTCCTTAGAATGAAAATGCAACTGAAAATGATGTGATTTCATTGTTAAGCTTCTGTATATGGGACACAAGTAAAAGTACATTATTATAACTGGAAATGCACAATGATAATGGCAAAAAAAGTGCAGGGAATTGGACAGATGATTTTTTTGAGTCACTGAAGTTGGGATTTTCCACTTGATAGCAAATTTAGGAAATGGGAATGAGTAACTGGTTGAAAGAGCAGTTCAGCTGTCATGTCCCATTTTATAATACATACATCCAACAATTCTCTTTTTATTAACGAAATATTTGACTGGCAGAATGACTAAGTTACATATGGCTGTGATATCATATATCTGGTTGAAAACAATCTTTATGTCTAATAGATGAGTGTTCAAATTTGACATGAAATGAGGCCACCTTAGAGAATCAACTACTGCATTTCCAGAATGCTGCCATTTATTTTATTCTTGCCCAAGATGACACCAGCAACTTCAATGAAATTGTCTGTCACTCTGTGCTTTGGAAAGCTAGTTATGCATCTTTCCATATCAGGAAATATGCCATAAAGAAATAATAATTCCTCAAATATATTTTTAAATCCCAACACCTAAAATATATTATGTATTAGAACTATCAATTTCTTTGAGTAATTCTAAAGTAGTAGACATCATTAATATGGAAGAGGCCCAAAATTTTGCAAAACTCAGTATGATTTGGAATTTATTAATCATCCATATATTCTGGAATATATTCTTGACACCAAACTAGTTCCTCTGAGAATTATAACTATAGGTAAATCATGGTACAAGAAATTATATACAATCAGAATATTAATAGACTACAAATAGAAATTTTAATACAACATAGACTGTAAGGATAACAATTGATGAAATAAGTGCCTTAAGAAAGAATAAATGGCTATATTTTCTGATTGAATTATAATAGAATAATTTGTGAGTGAAGCGGTATTTCACCTGAGTTTCAAAGAATAGGAATTTTGAATGTAACACTGAAGTCAAAAAAGTATAAGCTTAGGAAGACATTTAGTTAATAGCATAGAGGAAACCTTTTAGCTGAAAGAAACATTATGCATGACTAGTTTCATACAAATAACCATATTTATATTAAATGGAAAATATTAATCATATGTTGATAATATTAACTATATGTTAAGTAAAATAAACACAGGACAAACTTCCAAGATTATATAAATTTTAGTTTCATTATTGTGAGAAATAAATGTACCACCAATTTATCTATATAAAGTCATTGAATAAAATCCAAAAGAAAATATACTAAAATATTAGGAATAATTGGTTTATCTGGTGACAGTCTAAATATTCTAAATTTCTTTAATAAACGTAATCTATTTGTGTTTTAAATTTTTCTAAAACTTTAAACTGATCATTTGCTCTTTCCTTTGATCAATTACATGTGGTTTGAAATTGTGAGTTTGTGATAGGATTCTAGAAGCTTTTAAACCAAAAAATAAAACACAATGGTTTCTAAATTTTAATAAGCAAGTGACTTCCTAAACATGCTGTTTAGCCTATTAGTGAAAACTATAGTAAACTGGGTTCAAAAAAAACAAAATCCTGACAGATGAAACTGGAAGAAAAAAAATCTTGTCAAACATGTCAAGCATAAAAGTAATTCAGAACATAGTGTCCCAAGTCCATTAATAAATAGTGTATTAAATCTACAGTAACATCAAAATAGACATGCTGTTGACCTGCTTTTAAGATGGGTACTTAACAAGAGTTTGTTTTTTTTTAATTAAAAATGATACAGCGATCCTTATTGTCCTATGAATACACAAGCTGCACAGTGATGAAGGTAAAAATGAAAGACATAAACACTTTAAATATTTAAGGCTAAACAAATGATTATCTAAGTGACACACATTCCAGGATATTTAAAATTAGACAATAAATGGCATCGATACAATTCTGTAAAGCCATGAAGAAGCTTGAACAGTGTTTTATAATTTCACATAAATATGTAGAATAATAAACAAGTTGTTAATTATTATTTTAAAGTGTGACTTAAAAATGAGAAAGAATGTCAAAAGAATTTTTTAGAAAGTGCTGGTGTAAAAAATTTAAAGTTTTTTATGTTTAAAAAAGGTAAATGAGTTATTGTTAGAAGATTTTCATTAGTAAATAAATATAAAATACGTTAGAATCACACTTAAATTTAGGTAAAGTCAACACAATAATTTCTTCTCTATTCATTGCCATATATTGTGTTTTTTTCTTTAAATCCTGGAACTCTTATAATTATTGAGAATATATTGCTTAGGATATATTATTCCATTATGATGCATATAATTTACCTTGTAAATCGTATGTTCTGGAATTTTTATCAATATCTAAGAAAATATTTATTTGTTTGTTTGTTTGTTTGTTTATGCCTTAACTAGATCAATTGTAAAAGCATGATTTTTCTTATGAATCACTTAGCTTGGAAATAATAAGTTTATTTTTTTATGTTGTACTTCAAATATTTACCCATAAAGGAGTACATTGTTTTAACTCTATGTCATATTCAAATTAATATTATGTCAAAACCTGTGGAAGATATCTGGTGGGTGGGGACACAGTTGATAAAACCTTTCAGAAATACATGTATTTTCCAAGACAAAATATTATTCTTATTTATGTAGCCTAAACTATAATAGTAAACATAACCCTGACCACAAGTAGCCTAAAAACAATATCAATAACAGTGTAATAGAATTTATAAAATGTTTCCAAATATGTTATCACAATTAGTCTTCACAACAAGACTTTTAATAAGATTTATTAACTCTTACCTTCACTGAAGGTGCCTTACGGAGTACTTAATATGTCTACTATAGTTTCATATGTTTTGAATCCTAGCTTTTTCATATCTTCATATTTACAGTGCTATTACAATTTATTTATTTGGCTAAGTGCAAAATCAAGGTCAGGTTTCGACTGAGGCTAAATTAATTGTATTGAAGTTGTATAGCATATTACTTATATTATGCTTATGTTAATTAATTTGGAGAACTAATTTCTTAATTATATTAAGTTATATCCAAGACCATGGCCAATCTCCATTTATTTAGTGCTAGCTTTGTAATCATCAATTTATTTTATAGTTGTAAATAAAAGGATTTTGCAGTTATTTTAGATTTAGTATTGTAGTTTTAAGAAATTTACTATTGCTGGAATATAGAGCATATCCCAGCCTCTTCAACTCAAGCACTACAAACCCATTACCCAGATGCAGCTATCTGTCTGAAGAAGAGAGAAGGGGAAAGTGGAAGGGTTCACATTCTCAGCAGTTTTGCTGTAACAACCAAACAAGTGACCCTAATATCTGCTCCTTTTCCAGATACATACTCAACACTCTAGGCACAAAGTCTTTACCTTCTGCAGTACTTTCCAGACTGTTATAGAGCTTGGTTTCCATTCTTCATTCAGATCTTGTCAGCTTTCTGTCTTTCAGGCATTGCCTTGTTTGTGATGAAGCACCTCTACTTGTTTTGTACTATTTTTATAAATGAATTTTAAAAGTATATCATTTTTATCACTTTGGAGGATTTGGAGATGTTGGTGTAGGGCCACTACACGTTCAATGCATCATATGAAGCTGGGAAATAGTAATACGTTTCCATACCTGTGTGAAATTTTTGAAAGATTCACTTACGAGATGTACAACCAATTTGTCCTTCTTAATTCCTTCCCCTTTTCACCCACCCCCTCAACCTCCCTATTATCTGACAATCATCAAAATATTCACTGTATCAATGAGTTTTTTTCTGTTTTGTTTGTTTATTTATTTTGTTCCTTAGATTCCACATATAAGAGAAATCACATTGCATCTGTCTTTGTCTGATATACTCCACTCAGCCCAATACCCTACAGGTTCATCCATGCTGCCGCAGATGGCAAGAACTCATTCCCTTCCATAGCCAAGCATATTCTGTTGTATGAGATCTGACAATTAAATTCGCGAACTCATCCTAGAAAAAGTGCTACAGAATTCATTGCTGAATATCACTACAATCACCTTCAAAGTACTCCTCTTGGGAAGCTATGCACCGATGCCAGCACTTCGCCTACACTTTAAAGCAATTTGGGAACTCTTTTTTCTGGAATGGCTATCAGAGCGATCTTTGGATTACCCTTGATGTCCTGAATGTCATCAAAATGTCTTCCTTTCAACATTTCCTTTATCTTTGGTTAGAAAAAGAAGTCCTTGGGGGCCAGATCAAGTGAGTAGGGAGTGTGTTCCAATACAGTTATTTGTTTACTGGCTGAAAACTCCCTCACAGACAGTGCCATGTGAGCTGGTGCATTGTCGTGATGCAAGAGCCATGAATTGTTGGCAAAAGTTCAGGTCGCCTAACTTTTTCACACAGCTTTTCAGCACTTCCTAATAGTAAACTTGGTTAGCTGTTTGTCCAGTTGGTACAAATTCATAATGAATAATCCCTCTGATATCGAAAAAGATTAGCAACATCATTGCATACACGTTCACAAACTTGATTGTCAGGCCTCATAGATATATCAAGAGAGAGATAGAGAGATTTATTCTGAGAATCTGGTTCACATGATTATGGAGGCTTAGAAGCCCCATATTCAAGCTGGGGACCCAGGAAAGTTGGTATGTAATTCCAGCCCAAGTTTGAAAGTCTGAGAACCAGGAGAGATGATGGAGTAAATTATAGTCCAATTAATTCCACGACTGGAATTAATTAATTCCAGTAATTGATGTTTGTAAACTCATTAATTGTGTGTCTGAGATTCCTCAACCTGAATTAATCTGGTTTATGGCCCCATGAGTCCTACAAACAACCACTAAACAAGGAAATCAGGGACTTCTAGTCAATATATTATTCTTTCATATTTTTAATTTTTTGAATCTGTAAATTTTTATAAGCTTATTTATTTCCCTCCACTCACAATAATGTTAAATTTTGGATCTTAATTTGATTCTATAAAAAATAAATAGTCCATAAGGTTATTGAGCCCTTATTTTGCACAGAAAACAATAACAAGAATAATACATCATCAATTTACACCATTCATGAATAATGATGAATTTAACATCCTATTTCCATCCCCAAACAGGCTTGATTTATAATAAACTAAAGACTTCGATTCAGATAACCATTACATATATTCTTACACATCTCATTATCTTTAATATTTGAATTGAGTTACACTATAAAGACATTTATTTAAATATTAATTTTAATATATTGGTGAAATTGCTCACAGACAATTTAGATATTCCCTTTTATTAGGGTTTATATTATGAATTGTTTTTCAGTGGGTGAGGGGCTTTTATTAATTTGTTTCTCAGAGAGCTTGTAGGAGGGCAGCCTTTTCTTCTTCAGATTTGGTTGTATTGGGCTAAACAGAAAATTCTTGTATCTTCACTTTTTTGATAATAAAAGCAAAAGGTGAAGATACCTTACCTATACATGACAATATAAAATAAAACTTCAAAATCTATGCTATATTTTTATGTTATAATATCTTTATATTACTACAGTTAGTAAAAGTGATTGTAGAAAATTAGAAAACACAATTTAAAAAAAAAATAAAACTATTTTGTCCTCAGCAAAGGTCACCAGTGCAATTCCTTAGTATAGATCTATTTTTTTTTTTTTTAGTGATAACTAAAATGAGATTCTCCAGTGTTTTCTAAAAATTGACATATATATTTTTAAAATTTCCTCCAGAGCAAACGTTTTCAGTTTCTTCCACTGCAAAAAAAGAACAAAACAAAGCCAGAGTTGTTGATAAAAGACCTAAAGTGTCAATAAATTAATGACCTTAATTCTTTTTTTTTTTTTTTTTTTTTTGCATTTTAAACAATTTCCTAGGCATTAAAATTTTCACAAGAAATACTGGTAATTTTAGAATAAATTTCCAACAATTTTTTTTTTCTCCATGTGTATCTTCTGTCAAAATAAACTGATTAAATTTTTTCTCAGCTTTAGCTTAGCTTATCAGCATTAAATATACCTTTTGTTGATAGAGCTGATTTTGTTTTATCTGATTATCATGAAGTTCCTTAAGTCCTCATAGCAGCAATCTGGGTTAGAGAGAAACATTTTATAAGAATATATATTACAAGAATTTTATATATATACATGCATGTAAACATGTATGTATATGTATATATGTAAATATATACATATATGCATGTATGTGTACATATGTGTATGTATGTAAACGTATGTGTGTAGCATACATACATGTATATGTATGTGTATATGTGTATATATATACATATAATTTCCTATATGAAAGTTAAAAGAAGCTTTTCTTAAAAACGATGTAGTCACTTGATTCCACATTTTTAAAGTTGAATAATGAATCACCTCATGTGTTTTGCTAATAGCTCCAGTTTACATCTATTCTGCACTTTGCTTGAAAATGTGGTAATATAGTCTGAAAAAAAAATGAAAACATAATCTCTGTAATTGTATACAAGCAAGTGTGTGCTTTGAAAAATGCTTCTAGATTCATGTTTGTGAAAACAAACAAAAATATGTATTTGAAAATTGCAAAAACAGTAAACATTCACTGAACTATTTTTAAAAATTACTTTTAAATTTGTTTTAGTACATCTCATAATCTATTTTAATTGTTTTAATTCAACAATGTAACATTCAGAGAATAAAAAATTTAAATTGTCAATATCTCAGTGAATATAAAATTTTGATCTCTCTCTCTCTCCCACTGACCCCCCATCTATCTATCTACTCATGTGTTTTCTTATATGGGAATGTATATTTATATAAATGTAGAGATATATTTATACAGTTGAAATTATAGTGTACCTACTACTCTTTCATATTGTATTTCAAATATTAATATGTAAAAATGATTTATGACTAAGCATAATATTTTCAATTATTTTGCTGAGCACTGCATTTGTCTGAGAGACAGACTAGCATAATAATTTAATTCTACTACCTAAGGTATTTTTTGTATTCAGACTGAGCTCTGCAATTGATCAATAATAGATTACATTTATAAAATTGGGACTGCATTTGATGTGTAAGTGTTGATTCTTTTTACTATTGTTGACTCTAGGATGAGATTCACAAACATGAACATTCGTTATTTCACAAAAGCCATCAATAGCTTTTGCCTTTTGATATTTATTTTCATGTTATAAAACAGTGTATAACAACTTTAATATATATTACTAACACTGGATTATGATACTATTTAACTTCTGATTTATGTTTGTAAAAGTTTGCCCCAAGTTTATTTAACCTACATTTTAATGTCTCCAGAGGATGAATATTTATCCATGTTCAGTGTTGTTTTCTCTGACATATTCACATACTTTCATCTAGTAATAAAGTAGGAATCAAATCTTATACTACAGTTTCCAATGTATACTTAATGTTTTGTAAATAATAATCCATTTTCATTTCATACAGCCATCTTTAAAATTTTACTTGTTTAGACCAAATCAAAATAAATAAACAAATAAAGAAAGAAACTTCACCACAAATCAATAACATTGACAAAGTCCTAAAAGCCCAACGTATTTTGTCAGTGATATGTAAAATGAGAGATAAACTTATATTATATGAAGTAATTTAAATTTTAGTAAAACGTGAGTGCCTCTTTGGTAGCAGTTAAATATTAATGTCATATTTCCCCAAACATCATAATATAATAAAGGAATGTTTGAAGAAGTTCTTAAATACTTTGGAGTAAAATTTGTCTTAATATTTTAAAAGATTGCTAGTATTACAATTTTTTTCTCAGACTAAGTTTTTTATTTAATTAAAGTTTATTGGGATAACAATTGTTCGTAAAGTTACATAGGTTTCAGGTGTACAATTCTGTAATACATTATCTATATGTCACATTGTGTGTTCACCGCCCAGAGTCACTTCTCCTATTGCCATATATTTGATCCCTTTTATCCTCATCTACCACTCCCTTCCCTCCTTACCCTCTGGTAATCACTAAACTATTGTCTGTGTCTATGAGTTCTTGTATCTTCATTTGTTTGTCTTCTTCCTTTGTTGTTTTCAGTTTTATGTACCATATACGAGTGATATCATATGATCTCAACTTTTTCTGACTTATTTCACTTGGCATAATAATCTCAAGAGCCAACCAGGTTGTTGCAAATGACACTATTTCAACTTTTCTGATGGCAGAGTAGTATTCCATTGTGTATATATACGACAGTTTCTTTATCCAATCATCTATCGAAGGACATTTTGGTTGTTTCCATGTCTTGGCTACTGTAAATAAAGTTTCAATGAACATCAGAGTACGTATACCTTTATGGATAAATGTTTTCAGGTTTTTTGGGTAGATACCGAGAAGAGGGATTGCTGGGTCACATGGTAATTCTATTCTTAATTTTTTGAGCAACCTCCACACTGCCTTCCATAGCGGCTGCACCAACCTGCATTTCCACCAACAGTGTATGGGGGGTTCCTTTTTCTCAACACTTGTTATTATTTGTCTTGTTGATGATAACCATTCTAATTGATGTTAAGTGATATCTCCTTGTGGTTTTTATTTGCGTTTCTCTGATAATTAGTGATGTTTTGCATTTTTTCACGTGTGTTGGTCATTTCTATGTCCTCTTTGGAGAAGTCCTAGCTAGAGCAATCGGGCACAAGAAAAAAATAAAAGACATCTGAATTGGGAATGAAGAAGTTAAATTGTCACTTTTCTCAGATGACATGGTGCTATATATAGAAAACACTAAAGACTCCACCAAAAAACTATTAGAAACAATAAATGAATACAGTAAAGTTGCTGGCTGCAAAATAATGCACAAGTCCATTGCATTCCTATATACTAACAATAAAATCTCAGGAAAAAAATAACAAAAACAATTCCTTTTTCAATTGCAACAAAAAGAATAAAATACGTAGGAATAAATTTAACCAAAGATGTGAAAGACCTATATACTGAAAACTATAAGACATTTTTAAAAGAAATTGAAGAAGACATAAATAAATGGAAAGACATTCCATGAAAAATATGACACTAATTGCATTATTAGAAAAAATATTATATTAACCTTCAATGATGGATCGACATCCACAACTAAATTTATAGAAGGCGTAATACAATGCTGATGCCGACCTTTTACATTACAAAACGTGATACTGTTATCCATGGTATAACGATGAGAGCTCTACAGGATCCAAAGTATACACCAAAACATACTAATTTTTTTTTCTACTAATGATAATCCACAGAAATACAAAAGATTCAGGAAACATTTTTGTGTTTGACTATGTAGGTTTGGTGTTTAACTGAAGTTTTAGCTAATATTTTTTTAAAAAAACATTACTATTTCTTGATTGTTCAATCTCAAATTGTTAGTAACTAATATATGTATGAACATAGTTTTAGTCATTGCAGTCCCATTTAATGTGGATACTTTTCATAACAAGCCACTGTGGACTGTGAAACATTTGCAGTTGTTCATATAAAATAAAAGATAAGAGAAAAATTCCAAGTTATAAACTAAGTACAGAAACAAGTCTTTTGATAAGAAAAAGTGTTGACTATGTCTTTGTTTAAATAGCAAAAAATAAAACATATTTAAAAATTTAATAGATTCTAACACCTAACAATATTGTTAGTATTAAAAATAAAATAGAGGCCAGCATGGTGGCTCAGGTGGTTGGAGCGCAGTGCTCCTAACACGGAAGTCTCTGGTTCGATTCCCACATGGGCCAGTGAGCTGCGCCCTCTACAGCTAAGATTGTGAACGAAGGCTCTCCTTGGAGCTGGGCTTCCATGAGCAGCGGGAGGCTGGTGTGAGCTGTGTGCAGCCTTGGGCTACAGTGTGCTGTCATGAGCAGCTGGTGGCCAGGAGTCATCCTGAGTGGCCAGGAGTCATCCTGAGTGGCTAGCAGCCAGTGAGAGCTGCCGTGAGCTGCTGTGAGTGGCCAATTGACGAATGGCAACCAACTGCCTCAGCCGGGGGATCACAAGGCTCAGAATACCAGCATGGGCCAGGGATCTGTGTCCTACACAACTAGACTGAGAAACAACGGCTTGAACCAGAGTGGGGGTCAGGAGGAGTCAGAAGAAGGGGAATATATATACACATATATATATATATATATATATATATAAAATTTAGAGAAAATATTAAAATAATAACAGAGAAAATATTAAAATATAATATTGAGGGTAAAACCTACATTATAGGAATAAAATTATATATTAAAAATTAGTAAAACAGATAACAATGAAAATAAATCGAAATCAAAACATATTTGTGAAGTGGTAGTAGAATAGCAGTTGAGTTAAATTTGTTCTTCTTTATCTGAAATTTCTTTACTATGCTTTCCTTATACATTTAAAAACTATATTTTAATGAAAATAGTTAATTTTTAACATGAAGAATATGAAAAGAGAGCTCAAAAGTTCTTTTGAAATGAAATTTAATGCTCAGTTCCTATAGGAATATACATATATGTGCACAAATGTAAAGTTATGTTAGTTTGAAGGTTTTAAAATATGATTAAAACCTCATATTTTCTAAGTGAAAAACACAAAAATGTAAAAATTACAAATTATGTATTATCTCAACTCTGTTAAAATCTTTTATATTTCTTTTTGTATATTTTATATTTATATCAAATGCATGATGTTGATAAAATTTATATAATACTTAAAATATGTGGAGACAACCCTCACTTAATTATTACACTAATGTAAATGTATTTATAGTATATTGCATATTATATATTTCATATTTATTATATATTTTAAATTTTTGGATGACAATTTCAACACCATAGTTAATTACGTCAATAACTTGTAACAAATTAACTAAAATGTTAAGATATATGACACATAAACTGGAAAAACTAAAGGGAGAATCAGGCAAATCCTAAAACATAGTTGGAGCTATTAACACTCCTGTTTAACTCAAAAAACTGTAGGTAAGACTCATTAAGCATATGGAATATTTGAGCAAAACTATCAACCCCCTTGACCAATTGACATTATCTTTAACAGCTTTATTGAGATATAATCCATATTCTATACTCTTCATTCATTTAATGTGCACAATTCAGTGTTCATAACTACATCCAGAGTTGTGTAAACATCACTACAATCTCATTTTAGAACATTTTTGTCATCTCATTAAGAAATGTCATGACCATTTTCAGTCAATTCCCATTCCTTACACCCACCCAGCTATAGGCAATACCAATCTACTTTCTGTCTCTGTAGAGTTGCCTGTTTTGGACATTTGATAAATAAAATCACACAACATATGAGCTTTCGTGACTGGCTTCTTTCACTTAACATAATGTTTCCAAGGTTCACCCATGTTGTAAGATGTATGAGTTCATTTTTTTTATTGTTGAATAATATCTCATTGCATGTATACGTCATCTTTTGTTTATCTATCATACATTGATAGAAATTTCACCTTTCGGCTATAATGAATATTTATATGCTATGAATACTTATGCTTGAGCTTTTGTGTGAGATATGTTTTCATTTATCTGTAGTTGACTTCTATAGACCACACACCCAAAAGGTACAGCATGCATGTGCTCATAAAGTTCATGTGGTACATTTGTCTTGCCAAGATCAACCATAAATTATGTCATAGAGTTTCAATATATTTTAAAAAATTGAAATCTTACAAAATATATTCTTTGACCTCAGTGGAATTAAATTAGAAACAAATACTGCATTGCTAAGAATTTTTATTTTTTTAATGTTCAATTATTTGTTAGAAATCTATTTTTAACTTGCATATATATATATATTATTTCAATTTTTATATAATATATATAATTTCATCTTATTTTTTTTCTGATATTGTTAACTTCCTCTCATTTCTGTTCAAGTTGTCATTATTGCTATTTTCAAAATATTTTGTGTTCTGTTAGGGAAGTTTCATGCCACAATGTTTAAAATGATTTTATCTCTCACTTAAATATATATATGTATATATATGTAGACATACCTGTTCCTTGATTAATCTCCTACAAATTTTCTTGTGAAAGATAATTCTGATATGTATTTCCTTTAGAGAGAAAAATCAGCCCTTATATCTTTTGGGAGTTCAAATCGACTCTCTCATACTTTGAATACTTTCCTTTTTTATCCATAATTTTCGAGATTCCCCTCCGTGTTAAAGTGTCTTTTTTATGTTCATTTGGGAAGTCAGCAAGTAGAATTGCTATTCAAAAAAATAAATAAATAAAATTTGTCATGTCTGTGCCAAGTATAAAATGGAAGGATATATTTGCTACCTAAGGTACTTTTCAAAAATATCAGTGCATTCTTTTTTGTGGCCAAGTAATATTTCATTGTATATACGTAGCACATCTTCTTTATTCAATCATCTATTGATGGGCACTTAGATTGCTTCCATATCTTGGCTACATAAAAAAGAATGACATCTTACCACTTGTGCAAACATGGGTGAATTTAGAGGGTATTATGCTAAGTGAAATAAGTCATACTGAAAAAGTCAAATACTATATGATCTCAACGCATACATGAAATCTAAAGAACTAAGTAAATAAACAAACAAAACAGAAACAGACTCATAGATGCAGAGAACAAGCTGATGTTTGCCGCGGAGGGGGGAGGTTGGGGAGCTGGGAGATAAAGGTGAAGGGACTAAGAATTACAAATTGGTAGTTACAAAATAGTCATGGGGATGTAAAATACAACATATAAAATAATATTGAATGTCAACTGTAACTGAAAAAATAAAGAATTTTCAAAAAGAATTCTTAAATACTCAAAAAAATATGTATTGGGGCAATTGCAGCATTTATCCAAGTGTCCCACAGCTGACCTATATTGTCACAGCAAAGATTTGTTTTTTTATGACATTCTCTTCCCCTTAAAACATTGTTAGACCTTTACATAAGGTAAATGACTAGATGTGTTGTTTTTTTCCTACAATCTCTGACAATATTTTCATATTAAATAGCAGAATTTTTTAGGACTTGGAGATCCTCCTTTGCTTATTACTGGCAGTAATATAGTTTTCTGTTTTCATTTTCATGCTATATATAAGGTATTCTCAGACTAATATATATAAGGAAGAAATTTGGCTGCAATTTCTGAATTTTCATATTTCCTGGAATTACCTTTGTATTTCCAAATCAAAAGGAAACTGTTTACATGATCTATCCTATAATAATTTTAATTTATCAAAACTGTTTTTTATGTGTTGCTTGATGCCTCTATCCTTCAGAGTGATGTGCAAATATAAAACAACATGTATGAAATTATTATGGAAAAGGGTTGGCAAAATGTACTACTTACTTCATATAGTAAATGTACCACTTTCTTCATATTTACCTGCAGGATGATAGAGTTTTCATTTTGGAGTCATCACGGTCCTAATCATTTATTCACAATTTTTTCTGATTCCTAAATGATGTGATAACACCAATACACAAAAATAAAATGTCTTTCATATTTCTTGCCAAGAGTGAATTTATTTTTTTCTAAATTTATATACTTGATGTCCTTATCCCTCATGGTATTAGTGTAGACTTAATTAACAGAAAGAAATGACTTTCCATTCTGTGTGGAACTTAGGTGTTTCCAAATATGAAGTTCCTTCTTGAAGCAGAATCTCTCCTTCACGAATTTTTATTTGAGGTAAAACAGTATATAGGCTTTGAACACAAGCAAACTTGAAATCAAATTCCAGTTTTTCTAATTAAAGGTGTGAGCACAGGCATTTAATACACTTTATGGTCATCAGTCTTCTCTTGTTAAAATTGAGAATGATAATGTCTATCATGAGGGGAGGAAGAGAAAAAAGGGCTAACTAAAAAAATACTTTTATTAATCATCGATATTTGATTCAAAATTTCTTTCAGATTTCCTGTACAGGTTAAATCTGTTGGTATTTGAAGAAAGTTATTTTATCTTTTATGTTAACCTTTAGAACGAGGACAGACTTTTCAGGTCTGTGCTAGCTCCTTCTAGGTTATTTCCTGAAGGATTTTAGGACTCCCACATCAGAAGTAAAAGAACAAAGTGAATACAAACTTCAAAAGACAAAAAGGAATCTAAGATTTAGTAGTCCTGATTCTAAAGAAATCATTTTGTTCATTAACTATCTCATAAATCCTCCTGAGGATGAATGAGTGCGTGAGTTACCACGAGCTATTAGAAGTTCTATTAACAAATGCCGTCATTTTTACAGAACTGGTGTGAAAATTCCAAAACATTGTAATGCTACACAAACTACCAGCAAAGTAAACAAGCAAACAAAGCAAGTACTTTTTTTCTACTAAAATTTGTTTTCACACACTCCAATTAGAACCTTTACATGTTATTCTTATTTATATATGAATTCACATGTATTTTATATATTCATGAATTTGTGTCTGGAATTTCCACTCTGTTCCAATAACAATAGCTATAAAATAAATCTTATTAAAAGTCCTTATATATCGTTATGCTTTAAAATTTTGTAACTATCCTTGTTTCAGGGCTCATCCATATGAATTTTTGGATTTACAAAACACATTCCATAAATGATAAGATATTAATTATAAATATATTAAACTTGAATTAACTTGAGGATACATTTATAGTATTGAATCTCCCTCTCTATGAATACTCGTATAGTCATTTTATGAATTTTCTCCATAGAGATTTTTTTAGATATCAAAAAGTCTCTTAGGGTTCATATAATATTAGTAATAGACATTTTATAGGATCAAATTTTCTATTATATTGAATTAGGTGTAGGTTAGCAATGTATCTGGACCACCATAACACTATAGATACTCAATAACATTTATTTCATCTTTCCAGAATACTTTCACTATGTCATTTATTCATATAAGTTAAAATATTACCATATCATAAGGATATAATATATTCAGGAATACAATTTCAGTTTCATTCTGCAGGAGACAAACAGTTTAAGAATATTCTTCAGAAACTCTCCAAAAACTGTTTTGATATGCCTAAACAGGAGTGATACACTGACACCTCTACCGAAACCTCATGGTAACATTTTGTGGGTCTAGATGTTTAATCTAGTTGCCATACATCTTGTCTGGTTTTGGTTTCAACAGAAGAGAGAGTCTTCCCATGGGTAATGAAGGTATTGCACTTAAATTTGTTGGGAGCTTTGCTGGCTAATGAAAAACCTCTGGCTACTTAGAAACAGGTAGATACTCAAATAAATTTTTCATTTTTCATAAAAAGTGTCTGCTACCTGGCTGCAATCTTCATATGAATTCCCAGATAATATAAATATTTCACTCATTCATATATTTAAATCTATATATGGGTAGCTAAAGATCAGGAAAATCACAAGGATCACATTATTACTATATTGTATTGCAATTGTGATGAACAAAGTATCTTTTACCTTATTTACATATATTTTGCTAGATGTACCACTTCTTCATTTTATTAGATTTTGATTTCCAGGGAAAATTCAAAAACACTAGTTTAATTTTTCAAGCACAAAAAACTAAAACAAAGAAGTTTCCTTCAAATGTGTCTATATTTTTCTAAAACTCAGAGATGGTCATGTATAGAAATGTCTTCATACCATGAATTTAAATCTACATGGATGATAAAATAGATGATGGAAAGAACATGATGATGAATTGAATATAGAGATTGATAGACCATGAAGTTCCAGATTACAGAATCAAGATTTCTAAGTGTCCATTAGTTTATTTGAAAATATTTTTATTTTTAAATAAAGGAATTATACACACTATTTCTACTCCATCTGTATATTCAGTATTGTATAGGCATTATAAAATTAGGAAACACTATGGAAATTAAATATCTATACAGTCTTCTGCACAATCTGCAAATAATTAGCTTCTTTTGTTAAAAAAGAACTTTTATCATGAGAGGTTCCAAATACACAAAAATAAAAATAATACAATGAAAACACATATACTTATCACTGTCAATTCATGATCAATCCTGTTTAATTTATGGCCCTTCTGAATCCAAAACCACGAGCTTAAGTTATCTTTTTGGTTTTGGGGGAGAAGGATATAATTCACATTCCAAAAATTTTGCTCTTTTAAAGTGTACAATTAAGTCATTTTTATCATATTCACCAAGTTGATGCAACTAATATACAAAACATATAAAGAACTCATACAACTCAACAACAGAAATACAAACACTCCAATTAAAAAATGGGCAGAGGACCTAAACTGACACTTCGCCAGAAAACATACAAATGGCCAACAGATATAAGAAAAAATGCTCAACTTCACTGGCTATGAGGGAAACACAAATCAAAACCACAATGAGATACCACCTCAAACATGTTAGAATGGCTATCGTCAACAAGACAAATAATAACAAATGTTGAAGAGGTTGTGGGGAAAAAAGGACCCCTCATACACTGTTGGTAGGAATGTAAATTAGTACAGCTACTATGGAAAACAGTACGGAGTTTCCGTAAAAAAAAAAAAACACCTAAAAATAGAATTACCATACAACTAGCAATCTGTCTTCTGCCTATCTTCTGGATTTCAAAAAACTGAAAACATTTATCTGTAAAGATATACGTTCCCCTATGTTTATTGCAGTATTATTCACAGTGGCCAAGACATACATGGAAACCAAAGTGTCCTTTGATAAATGATTGGATCAAGAAGATTTGGTACATATATACAATAGAATATTACTCAGCCATAAGAAAAGATGAAATACTGCCACTTGTGACAATATGGATGGATCTTGAGATTATCATGCTAAGTGAAATGAGTCAATCAGAAAAAGTCAAGAACCATATGATTTCACTCACATGTGGGATACAAAACAGAAAGAAACAAACAAATAAAAAACAAACTAACAAAAACTCATAGACACAGACAACAGTTTAGTGTTACCGGAGGGAAAGGGGGGTTAGTAGAAGAGGGTAAATGGGGTCAAATATATGGTGATGGAAAGGGAACTGACTTTGGGAGGTGAACACACAATGCAATGTATACAGGTAGATGACGTATTATAGAAATGTACACTTGAAACCCATGTAATTTTATAACCAATGTCACTGCAATAAGTTTAATAAAATTGTTTTAAAAAGAAACGCTATAGTCATTAGCTCTGACTCCCAATTCCTCCCTCCCTCCAGCCTCTAGCAACCATAAATCTATTTTTGTCTTTATAAATTTGCCTGTTCTAAACATCATATAAGTATACTCATGTGACATGGCTTTTTGTATCTGACTATCAATTAGTATAGTGCTTTCAAAATTCATGCACATTAAAGCACGCAGCAGTACTCTTCTTTTTTTGTGGTTAAGTAATATTCCATTGTATAAATATTTCACATTTTATTTATCCATTTATCAGTTGATAAACATTTGTATTGTTTCCACTTATTGGCTATATGAATAATGCTGCCACGGACATTTGTGTATAGAGTTTTGCGTAAATGTATGTTTTCAATTCTCTTGAGTATGCAACTAAATAGAAGTGGAATTGCTTGATTATATGATAGCTCTATGTTTACTTTTTTAGGGAACTATTTTTCCCCCATTGAATGCTCTTGGCACCCTTTTCAAAATCAATTGGCCATAGATGTATGGGTTTATTTTTGGTCTATCATTTCTACTCCTTTGATCTAGATGTCTATGTGGTTTTGCCCTTTACCTTATTAATATGATGTATTACATTGCTTGATTTTCATATGTAGAACCAACTTTGCATTTCTGGAATAAGCCTCACTTTGTCATGATGTGATCCTTATTATATGTTGCTGGATTCAGTTTGCTAGTATTTTTTTGCGAATCTTTGTGTCTATATTCATGAGATATTGGTGTATAATGTTCTTTCTCATAATTTTTGTTGTTGGCCTGATAGGATGAATTGGAAAGCATTACTTCCTTCCCATTTTTTGGAAGAGTTTGTGAAAAATTGGTGTTATTTTGTAAAATGGTCTTTTCTGTGATTTTTAAAATTGCTAATTCAATTTGTCTACTTGTTATAGGTCTATTCAGTTTTAGTTTCTTTTAAAGTGTTTTTTTTTATTGTTTATATATTTTTAGGAATTTGTTTATATCCTCTTGTTAACTCACATTTTAGCATACATGTTTTCATAGTATTTCCTCATAATCCTTTTTATTTCTGTAAAGTTGGTAGTGATGTCCCCTCTTTCATTCCTGATTTCAGTAATTTGAGTTTATCTCCTTTTTCTTGGTCAGTTAGCTAAAGGTTTGTCAAGTTTGTTGATTTTTTTCAAAGAATCAAATTTTTGGTTATTGATATTCTCTATTTTTAAAGTTTCTAAATTATTTACTGCTGCCCTAGTATGCTTTATTTTCATCATTTATCTTTGGATCTGGTTTGCTCTTTCTTTCCTATGATCCCAGACAGTAAGTTGCTAAAAAAAAAAAAAAAAAAAAGTTCTACAAAAAATTAGGATTTAGAATCAACATTTCTGCTGTAAAACATGAATAAAAACTTTCCTCTAAGTATTATTTTGAAGGTCCAATAAGGTATGAGATAATTATGCACAGAATTATACAAATATTAATAATTAATTTGTTTGTTTACTTTAGTGTGATAGGATACACCACAAGGAACCTGGCTGAGATCATATCTGGATTTAAATTGAAATCTTGCACTCATTACCTACATAAATTTTTAAGAGTTCCTCATCTACATGATCCTCAATTTATTCTTTAGTAATAGTATTATAAAATAAAATAATCAGAAAGTTGCTGTGGCAATTAAAAGAGAGAAAGTATGTGAAACATCTTAATATATCCCCTAACACACACCAGCAGCCTAGTAGTTTATTTCTCCTTATATGCTAATCTATTCTAATTTTTATAGACATATAGACATTTAGATTGTTTCACATAGCACTCAGCAATAGGTATTTAGCAACATATATTTAACTTTAGAAAATAATCTCAAAAATTTTCCGAAGTGGTTATATTAATTTCTACTATGGACACCAATGTATAAGTGTTGCATTTAACCTATATTCTTGTCAACACTAGGTATTGTTGATACTTTTAAGGGCAGTAGGTCTTTAGATCATGACTATATTTGTTACTCTCTAATGTCTTCACATAGTTGTTTCATATTTTTTTTTCAGTTTTTGTAGTTGTTTTTGACAGCAGCGTAACTTCTATATAAGCAAATGCAATATTTTTTGTATAGTTTACTTAAATCATAACCCAATAAGGTCTATACATTGCAATTGATTGGTATCTCTTAAATCTCTTATAATTTACAGGTTTCCACTCCATGTTTCTTCTTCCCTAGCTATTATTTATTGAGAGAAAAAGATCGTTTTGTCTTGTAGAGTTTTTCACAGCCTATATTTTTTCTGATTCATCCTCATGGTGTCACTCATTGTTTTCTTCTTTGTGTTATTTACAACAAATAGATGCATCAAGGTTTATACGACTCTGGTTTGATGTTTTCCGGCAAAAACACTTTATAGGTAGAGTTGTGATCTTACAACCGGAGCATATAATCCAGTTGTCGCTCTTTTTTTGATGTTAATGTCATTAATGATTATTGCCCTGACCCTTATTTCATTAGGTGTTAAAAATGGTTCTGTTCTTATTTATCATTCATTCATTCTTCATTTATTAGCTGAATACTTCTTTAAAGAGAAATTTGTTCTCATCTTCTGGCTAGTTACCCTGAAGTACAACCAAGAAAAACAAAAAGATATAAGTTAAACACTCGATTCCCACCCACCCCTTTTATTAACTAATTTTGAAAAGTTGACTACCTAGCATCCTCCAAAGGTAAGCAATAGGTTTATTATTTTTGTATTTTTATGATCATCTTACGGATTTTAATGCATGTTTCAATTGATGGCAGCATTTTTCAAACTGAAGCTGAAATTTGTTCCATCTTTGGCTAGAGGGAACCTGCTTGCATTAAACCTTAAATCCTTTTGATTGGGTTTTACAAGTCTTTGAGAAAATCTTTGCTATGTGGTAGAATAAAATGTTCGAGGCTCATCCTGTACTTTTCTTGCCCCAGACCTAGATAGGCTTCTTGTGCACGAAGCTTGGGTAATTTTTAGTGAAGAATAGTATTCAGAATTTCCAATATGAGCACTAGGGATATTCTTTGCTACTGGAAGAGTCACTGTATCTAGGTGCTTTCAGAGGACAGAACTAGGACAGAAAAATTTTAAGGATTAAATTTAATATATTAATAATGATACCTCTAAACTTAATTCAGGAATATAGGGTTTTTCAAACTTTACAGCTTTTCTCCTTTTTCCAATGGTCAATATTCTGGTTCTCAATAGCACCAACATAATTAGAATTTCCCTTGTACCGGAACACACCTACAACAGTGTCAGAATAACAATATTTACAATACCACAAACAATGTATTTTTGTAATCAGTTTGAATTTCTTGCCGGTTTTTTAATTGCTTTACAATACACTTCACTAAAGCTATACAGCAAATTCCAGAGCTATAAAGTCACTTAAACTGTTAATACTTAAACTGTTAATACCTTCAACTAGGTCACAGGCAGGTTCATTTGTTTCATCTTTATTTTGGATTTTAGGGGTTGCTTTATAAAATTTTGTTTTATTGTTATTTAAAATCTTTATATGGCCCCAAAAGGTAGCCCATCTCTTTTGTATTTCATGTATTTCATTCCAAGGCGTGCTTATTATTATTGTCTAATGATAATGTTCATTATTGTATTGGAAGAAAAATTCTAATTAGTCATTTATTCATTAAGCATCTATTGACATTAAAAATATTTGAATTAATTGGCGAAGATTAGCATATAAGGAGAAAGAAACTATTAAGCTGCTGGTGTGTATTAGGGGATATATTAAGATGTTTCACATACTTTCTCTCTTTTAATTACCATAGCAACTTTCTGATTATTTTATTTTACAATACTATTACTAAAGAATAAATTGAGGATCATGTAGATGAGGAACTCTAAAAATTCATGGAGGTAATGAGTGCAAGATTCCAGGTTCAGCCAGGAATCCTTGTGGTGTATCCTATCACACTAAAGTAAACAAACAAATTAATTATTAATATTTGTATAATTCTGTGCATAATTATATCTTATTGGACCTTCAAAATAATACTTGGAGGAAAGTTTTTATTCATGTTTTACAGCAAAAGTATTGATTCTAAATCCTAATTTTTTGTAGAACTTATTTTTTGTTTGTTTTCTAGCACCTTACTGTCTGGGATCATATTGGGTTGTATATGATCCAATTTGTATATATACAACATAACAAAAAATGAGTGGAATGAGAGAGTGACTTATTTTATATCTAACAGCAGAGTGATATATTTTATTTACTAAGTATCTGGAAAATATTCAATCTTCATTTTCATGAATATTCTAAATTGTTAAGAGTTACCAACATACACATTCTTTCACTTGTTCTACTCTAAATTCTGTTAGTTTTTCTTCTGTACACTGTAAGTAACATCACAAGCTTTTTGACTTCCATTCACAAGCACATTTCACTATGAATGCAGTTTTCCTTTAAAAATGAGCAACATCCTAATGACATTGAGAGCAGAAAAACACAACAGATAAGGAGGTTCAATAACGCATTGCATTTGTTTTATCTATTGAGACTGCAGAAAGAAAGTGCATTGGAAACTGTAATGTCAGTTAGCCAAATCTAAAAGATGGCTGCTTATCTATTCTAACAGCGAATCTCTCCAAGACGTTGATTTAAAAGCACGTAAAGCATGCAAAATTTACCTGCTCTAAAACACGGCACAGCAATTTTATAAGCTATCTTATCTTTGTTCTCACAGTGAAATTATCCTGTTTACAATTGGTGAAAATGCTCAACTTGTGGCAGTTCCATGGTGCCCTGTTTGGATAAAATGAATTCTATCTTAGCTAAAATTGTTCTCTGAAATATCACACAGAGTTAAGGGTCATGTTTCTTTCACCTTTATCAACTCTGAGCACAAAACAGGTGAATACTGAACCGAAGGTATTGATAAAGATATATGTTTTCACAAAACCCCAATTTTCACACAAAAATGTATTCTCACTATTTTTTATATAAAACAAGTACAAAAAAAATCTTAATGTAAAAGAGTTAGACAAGGGTGGCTGAAAAGACATTCCAGGTTCTGCCTCTGATTCGTGAGTCTAGGCCATCACAACCAGGTACCAATCAGTCACTTTTACCACTTTTCCTTGTCTTTGCAGGAGACAAGTTTTTCCAACATCTGAGACCACTGAAATGAATCAGTATCTTTGGCCAAATTTTGACAAATCTTGGGCACGCAATTCAGGAATATTAGCATCGACCCAGCCCTCTCATTATAGTAGCGATAGTCACTGGCATAGCCTAACACTCCATGAACACAGGTCTCATAAGACTCCTCTTTTCAGGAACTACACAGGCCCTAGAGAATCTGCACAATTCAGTGACTAATGGATAGATGTGTTGTAGTTACCATTGAATATTTGGGGAGTTTAACTGAAACATAAATTGAAGTTTAATGGGGGCACATTAGTTGTACTCAGAACTTTGTTGGGAAAGAATGGTTACTTCCATTATATTAAATATAATCATCACAATTACTTTCTGAAAAATGTATTTTTATTCTCATTTTATAAAAGAGTTAAATAACTTTATCATGTTCACATAGCTGCTAAGTGGCAGAGACAGGACTTGAAACAGTCTCTATGTTTCTTCGTCCAAACTCCTTTCTATGTCATTTCATTGCTTCTATTTATAGTGGTTCTATACTCTCAGTTGATGAGTATGAGAAATCAAAAGGGCAATGGAACTTTCACTAACAAAAAATAAAAAGTCACCACTGAAAAGGGAAAATTATAAAGGAAGAAAAGAGGAAGAGCCTTCATACAGAGACTTAAAAATGTGAACAGACTTCAGCAAATCTAGTGAATAACTTTTATTTTTTGCTATGTCTCCTGGTCTTAGTAGAGTGGCCTTATGTAGCAGGTGTTCTGTGGCGCCCAGTGGTGCATTCTCCCTGGTCACATGAGCTGGGTGCTCCAACTGTGTTCCTTGTGTAAGTTGTGTGTGTCTGCCTGTTGTAGTTGAGTCTTGGCTGCTGTTTGCACATTAATGGGAGGGATTGACCAGTGGGCAAATTGGTTGTGACTACAGTGGAAGAGCTGTTGTGCAGGGGCTGACCCTATGAATCAGGATTCACTTTAGCTGGGTTCTGGTGCCCACCTATTCTGTCCTGTGAATATGTCTTTTGTGTAAGTGGTTGGGTGATACTCTGGTGTGGTCTGAAGCTGACTACCAGGAAGTTGGTTCTGTGGCTTTTTGGGAGGGGCTGTGGTTTAGGCCCAGGTCAGCTGCTGCCTATCCCCTGCCCGGGCCACTTGGTATGAATTACGAAGTGGTCTGCAGATGGTTGCCACTTGTGCTGGGCTTGAAGGTGCCTGGGGAGGCCAAACTGCAAACCAAGGCCTTACTGATATTAATGCCAGATTTGGGGCTGCTCAGCAAGTGGTATGCGAAGGCCAGATGCTGCTTGTTTGGCATTTGTGAATATTTGAGAGATTTTATTAAAGTCTGCAGCATAAGCCAAGACAGGCCATTTGTATAAAAAAGCCCCTGGAAGTGCCTTGGGTGGGCCTGCCACTTGGGTGGGGTAGGGTCTCAGGAAATCACCAGGGTGGGGAAAATGGTCTTAGCCAGGTTGATGGAGACCCTGATATGGTGACCGCCTTCATCTATATGTTGGATAAAGGGAGAGTTCAACAAAGGAACAATGGCACCTGCCACCACTTTTGTCTGGTAGAAAGCTCCCCTCTAGCCCTTGCCTTGAAGTCAGACAATTCATTTCCTTTCTGTACATCCCTGGTGCTTTTCAAGCTGCTGATATCCCTCCCAATTTTTAACTGCCACAGGTGGACATGGTATCAGCCATGTCCCACCCATCCTACCAGACTTGACGTGTATTTCTGTCTGTCCTTACTTATAGGACTTCTACTCAGCTGGGCTTCAGATGATTCTCAACGATGGTTGTTCTATAATTTAGTTGTAATTTTTATGTGGTCATAAGAGGAAGCTAGAACAGAGTTTTTCTACTCCACCATCTTAATTGGAACCCCTCAAGTGACTTTTATATTCTAAATATACTCCTTGTTAACATAAATGTCAGAAAGAATTATGATTCATTATAGTCACAATACATTGTATAATAAAATGCTTTCAATACGCATTATCTCATATTTATTTTCAATAATTTAGAAAAATTAGCACTATTATTATTATTTCCTCTTTATAAATGAAAAAACCAGCACTCAGATAAGTTGAATGATGAGCTCATGTTTATAAAATAAGCAAGTAACAGAGCTCAGGTCTTTTGACTCCATATAGAGAATACATTTTGCTTTCTTAATTCTCTGCCTATAATAATGGAGCTTCTCTCCAGAATGAAGATTAGTGTTTTCCTCAGTAATAAAATTTAGTGAAAAACAACACGCTAATACTTACAGCCCATTTTGCAGACGTAAACCTAAAAATTTCAGCTGTGGGAGAATCGTTGGGTGCCCAAGACTTGATCAAGATAGGGAATTTAGGATTGAAAGCTAATTTTTAAATGTGCAAGCAGCAAATTACATTGGAAATGTTTTAAGTTAATTTGGTTTTGCATTTTGGATCAGTTTTTAAAAAAACACAATCCTTTAATGATGGAATAATCTGCATGACAGAAAAACCTTGGAATAATAAGTCAAGTTGAAAGGATTATTATATTTTCTACATTGACTGCAATCCTGACAATATTATAGGGTTTGACAAGTTAAATCATTAAGAATTATATGGGTGACTAAATTTTACTATGCTTACATATCTTAAATTAATAGGCCCTGATTTTATAATGGATACCATTATAAAGATAACAGAACTGGACATACTGATATTAAAATGAATCTAAAAAGATTTACTCTTTGTTCTTTTTAAGTATTTGAGTTTTGAAATTAGAAAAAACAGATAATACAAAACATATTTAAAGTTCTATCTTAAAACAGCATTTAATAACAGTCACTATAAAGATAATTCAGTTTTTTTCTTATCCATTTTTTTAGTTTTTAACCTAAATGCTAATTACATAAAAGAAAGAATTAAGAATCCGTTGGAAATGAAAAAAAGAATGTCTCCAAAACGTATATGGTGTTGTTAAAATATTCATTATTGGTCTCTTAAAAACTGTTACAATGATGCTAGGTGGACAAGTACAAGACTACAGCGTGCTCAAAAGGCCCATTATCTTCCTTGAGAGATGACGGTCAAGAAATAAACTTGTCCAAAACACACTTGAATGAAACCTGGTCAACTCAAATGGAAGTTCTTTTTTTACTAAGTTTTCATAATAAAGCATTTTAATTATACACATGAAGTTGCAAAAAAATGTAATAACAGCACTTAAAAGATTCCATTTAGAATGGCACAAGAAATACTTTGTGAAATCTACTCATTATAAATTCTAGTCATGCTGTTAGAAAAATGGAAGAGACGTCAAGATTCTTCTCAAATATTACTTTTTTCTCCATCAATAGTTGCTGTATATATAAAAAAGATTGTTAAATAAAACTCAACAGAAACATATTGTTTGTTAAAATATTTGATTGTAATTTATGATATTAGATCTAAACAAATGACATATGAGACTGCAGATGTAGATAGTGATTTCTGAGAAAGCAATTTAAATGGTGATTATTAAATGTCACTGCTGGCAGTTGTTCAGAAATAATTCTACACTTCTGCTATTCAGAGAGTAGCATCATTCTAGAGGGATTAAATGTGAGTATAAGAATTATTTGGGTTAAACTAGAAATGTAAATTCTAACTAACACCACTGGCCAGTGTCTTTATTTAAGCTTGTATATGTTTGTATTATTATGGGTTTTCAAATAATCATCAAACAAACTTGCAATATTGATTTCTTGTGTAGCAATGATATAACCCACCACTGAAATTTTTAGTGCCATTAACATTAGACATCAATAAAAGTGGTTCTTGATGAAAACTTACTGGTTTGTACATAACCTGAGCATTTATTAAGCCTGAGGGTGCTTTTTTTGAGAAATAAAAATTGATAACTTTTTATTACCTTTGAGGTATAGCTGACATCAGCTTAAGTTTATAGTACTATCTCCCCAACAGGCATTTATTTTTTATGTCAGTATTTTTCAGAAAATATAATGCATGTTTCAACAGACACATAAGTGTTTTTCCTACAAATGTATATTTTGGTCAATAGAACTCTTGGATATTAGATGCATTAAGATCCAATATAAAATATTTTAATGTCACTACACTTCTCTTAGAAATTATTTATTTATTTATAACTCCAACTATAAACACGTCTCTAATAAGATAGGACTTTGTTAATATATGTCCAATAATCCTGTTGCCTTAAGGCTCCAGTCTTCCCCTAAAATAATTCTGCTCAGCTGTTTATCAAATGAACTTGCATCACCATTACCAAAAATGGTAGAGTAGGAAATGCAACAACTTTATCTCCCCACTAAAGCAATGATTAAATTGGCAAAAACTGTCAGAATCACCTTCTGTGTAGCTCTGGTATCTAATCAAAAAGTTACAATAACCAGAGGAATGCTTAATGAGGAAGGACTTTTACATTGGCAAAAAAATAGACAAATACATCAATGAAACATAATAGAGAACCCACACAAATAGTGTCAATTGATCTTTGACAAAGGTATAAAGGAAATTCAATAAAACAAAGATAGTCTTCAGAACTAATAGTGGTGGTACAACTCCACACCACTATGCAAAAGTAAATCTAGATATAAACATTATACCTTTCACAAAAGTTAACTCAAAGTGGACCATAGACATAAATGTAAAACACAGAATTATAAAACTTTTAGAAGATAATATAGGTGAAAAATCTATGTAACCTTGGATTTTGCAACGTGTTCTTATATACAACACCAAAAGCAAATCCATGAAAGAAAGTTAAGAAATTAAACTAAATTGAATTAAAACACACCAGTTTTGTGAAAGACACTGTGAAGAGAATGAAAAGACAAGACACAGACGTGGAAAAAATGATTGCAAAATGCATATCTAATAAAGGATTTATAACCAAAATATACAAAGAACACCAGAAATTTAACACCAATAAAATGAACATGCCAAATAAAAAACAGGCAGATGATCTGAACACCTTACCAAAGATATATAGACAGCAAATAAGAATATGGAAAAATGCTCAACATCATATGTTATTAGGGAACTGCAAGCTAAAACAATTATGAGACGCTTCTACATACATATTAGAATAGCTAAAAATTTCGAAAAAACAAAGTTACAATACCAAGTGCTGATGAAAATGTGGAACAACAGGAACTCTCATTCATTACAAGTAGAATGCAAAAATGATGCAACCACTTGGGAAGACATTCTGGCAGCTTCTTGCAAAGTTAATCATAGCTTTACCATATGATCCAGCAGTTACACACCTAGTGTTTCCTTAAATAAGCTGAAAACTTATGTGCACACAAATCCTTGAATATGAAAGTTTATAGAAGCTTTTTTCACAATAGCCCCAAATGGGAAGCAATTAAGATGTTCAATAGGGACAGATAAACACAGAAAAAAAATCTGTGGTACAGCTTACAGTGGAATATTATTTAGTAATAAAAATAAATGAGCTTCAAGCCATAAAAATACATAGAGGAATATTAAATGCATGTTGCTAAGTAAAAGAAGCTGATAAAATTGAACTGACGTATTGGGATGCTTAACCATGGAGCTGGGAGGACTGTGGGTGGAGCTGGGTCCTGCCGCCACCCCCCCCCATTGACTCTCTAGCTCTGACTTCCTGTTGAACTTTGTGGTAACTTCAGTGGGAGGCATGCTAATAAATAGAATAGCCATTTTGGAACCAGTCCTTTATTTTCCTTCTTCACGTGGGACGTGGTTGGAGCCCAGGTTGGAGGTGTGCATTCCCACACTGTGGTGGTAGTTTTTGTTTCTTTTTCCTTTTTTCCAGAATAAACTGTTTTTCTTGTGGATTTATCTGGAGAGTTATTTTTGCCAGGTGACAAAGCCATTCTAAAAAAATTACATATTATGTAATCCCAGTGATATGATATTCTGGAAAAGGAAAACTATAGAGGCAGTAAAAAGACCAATTGCCAAAGGTTAAGTGTGGGGAGTATAGAAGGGAAAGGAAGATAAACAGCTACAGCACAAAGGATATTTAAGGTGGTGACCTATATAAAGTAAAACAGTAATTTTGGTTATGTGACATTCACAGAACTATGCATCACAAAGAGTGATTCACAGAACTATGCATCACAAAGAAACCCTACGTGAACTACAAACTTAAGTTTATAGTAATGTATCAATACTGGTTCATCAATCATAACAAATATACAACATTTATGAAAAATATTGAGAATAGAAGAAACTGAGTAGGGAAGAGGGAGCATATGAGAATTGTCTGTATTACTTGCTCATTTTTTCTGTAATTCTAAAGCTGTTCTAAAAAATAAAGTCCATTTATTAAACATTAATAAAACACAAAAGAAGATAGTAATGGGGAAATTGTGTTATATATATAGAAATAAATAGCAAAATGGAAGAAATAATTCCTAATTAGAAATAATTTCTAATTACTTTAAATAAATAATTAAATTCTCTAATTAAATCCAGAAACTGAAAAATTTTATATCTAAAATTGACAATTATATGGTGTCTATGAGACTCACGTTAAATTGAAAGACATAAAGAGAGAGACATCATCAAAATGGCTGAGTGAGGTGAGCTTCTGTAAAGCTCCCCTGGAATTTACAACTAACTGAACAACAATAAATCCACAAAGGACTCCCTGCACAGCAGACAGGCAGGATGAACAGGCCCACTACTGAATTAGCCTAAAGGTGGAAGAATCGCGTGAGCAGGGGAGGAGGGAAAGGACAAGTGCGGAGATGGAGTTGCGCAGGCGCAGGACGCAGACCTAGCTCAGTGCTCCAAGCTCTCTGCATGGCCGAACTACCGCAGCTGTGGGAGAGGGAAGTACTCGGACTACTAGGGCTCCGCTTATGGCCCACAGGGCTGAGGGGGCTGTGGGAGCAGCATATAACATGGCTGAACCCAACGCTCACAGAGGAGACCTCGGAGAAAAGACTGCGGGAAGAAGGCTGAAAACGGTGGTTTACCCTCACTGCTGAGCAGAGAACGGAAGCCTTAGTCACTGAGACTAGCCGCCCCCTCCATACCCTCCCAGAGCTCGCCCGCCCCCACCTGCCCGGTGCTAGAAGTGGAACAGTAGCACTGTCAGATCAAAAGAACAGAATATTTGCTGTTTTGAGAACTGTGGACTACAGACACAGATTCGCAGCCCAACTAGTTCCAGCAAAAGGGGAGGGTGCTGTGGAAGCGGGACCAGCTGTGGTGGTGGTCTCCGCCATTGCTCTGGGCCACCTCTCACAACTCACCCCGCCCCTGACCCCACCTATCTGGGTGGATCCCTGCAAGAGTAAACAGAACTGCTGAAACATACCGGCTCTGAATCTGATGCAGAAAGAGCTTTGGAACTACAAAAGCTCTCCGCATCCCCACAGAGACGTGGCGCCCTATGACCCAGGCAAACTGTTAACTGAGGAGAAGCCGTTTCCCAGGGAAACCCCCATTGTGTGAGAAGCTGGAATAGTGAAGAGAAAACATACTACTACTGTGTGAGAGAGGAAAAAAAAGGCTGCAGTTGGAGAGAAAATAAAACATTCTACCAACGAGTATTGGAAAACAAAAGAAAGACCTCTTCCTATTAACCTGTTGCAGAAGACACCACTCCTGTAGATGTCTAGAAAGAGAAATAATAAATCAGTAATTGCCATGAATTACCAAGGCAACAGAAAGAAAGTGAAAAGTCTCCAGAAAAGGAACTTAAATATATGGAAATATGTGATTTAAATGACAGAGAATTCAACATTGCAGTCCTGAAAAAACTCAATGAGATGCAAAAAAACAAAGAAAGGCAATTCAATGAACTCAGAAACGCAATCAAAGAACAACATGAGCATTTTACGAAAAAGATTGAAATTTTTAAAAAGAACCAAATGGAATTTCTGGAGATTAAGAATTCAATAGAAGAAATTAAGAATGAAATAACCAGCTTAGGTAGTAGAGTTGACCAGATGGAGGACAGAATCAGTGACATCAAAGATAGAAACCTGGAAATGACACAGATGGAAGAAGAAAGAGACTTGAGACTTAAAAGAAATGAAAAAACTACAAGAAATTTCTGACTCTATCAGAAAGAGCAGTATAAGAATAATGGGCATACCAGAAGGAGATGAAAGAGACAAGAGAACAGAGAATATATTCAAACAAATTGTTGATGAGAACTTCCCAAACTTGTGGACAGAACTGGATCCTCGAATCCAAGAAGCAAATAGAACACCTAATTACCTCAATCCCAACAGGCTTTTTTCAAGGACCTTGTATTGAAGCTGTCTAAAATCAACGCCAAAGAAAGAATCCTCAAGGCAGCCAGGGAAAAGAAGACGGTAACCTACAAAGGAAAGCCCATTAGATAATCATCAGATTTTTCAGCAGAAACTCTACAAGCAAGGAGGGAGTGGAACCAAATATTCAAACTATTGTAAGAAAGAAATTATTAGCCAAGAATAATATATCCAGCAAAGATATCCTTTAGATATGAAGAAGAAATAAAGACTTTTCCAGACATACAGAAGCTGAGGGAATTTTCTAATACACGACCTGCACTAAAAGAAATACTAAAAGAGGCTATTTGACCATTATCAACAGGGACAATTTGTGGCAACATGAAAGGGGAAGAGTAAAGGCCTGAACCGGAATATGGGAATGGAGAAAGTGAGCATGCTAAAGAAAATGGAATACTCTATATATCAAACTTTCTTTTACATAAACTTAAGGGTAACCACTCCAAAAAAATCCAGAACTGAAATATATACAGTAATAAAAGAAGAAACATAGAAAACATCATAGAATACCACCAGACAGAAATAATAGCCAACAACAAAAAGGCAAAGAAACAATGGATACACAGGCTTACTAGAAAACTAAAGATAAAATGACAGGAAATCCTCACGTATCAAAAATCACCCTAAATGTAAATGGACTGACTTCACCAATAAAAAGGCACAGAGTAGCAGATTGGATCAGAAAACTAAACCCAACCATATGCTGTCTACAAGAGACACATCTCAGCTACAAGGACAAGCATAGACTCAAAGTGAAAGGGTGGAAAATGACACTCCAAACAAATGGTATCCAGAGAAAATCAGGAGTAGCCATACTGATATCAGATGAAACAGACTTCAGGGTGATAAGTAACAAGAGACAAAGATGGACATTTCATAATGGTAAAGGGGACTATAAAACAAGAAGACAGAAAAGTCATCAATATTTAAACCCCCAATCAGGGAGCACCGAAATATACCAAGCAACTACTAACAGAACTAAAGGGAGAAATTGACCAAAACACAATTATACTAAGGGACTTAAATACATCATTGACAGCTATGGCTAGATCATCCAAACAGAAAATAAATAACGAAATTGCAGCCCTAAATGACACATTAGATGAAATGGACATAATTGACATGTATAGAGCACTTCATCCTAAAACATCAGACTATACATTCTTTTCGAGTGTACATGGAACATTCTCAAGGACAGACCATATATTGGGACACAAAATCAGCCTCAGCAAATGTAAGAAGATTGAAATCATACCAAGCATGTTCTCTGATCACAAGGCTTTGAAATTCTATATCACTGCAAAAGAAAGCACGAACAAACAGAAATACATGGAGATAAACAACATACTTTTAAAGAATGACCGGGTCAATGAAGAAATTAGAGGAGAGATCAAAAGATACATAGAAACAAATGACAATGAAAATACATCCTACCAAAATTTTTGGGATGCAGCAAAAGCAGTATTAAGAGGGAAATTTATATCATTACAGGCTTATCTCAAGAAACAAGAAAAATCCCAAATAAATAACCTCATGTTACACCTTAAAGAACTAGAAAAGGAAGAACAAGTGAAACCCAAGGTCAGCAGAAAAAAGGAAATAACAAAAATCAGAGCAGAACTAAATGAAATAGAGAACAAAAAGACAATAGAAAAAATTAATGTGACAAAGAGCTGGTTCTTTGAAAAAATTAACAAAATCGACAAACCCTTGGCTAGACTCACTAAGATAAAATAAAGAGAAGACACTAATTAACAAAATCAGAAATGAAAAAGGGGAAGTTATCACGGACGCCACAGAAATAAAAAGGATCATCCAAGAATACTATGAAGGACTATATGCCACCAAATTCAATAACCTAGAAGAAATGGACCTGAACCATTAAGAATTGGAAAATCTAAACAGACCGATCACCAGTAACATAATTGAATCAGTCATTCAAAACCTTCCCAAAAGCAAAAGTCCGGGACCAGATGGCTTCACTAGTGAAATCTACCAAACCTTCTAAGAGGATCTAATACCAATAATGCTCAAACTCTTCCAAAAAATTGAGGCCAGCATTACCCTGATACGAAAACCTGGTAAGAACACAAAAAAAGAAAACTACAGACCAATATCTCTGATGAATACTGATGCAAAAATCCTAAAGAAAATTCTAGCAAATCGAATACAACAATGCATTAAAAAGATTATTCATCACGACCAAGTGGGTTTCATCCCCGGGGCACAAGGATGGTTCAACATCCGCAAATCCATCAATGTGATATATCACATAAACAAAATAAAGGACAAAAATCATATGATTATATCTATTGATACAAAAAAAGCATTGGACAAGATACAACATCCATTTATGATTAAAACAATAAAATAGGTATAGAAGGAAAATACCTTTACATAATAAAGGCCATATATGACAAGCCCTCAGTTCATCTCATAATTAATGTTGAAAAACTGAAGCCCTTTGCTCTACATTCAGGAACACGACAGTGTTGTCCCCTATCACCCCTGCTTTTCAAGATAGAGTTGGAAGTTCTTGCCAGAGCAATCAGGCAAGAGAAAGAAATAAAAGGCATCCAAATTGGGAATGAAGAAGTTAAGTTATCACTCTTTGCAGATGGCATAATGCTATATATAGAAAACCCGAAAGAGTCCACCAAAAAGCTGTTAAAAACAATCAACAAATGCAGTAAAGTTGCTGGCTACAAAATCAACGTACATAAGTCCATTGCTTTCCTATATACTAACAATGAAAAATCAGAAAAAAGAAATACAAAAAACAATTCCCTTTGCAATTGCAGCAAAAAGAATAAAATACCTAGGAATAAATTTAACCAAGGATGTGAAGGACTCATATGCTGAAAAGTATAAGACATTTTTGAAAGACATGAAGAAGACACCAAGAAATGGAAAGACATTCTGTGCTCATGGATTCGAAGAATCAATATCGTTAAAATGGCCATATTACCCAAAGCAATATACAGATTTAATGCAATCCCCATCAAAATCCCAATGGCATTTTTTAAAGAAATAGAACAAAAAATCATCAGATTTGTTTGGAACCACAAAAGACCTCGAATCGGCAAAGCAATCTTAAGAAAAAAGAACAATACTGGAGGTATAGCACTCCCTGACTTTAGCTTGTACTACAGGGCTACAATAATCAAAACAGCGTGGTATAGGCAGAAAAACAGACACATAGACCAATGGAATAGAATTGAGAACCCAGAAATAAAACCACATAAATATGGACAGATTATTTTTGACAAAGAAGCTAAAAAATTACAATGGAAGAAAGACAGCCTCTTCAATAAATGGTGCTGGCAGAATTGTATAGCCACGTGCAAAAGAATGAAACTGGACTGCTATCTGTTGCCGTGTACCAAAATTAATTCAAAATGGATCAAAGACTTAAGCATAAGACCTGACACAATAAACTGCACAGAAGAAAACGTAGGTACTAAACTTATGGACCTTGGGTTCAAAGAGCATTTTATGAATTTGACTCCAAAGGCAATGGAAGTAAAAGTTAAAATAAACGAATTGGACTATATGAAACTTAAAAGCGTCTGCACAGCAAAAGAAACCATCGACAAAATAAAGAGACAACCGGCTAGAATGGGAGAAGATTTTTGCAAACAGTGCCTCCGATAAGAGGCTAATATCCAAAATATACAAGGAACTCATGAAGCTCAACAGCAAAAAAACAAAGAACCCAATTGAAAAATGGGCAGAGAAATGAAGAGACATTTCTCCAAAGAGGACATACAAATGGCAAATAGACATATGAAAAAATGCTCAACATCACTAATCATCAGAGAAATGCAAATAAAAAACACAATGAGATATCACCTCACCCCAGTCAGAATGACTATCATCAACAAACAAATAGCAACAAGTGTTGGTGAGGCTGTGGAGAAAAAGGAACCCTCATACACTGTTGGTGGGAATGCAGACTGGTGAAGCAGCTATGGAAGGCAGTGTGGAGGTTCCTCAAAAAATTACGAATAGAATTACCACATGACCCAGGAATCCCTCTCCTGGGTATCTACCCAAAAAATTTGAAAACATTCATACATAAAGACACGTGTGCTCCAATGTTCATTGCAGCTTTGTTTACGGTGGCCAAGACATGGGAACAACCAAAATGTCCTTTGATAGATGAATGGATAAAGAAGTTATAGTATATATACACCATGGAATACTATTCGGCGTTAAGAAAAAGATGATATAGGAACATTTGTGACAACATGGATGGATCTCGAGAGTATAATGCTAAGCGAAATAAGACAGAAAAAGCAGAGAACCCTATGATTTCACTGATATGTGGCATATAAACCAAAAACAACAAAAGAACAAGACAAACAAATGAGAAGCAAAAACTCATTGACACAGACAATAGTTTACCAGACAGTAGTTTACTATAGTTTACCAGACAATAGTTTACTATAGTTTACCAATAGTGGTTACCAGAGGGTGAGGGGTTGGGGGAGGGAGATGAGGATAAGGGGGATCAAATATATGGTGATGGAAGGAGAACTGACTCTGGGTGGTGAACACAATGGGATTTATAGATGATGTAATACAGAATTGTACACCTGAAATCTATGTAATTTCACTAACAATTGTCACCCCAATAAATTAAAAAATAATAATAATAATAATAAAGACATAAAGAGATTGAAAGTGAGAGGATAGAAAAATATACCATGCAAATAGTAATGAAAAAAAAAGCTCAGATTACTATACTAATATCAAGCAAAATACGTTTTAAACAAGCAATGGGTCAAACCAGAAATCATAAGATAAGTTAGTGATTTAAAAAAATATATAAATATATATATTATAAAAAAGTATAAAGTATACATATATTTTATATACAGAGGTTGCACCCCAAAAATGCATACACATTTTAAGAAAGGAAAAAAATGTACTAAAATTATGTTGATGATAACCACTTTGAGCACCTCTTGTAATTGCAGAAGTCAAATGTGAATTGTACTCATCTTTTGTTATCAGTACATATTTGAGTATTACAATTTTAATACAGTTGTTTTCCTTTCTTAAAATGTGTATACATTTTTTGGCATCCTCTGTACATACGCAAGTGTGATCAACAATACAGTGAATATTTAAATAAAAAAAATTATTACAGTGAAGGATACATTACCATTAACCCCCCTCAAAATACTCCCCCTCACTTTGAACACACTTATCCCATCATTCTTGTCACTTTCTGAAGCAGTTATGGAAGTCTTCTTTTATGAGTGTGTTTAGTTGTGCTGTCATGGCTGTCTCAATGTGCTGAATTGATTCAAAATGTTTACCTTTCATGGTCATTTTGATTTTGGGGAAGTGCCAGAAGTTGCATGATGCCAGATCCAGTGAATAAGGTGGATGAGGACATACTGTAATGTTTTTATTTGACAGAAATAGCCATACCTTAAACGATGTGTGACACAGAGCGTTGCCATGATGAAGGATGAGTTACAGCACACTCTAAAACATACTTTCACTCAACTGTAGCTCACACCTGACTGACTGCATTGAACAAGTTGAAACTTGCCACACACTGTTACTAAGGTTCAATGTTCTGCTTCCCATATTGAAGATACCTGCCTTTCTGTTGGATGGCACTCAGCAGCAGCATTCACCATATGTTTTGATCACAGTGGAAAGGCTCCATGTCAAATATATACATATATTATATTTGTTAGAAATGTTAGCCAACGTTTCTATGGATAAAGGCAGAGAAAATATCATGTTCACATAATCATGTATGACATACACTTTCCTCAAATGTTAAGATTTAGAAAAACAAGATATAATTTTTAGTATTCCAGAAAATAACCTGAAAACGTAATGGTGAAAATGGGGATTACTCTGGCTTGGAGTGGCAGACCTAGGGTGCAAAACAATATTTGAGATATGCAAATGAATATGAGACCAGTGAAAAAGAACAGTTACTGCTATCCAAAGGATTAAGACTAGGAAGGAACTATATAAATACCTCAGGAGTAAAACACGTAGAAGGCAAGTTGGCATGAAATTAATAATTATTTTTAAATGCTAACATATTGGATTCATTTTAAAACCTGGCTTTAATAAGAAAAGTAGACAAGAGCATTTTGCACAATTAGGTAGTAATGGAGATTTTGTAAAATATCTATTAATAAAATGTAGCAAAGTGAATATTTCTTAAATGAACATTAAAACCCATTAGGTTTAGATAAAGTTATTCTAATATGATGAGGAAATTATCTCACTAATTTGACAAAAAGAATTTATTTTGAAATGGCAAAGTAAGGTATAACAAGGAATGCAATTAAGAAAAGTACAGGGAGTTCAGTTCTTTCATCCAATGCACTAGGTTATTTTGTAAATTTTTTCTATTAATATTAGTAGAATAAAGATTTTTAAAATAAACTGAAATATTAAAATGGCAAAAGATATTGATTGCCACTAGTGACTAGAATTTATAAGTAAGAGTTGAAAGAGATCAATTGTCCTATCACACTAATCAGGTCCTCTTACTCCTGTCCAGTCTTCTTTCTAGGATGCTCTATAGAACTTCCATTTTCAATAGATGGTGCCCTCACATGTCATGAATTTCCTTAGAATGTTCTGGCTTTACAAATAAGAACATGCTACTTCCACAGCAGCCAGAGAAATTGTTTTATTACAAAAGTTCTCTGTTCAAAACCCTATAAAAATGTCCCTTAGAATAAAATTTAAAGTCCCAATTATGATTAATTTCAAGCTACCTCTTCAGCATCTCCTCCTAATTATCCCTCCCTCACCATATACACAGTAATCCAGGCTTTGGTGTTTCCTTGCTGTCCTTGAAGCATGCTAAACATGTCACTTGGTTAGTACACTCAAGGTTACTATTCTTTCTGCCTGATGCACCATTCTCCCAGATATTCTCACTGACCTTACAATTAATTTATGTCCCTGATCAAAAGTCATTTCTTGAGAGACTTTCTCTAGCCAAGCTATCTAAATGGCACACTAAACTACCATGCTTTGTTTTTCTGATAAAAACTATCACTACATTTTTTTTCTTAACATAGGTGTTTATCACAATAAACTTTTCTTCTTAGAACAACTCCACAGTATCCTATAATGTTCTGATTCCTATAATGTTCTTGATATGTTCTGATTCCATTTTTGTCTCAAGATATTTTTTATTTCTCTTGATTTCTTTTTTGATACATTAGTTGTTCAGTAGCATGTTGTTTAATCTCCACATATTTGTAAATTTTCCAGCTTTCCTCCTGTTATCAATTTTAGTTTCATGCCATTCTTGTCAGAAAAGATACTTGGTAAGATTTTAGTGTTCTTAAACTTATAAGGTTTGTGTGTGCCCCATCGTATGATCTATCCTAGAGAATGTTCTGTGTGCACTTGAGAAGAATGTGTATTCTGCTGCTGTTGGATGGAATGTTCTGTGTATATCTGTCAGATCTATTGGTCTAAAGTTTAGTTCAATTCCAACATTTCATTTGTGATTTTTTTTGGTCTGGATAATTTATTCATTTGCAAGTGCAGTATTAAAGTCCCTTACTATTAATGTATTGTTGTCTATTTCTCTCTTCAGATCTGTTAGTATTTACTTATTATATTTAGGTGCTCCAATGTGGTGTGCATATATATTTATATGTTCTTGATGAATTGATCTCTTTATCATTATATAATGTGCATCTTCTCCTTTTACTGTATTTGACTTAATGTCTATTTTGTCTGATGTAAGTATTGCTACTACGGTTCTCTTTTTTTTTCCACTTGCACGCAATATATTTTTTCATTCCTTAACTTTGAGCTTGTCAAAGTGAATTATTCATAGGCAGCATATATTTGAGTTGTTTTCATCCATTTAGCCACTCTATGCCTTTTGACTGGGAAGTGAATCCATTTACACTTAGAGTTTATCAATATGTTAGAACTTATTAATTCCATATTATTAATTGTTTTCTGGCTGTTTTGTGGTTTTTTTGTTCCTTTATTCCTCTCCTGCTGCCTTTCTGTGTATTCATGATTTTCCATACTGGCATACTTTGATTTCTTTTTCTATCATTTGTGAATCTACTATAGGTTTCTGCTTTGTGATTACCTTGAGGCTTATATTAAACATCTTATAATAACCTACTTTATGCTGGTAAAAGAGTTACCTTTGATCTTATACAAAAAAGAAATCTATTCTTTTACCCCCCCCCATTTTATGTTTTTGATCATAGACTTTCATCTTTTTATATGGTGTATTGAGTGGGGAGAAGGGAGTGAGGAGGGACTCAGGCATCTGATATCTTCTACTCACTCAGCCAAAGAGGCCAAGACTGACTGCCAGTGTGTTTCATGAGATCCTGCAGGACTAAGCTTGGGGTGGTAGGGAAGAAGAGGGAGAAGGGAGGGACTCAGGTGCTGGCATCTCAGTGAACTCAAATACCTGTGGGTCACAAGCTGGCAAAATCAACAGGGGTATGGTATGGTTATGTTGGCTGTTGGCTTTCTCAGTGGTGAAATCTGTTGAGTTTGTCTATAGAGCAAATCTTTGTGAACTGCCGCTACTCCCACTGTACATCTGCTACTTATAGCTCCTGCTTTTATTCCTTGTTCCTTGTTGCTTCTGTATGGTTCATCTCTGTTGGCCAGGACCTTTGGATAATGCCCCAAAATGCTGGAGAAGGCGATCAGTTACCACACTCTTCCTTTCTTGGCAAAAGGATCTCTTTCTAGCTGGGAAGTTCCTTCTTGGTGAAAAACAATGACCTCTTGGGGAATGGGATGAAGCTGTCTCCCTTCTCTTCTTGTGCAGTTATTCTCAGGCTTTGTATTTCACCGTGTTGCTGAAACTTCCTAAGTGGACTCTAGCAGTCTTCCAGACTTCTAGCTGTTTGTAGATAGCTGTCTAATCATTGATCTTTGTGGGGGGACATGGAGACTGAATTATCCCCTATGTCACTATTTTGGTTTTCTCCGAACCTCAAATCTTCTAACCCTGTCTTTGTCATAAGCATTTAGTAAAACTCTACATTTCAACTTGTACTACACCATTGTTCTTGTCACTGAATGGTACTAGAGTGAAATATATAACTATGCTGAGTGAACTCTAAATTTATGATGTGGGTCCTTAATGTTGCTAGGGAATTAGGTCACATTGTCTTAGTTAATACAGTCTCCACACTCAATTTTTTTCTTTTCTCCTCAATCTCTATATCTCTTTTTCTGGCATAGTCACTCATAGTTAAAAAACATGACTTCTGTTAGGAAAATGTAAAAAATCAAAAGATAATTCCTAGAGGCATCTAAGACCACATCTATCTATCAGCATATGTATCCATATATGAGGTCAGACAATTAAGTTCACAAACTTGTTGTAATGATGTTGCTAACCTTTTTTTGCAACCAGAGGGATTATTCATTATGCATCTGTACCGACTGGACAAACAGTTAACCAAGTTTACTGTTTGGAAGTGCTGAAAAGGCTGTGTGAAAAAGTTAGATGAAAGTGACCTGAACTTTCACCAACAATTCATGGCTCTTGCATCACGACAATGCACCAGCTCACACGGCACTGTCTGTGAGGCAGTTTTTAGCCGGTAAACAAATAACTGTATTGGAACATCCTCCCTACTCACCTGATCTTGCCCCCAATGACTTCTTTCTTTACCCAAAGATAAAGGGAATACTAAAAGAAAGACATTTTTATGACATTCAGGACATCAAGGGTAATACAACAACAGCTCTGATGGCCATTCCAGAAAGAGTTCCAAAATTTCTTCCAAGCGTTGACTAGGCGCTGCCATTGGTGCATATGTTCCCAAGGGGAGTGCTTCAAAGGTGACCATCATGATATTCAGCATCGAGTTATGTAGCACTCTTTCTAGGTTGAGTTCGCAAATTTAATTGTCTTACCTCATACTTATAATTTTTTTCTTGTGTCCAATGAAATACTTATCTTCTAATTTTGTTCTCTCCTCTCCATAAATTTTAGTCTAATCGTTTTTGAGAGCCTCTGTTACAAAATCAGTTTTCCCACTCTACTGAATGAATCAGCTGAAACATGATATTGACCATAATGTGTTTAAAATACACTCTCTTGTCCCTTTAACAAGACATTTCTTTTCTAAATATAAACTAAAATGTGACATTATATTTTGAGCAATAGTTGTTGAGAATAAAATTTTGAAGGAGTCATTTAAAGGGAGAGTAAAATTCCTACAAAATCAAAGGAAGCTGAACTAGAGGGACACTAAAACCAGGATCATAGCAATATCCTTAAATAAGATACTGCTATGATCCTATTTTTATCCTCCAGTTCATTGATTCCTCAGAAACATGTATTGCAGTAATAAGAGTAAACAAGTTGGATTTTTATTATAGGTGTAAGTCTAATGTAAAAAATACACTACCTCCTAAATAACAAGAAATTTACCCTCTCTATTAACATTTCCTAAAAGTTCACTATCAAATTCATCTTATTCTTCTTTAATTACATTGATTTTCTTTTTTTCCATTGTCTAAGGATTTCAAATCCTGACAATACTTTGTGGCTGAAAGTTTTTCTCAATAGAATAGAATAGAATAGAATAGAATAGAATAGAATAGAATAGAATAGAATAGAATAGGGACGTAAAACCACTAGGTTAGCATTCAAATATATATCACTTTTAACATGAGTAAATAAAAAAAGATTTTCTCTATCTGTTTAATTTCTACACCAAACAAAGCCCAGTTGATTAGCTTTTTAGAGCAAGTCCATTCCTTTGTGTATCATTTAACCTATATCTAGTATTAATTACTAACCAATATCTGGCAGTATCCACAAGGAACACAGCTTTCTTCTATGAGCAATCAACGTTCAGAGATTTTAAGGGATTTTTAAAATATTGGTATAATAAATTGTATTAAAAAGTCAGAATTAATTCATCATTTTCATAATTCCCTAATGGAAATTGTGTTTTTTCTTTCCAGCTTAATGGTTACTGACCATTAGAATTTCAAATACATGACACTTATTTAAATGTAACTGTGTCTAGACATGTTAGCTAGCAAATTCCTCAGTGGGGAATTAAATAGATAAAAAATAAAATCTAAAAAAAGAGGAGACTATCTGGCATCAAAAATGGCTCAGTTGGATACAAATAAGTCAAACGTGGGGATGAAATGAATTGGAACTGAACCTATTTGCATTAGGGATTGAACACAATGTGCTCAGCAGGAAAGTTTGAAACACTTCACTGAACAATAGAAAAATAAGTTGAATATTTTAGCAGTGTCTCATATTCCCCAAATGAGTTTTTGTTGTATATCCCATTTCAGCCATTTTCTTTCCACAAGTAATGATTTCTCAATATGTCTTTAAAAAAAAATTTTGTTTTGTCCTTAAATGCAGTCAAAAGTTCCAATATAAATGAAATTTCTCTTTCTGATGATTTCTAAAGTTTTTTTGGTTTATGTTGTAGTGTTACTAGTTTTAGCTTCTCTTGCTCTTATCAATATATTCCTTTCAAAGTGCCTTCAAATGGGGAATTTGTAATGTGGAACAAGTTCATGATCCTTGAAGATCTAACTGTGTCCTGTTCCTTATCAGCTTAATTAATGGCATAATAAGAAGACACTGCTTTTTTACTATTTGTATGTTTGTTTGTTTTGGCTAGCAATCTTTATACCAGTCTATACTAGTTTGTCAGGCTGCCATTAACAAAATACCACTGGCTGGGAAGTTTAAATAGCAGAAATTTATTTCCTTACAATTCTGGAGCCTAGAAGTCCAAGATCAAAGTATCAGCAGGGTTGGTTTCTCCTAACTGTTCCCCACCCCCTTGTCTTGCAAATGTCAGTCTTCTCTCTGTGACCTCATGTGGCCTTTTTTCTGTGGATATGAATCGCTGTTGTCTCTTTTTGAGTGTCCAAATTCTTCTTCTTATAAGTAAACCAGTCAGATTGTATTGGAGCCCACTCATATGATCTCCTTTAACCTTAATTACCTCTTCAAAGGCTCTGTCTCCAAATATAGTCACAGTCAGAGGTACTCAGGTTATGGTTTTAAAACGTGAATTTTTGGAGGGTACAATTGTAGCCCATAACACTATCTAAAATGAATCAATCACACCATGTAGATTTTAAAATGAGGGACAGAGAAATCATCCTTTAAAATGAGGGACAGAGTAAACAATTGAGATCATTATTTACATATTCTATTAGGTTCTTCATGAAACCCAGCATGAGTGAATTGCAGAACCTTGTGATTATGACTCTGTACTCAAAATTTGACATTAAAAAATAAAAAATATTTCATCTTTTCTTATGGAAGAATAGTATTTCATTGTGTATATATACCACATCGAAGATAAAATAGTGCCTTTTGCGACAACATGGATGGATCTTGAGATTATTATGCTAAGTGAAATAAGTCAGACAGAAAAAGTAGAGAACCACATGATTTCACTGATGTGTGGGATATAAAACTGAAAACAACAAAAGAACAAGACAAACAAATGAAGAAACAAAAACTCATAGACACACAATAGTTTATTGGTTACCAGAGGGTAAGGTGGGTGGGGGGTGGGAGATGAGGGTAAGGGGATCCAATATATGGCGAGGGAAAGAGAACTGACTCTGGATGGTGAACACACAATGTGATATATAGATGATGTAATACAGAATTATACACCTGAAATCTATGTAATTTTACTAACAATTGTCACAGCAATAAACTTTAATTAAAAAAAAAAAATAGTCTCTTAGTAAATTTGACTCTGAAGCATTTTGTAGAGAGATGTGGCAAAGGAGTTACCTCCTAAGAGACATAACAATACATTGTCAATGCAGATAACAAACATCACAAAACTAATGATAATGGAACTCAGCCTTTTCAATAAAAGTCTACACTGAATTTTGTTGAATGAGTAAATGAGTGAATGAAAAAGGGATTTAGGAGTGTACCATTGAGACATTTTGGTTATTTAAAAATGCTGATGTCTTCCAATAATCTGTATAAAAGAATGAAATAAAATATTTTACAAAGTGATTATAATGCAGTTGCAGATAATTTTGGATTTATTTTACATAAGCAAAAAAATAAACATTAAAATGACTGAGGCATTCAAAAAGCTCTAGGATTTAACCTTCCATATAAACTTCACTCCTGCCATGATCCCCACTTTACTGTTTGAAAATCTAATATAATGCTGCAGGCAATATGCTTTCTTCACAGCCCAGGGTTAATCTCATCCAATTACATGCTCATGTTGTTTTCTTTTCTATCTCAACTCAGTTCAAGCAACATCACTAGTTTGACCACAAGGTAGAACTAATCATTCTATCCCTTTTCCCTCTGCTGTTTTTGATATGCGCTTTGTATATAAGTATGAATATATGCAATGCAGTCAACATAGAGATTATTTGACATTTTGTGTACAGAAACTCATAGGTACTTCTCAGTCCATAATCAGTCTCATCTAATCGTTTTAATTTTGGTAAAGCATGAACTCTAAAATCAAATTAAGAAAATACCAAAAAATTAGCTAGATTTGGAGAACTACCAGTAATTGTATACACCATCCTGGTGCCAAGGAGAACACAGCAAGTTCAGAGATTCCCTTAAAGATGGGAACTCTTTGTTTCTCTTTAATAGAGTGAGTTGTACGTAAGTCCATAAAATGTTCTTTCTAAAATAAATTTAAACCATATCGTACAATAAACAATCACACAGGGTTTGCATTTAGTTAATCTTTACTTTTATATGTTAATTTATATGTTAATCTTTACTTTTATACTTATATTTTCTTAAACCATTACTGCAAAACCATTACTGCAATAAAGAAACAATAGAAAAAGATAAAAATAAAAACAACTGCTCATTATTTCTTCATTTCTTACCCCTTCCCTTCCCAGTGATATGTACATGCATTTACATCTTTATGTTAATGCCAACATATAAACCCACACATTAATATTTTCACACACCCATATTTCCACTCCAGCCTTTATCAGCAGTAACGCTGTTTTATTTTTTTTATCTTCAACTGCCTTATTTATTTATTTCTAAAAAACTTCAAAACTCAAATGAGAAAAAAGAGGATTTTTTAAATTTTTTGTTGCTCAACTGAAAAGCAGCCTATCCAAGACTGATTCCTCATGGGCTGGCCTCTAAAAAACTCCATTTAAACCAGCTAAAAGTGAGAGTTTAATACACTGAATCCAACTTATAATAGAAATCTGAAGTGGCAATGTAGCTGGAGTGGTGCTCCCCCAACTAAAAATACAGCAGTCATATACCATGGCTGTGTTAAGCCATATTTAGGCCAGGAGTAGAAACCTTATCTTAAAAGCCTTCTTGTCTTGTCTTGATCCTGTCTTGTTTTATCTCCTAAGGGCCTGTGATCAGTGGGTCTGGGCAGGGCCAGTGTGTGGAGCTGGAGGGCTTGGTCATGCCCTGAAACCCTTTGTCAATGAAACCCCCTGAAGCACTGAAGGGTAAGAGCTTCATTTACCCCCTCCTATAAAGCTCCATACCCCTCTTTGCTCAGGGAGATTATGGTCGTTTCCCTCTGCTCCAGCCTGACCTCCCACAGCTCAAATACTCCAAATAAATTCTAATAGACTAACCTTGGTCTCCTGCAACTCATTCCTCCGGCCGTGCCTAGCAGGCTGCTTACTGAGGTTCTGCCATATTATACAGATATCACACTCAGGTTTGACACCAGCCTGTTGATTTTACCAGCTGATGAGTGCTGTGGTGATAACATAAGGATGGATCACAGGTTCTTTCACATCAGGTTGCTGGATCCACAAGGTTTGGACCCTAGATCTTGATTACTCCATGTGAAGGGCTTGTATTCTCTCAAGCATTCAACTTACAAGCCCCACAGCCCAAAGAGTGAGGTTTCTCTTCCAGAGACTTAAGTTTGGTTCGGCTAGATCCTTGTATGCTCATCAAATGCAATAGGAAACGGAGGCTCGTGAACACTAAAAGTTCTGGGGTCAAAATTCAATTTTTTGTAATGTATGTGGCTAATGTCTATTTGCAGATGAGGAAAAATAGCGCTTCTTCATTTCTAACCACAAGACTTCTCCAAAGCCTAGCACCATAGAACATTTTCCTCTACCTAAATATACAAAGGATAACCTGTGTATTAACTGTTTATTAACTGAACAACTGCAAGCTGCTTTTGCAAATAGTGAGAAAAATAATTTATTTTAACCAAATTTACTATCATAAGAGTTCCAGAGATGTGTACAATGCATTTTCTCATTTTTATCACATTTAAAAGAAATCAATTCAAAACTCCTTTAACCATAAATGACTTAAGAATAATTTAAAGTGGTTTCATAAGAAAAATATAATACTTTATTTTGTAAATGGTGTGTACAAATATACTGAAAATCAGAGGGACAGTACATGATTTTATTTATCCTATTAATAAAAAAACTATAGTAGCTATATCAAAAATAAACAAATGATGACCGTGAACTTCTAGCATATAGAAGGCTAACAACATTTTGGTAATGTTGGGGAAGCGTATCACAAAGACATGACCCCACTTTGACCTGAGAGCTGGATGCTGGAATTGCAGGCTCCCCACACCCTCCCTTGCACTTGGAATGTGCATTCCACTCACCTTCCTTGTGCTATAAGCTGCTGAAGGACACACAGCCTTAAAATAGTAATGTGGTGATGAGATTATCTGGACCAGGTACATGCTAAACCCAGTTAAGGTCTCTGGTGCACATGACTGAACCCAGTTAAGGCCTTTTAACATTCCATGTGTAGGTGCACCTCATCTTGTGCTGCCTAAGACAAGCCTTGTACCTTCCCTTGCGTATTAAACCTGCCACCTGTCAATCTGGAGAAGACTACCATTTTCTTCAGTCTCTCCCTGCCCTCTACCTATGGAAGCTGGTTTCAGATTACACAGGGGAAACTCACAAGGAGGGAAGAGGTTTCCACCCAACATGTGAGTCCTCAATTACATGTACTTGTATTATATCACAAAAGCAAATACTGCTACTACATTTCAGTAAGTTCTATTAGCTAATGAATAAACTGCAAAGAAAAAGAATTTTAAATATATTTGGACGTAGTAGGTGAAAAAATGGAGGTGGGGGAAGGAAACAGTAAAATACTGAATGGAAAAAATACCTACACAGGAAACTACACACATATAAACAAATATTTCATTAAAAATTGATTCAACCAGGCATAAAAATAAACATAGTGTGCTGAATAAAAAATGTAGATTGGGAAAACAGAAATTTCTTATTTCCGCTTTGACAACATAGGAATGAGAGAAAAAAATGTCACTATGTAAGTGTGTGTGTGTGTGCGTGTGTGTGTGTGTGTGTGTGTGTGTGTGTGTGTGTGTAGACTTCCTAGTCTACTTCCCAGGGCTTGGGGTTCTCACTTAGAGAGTTTTAGCAGCTCCACAGAGCTGAGCAGTTACCAGTTCCCTGTTCCATTTTCATTGCTTCTTTGAACAAAATCTTTTAGAATGGCTTGTATCTCTAGGTAGTTAAATCTCCAGTTTTCATTACAGTCTCCTGTCTCTCCCTGATCATTTCACCCCTTCAGTGCACACTGCCAGTGGTTCCCCTGACCCTGTTCATACGGTAGCAGCCTCTAATTCAAGGACAGCCTAGAGGATAAAATCTCCTTTTCCTTTTCCCGTGTTATAAGATTTTTAGCCGCTCGTCTCCATAGCTGTGTGCTCTGATAGTCCGTTAGGTCTGGAGGTGGAGACAGATGGGGCAAGGTAAACAACAACATAGCAACCACTGGCCCCAATAACACAATTTTTTTTCAAGGTGCCATATTAAATCCCATATCAAATGCCTCCTACTAGCTCTGTGTATTACTCAGGGCTTCCAAGCAATCTGTGAACAGTCTCCTGCTGCTCCACTAGCTCAGGCAGCAAGACATTAGAATTTCACAAAGATGTACTGAGGCACTTGCTAGCACTTCCCAGTTGGTTGATAAGGACCAACCTATGGCCTTAAGGGAGGTATCCACACTGCAACTTTTGGACAAGACTCTAAAATAAACTAGTCAATGTGAAACCCTTACTTTCCAGACACTTACGAGGTCTGACAATTAAGTTTGCGAACTCATCCTAGAAAAAGTGCTACAGACCTCACTGCTGAATATCACTATAGTCACCTTCAAAGTACTCCCCTTGGGAAGCTGTGCACTGATCCAGTGCCTAGTCCACTCTTCAAAGCAATTTTGGAACTCTTTTTCTGGAATGGCCATCAGAGCTGTCTTCGGATTACCCTTGATGTTCTGAATGTCATCAAAATGTCTTCCTTTCAATATTTCCTTTATCTTCAGGTCAAGAAAGAAGTCATTGGGGGCCAGCTCAGGTGAGTAGGGAGGGTGTTCCAATACAGTTATTTTTTTACTGGCTAAAAACTCCCTCACAGACAGTGCCGTGTGAGCTGCGCATTGTTGTGATGCAAGAGCCATGAATTGTTGGCAAAAAGTTCAGGTCGTCTAACTTTTCATGCAGCCTTTTCAGCACTTCTAAATAGTAAACTTCATTAATTGTTTGTCCAGTTAGTACAAATTCATAGTAAATAATCCCTCTGATATCAAAAAAGATTAGCAACGTTGGTGCAACAAGTTCACGAACCTAATTGGCAGACCTCGTAGGTACCAGTGACAAGGTGAACTTACGGATATGTGCTTAGGTGGTGGAAACTTGGGATGGATTCAGATTATGAGTTCCACAATTTACTAGGATGGAAAGTGATGGCAAAACTTGAAGCAAACAGTACACAGAGGCAGTGGTCAAAGTGCCAGCTACCCAGTAGACAGTGCTGCCTTCTCAGTGCTGCCTCTGACTTTTGGGAAACCCAATTAATAAGCCAAGAGCAGTATAATGGCATCTCTACAGCTGGAGCCAAAGCACCCTGCTTCCTGTGCCTATTGTTTTAGCCATATCACCTTCGGTGAGTTGTGATGATGAGGCAGATGTAGATCAAGAGAAGAAAATCAATAAATAAAAAAATTAAGGTTTTTTTTCGGGGGTGACACTTGTTAGAATTAAGTTTTGTTATGCTCACAGTTCCTTGATGAAGAACACAGTATGTTACATGGGGTTTTGATGGGAGTCTTGGTTCTTCTTGCTGATGCAGTGAAGAACAAATATCAGCAAGCTGATTAACATGCAAGCAGGGTTTATTAGTGATACATTCTCTGGGAAGAGAATGGGCCTAGATGAGGTGGGAGGGGGGAGAGAGAGAGAGCCCTTATTCTGAGGATTTACAGTTTGCTGGGTGGGGTGAGGGAATTACATATTGATTTGGTAGGAAAAGGTGGTGAATATTCTTCCATGGGAGGGTGTGACCTCCTAAAGATGGGTGGAGGTCGGTTGGGTTGACTCAGATCCTTATCTTGCTCCAGACCACCTTTGTTAACTGTTGTCGTGGAAAAAACAGATAAGTAGCTGGAGGCAGCTTATGAGCTAGTTATGAGTAGTAAAAGCTAGTTATAACCCCTCCCATCCCTCCTCCTTCTTCTACATTTTCTAACTTCTACCTAATAGGGTCACTTGGCCAAGCACTGAGGAGAGTTACAAGGCAGAGAGGGAATTGTGGGCAAGCTCCTTTATGTGATTTCCATGGGAAGGACAGGCGAGACAGGACACATAGGCTGAGGGCTGGCACCTGTATGAATAGTGGACTCTAGATATAAGGGCTATCCCTGGTTGTCTGTCTCTTGGACATGGGGCAATTAGGGTGAGTGTATAGTGGCTCTGAACATGAGTGCCCAACAAGAGAACTGACTGGGAGTATGAACTTAAAGGGCTACTGAAGAAGAGTAAGCAGCATGGCTGTGTGTGTGTGTGTGTGTGTGTGTGTGTGTGTGTGTGTGTGTGTGTAAATAGCAGGGAGAATTTATTTTTTTTCTTGATGGGTCTAGCTATTGGGAATGTTTGGGATATTATTTTTGTAGTGTTTGCTCTTTACAATAGACTGTACTCTTTGACATGTTAACATTAATAGTTTGTCACAATTTAAAAATATGTGCTAAAGAGACTTCTGTTACTGTCTTCAGATGGAGTAACAGAAATCTGTAAAATAAACATAAATACAGTTCTCCCAACCTTCACAAAAATTAACTCAGAATGGATCATTGACCTAAATGTAAAATACAGAACTATAAAACTCCTAGAAGATAGCATAGGAGAAAACCTAGATGACCTTGAGTAGGACAATGATTTTTTAGATATAACACCAAAGGCATGATCAATGAAGAAATAACAGCTAAGCTGGACTCCATTAAAATTATAACTTCTGTTCTGTGAAAGACAATGTCAAAGGAATGAGAAAAGAAGCCAGGCCTATTTTACAGCTACCATCCATTACTTTACCGCATTCCTTGTTTCTCAGGTCTTTATTTTTCTATATCTTTTATTTCTCCTTTCTTTAATTGGTATATACCTTAATTGAATGAAAAATAAAACCTTTATCCTGGGAGCACAATTGATTAATAGCCTTTTAAATGTAGACTTAGATTCAAAATAATTTTCTCTCTGCCTTTTCAACTCTGATTCAATGGGGGATGATGCCCAACATTACAGAAAGGTCTGATGCCTGTCCTCATGGTGGTTATGTTCTAGGAAGTCTCTGTGAACACCGATTGGCCAATATGGAAAGTTGCCACTTGAGGAAATATTGGGTAAGTTTCTTGTGAGCCTCTAGTAACAAAATATTCATTAGCCATCAATATGCGAACTTTTCAAATGTATGTTATTGTTTAAAAATACCTTATGTGGTGTATATTGTTGATTCATTAACACTGAACTCATGGCCAGCCACAGTATAATTCATGTCTGAGCAAAGCCCACTTAACACAAATATTTTCTCCATAAGACATACGACAGCTTTCTAGCATTTACATTACATCACCCTGCAGCACTGTCTTGGGGGTCATTTTAAACAGTGACATCACAAAAATGCAAAGAGCATTGCACTAAATGTACTGCAAAAAGGACACTTACAGTATGAGAGATCAAACAAGGAGACAGAGCATTGCCTGGATGCGCTTGAGATGGGAACCTGCACATAGGGTGACTCAAAGCTTTTGCTGTTCTGTTCATCCCCACGACTGTCCATGAAAGCACCATGAATATTGACTTGGGGGTTATAAATAAATTTGACTGAATAGGAAAATTTGAAAATATGGAGTCTGTGAGTAATTACGATTGATTGTACATACTATTCCTGGATGTTTTCAAAACATTATTTTAATCTATAATTTTCTTAACTTTTATGAAATTCATGTTCAAGGAAAGGCTTCCCTCAAACTCTCCAAGTAAATTTATACTGAGGGAGTGAAACTAAAACAGAGTGCAAATTGTTAAAATTATGTAATATAGACACAAGTGAATATGTTGTCCCCCTCCACCCTGATCTCTTGGGACATCTACCAACAGGCCAGTCATAGAACAGCCCAGCCACAAAGTGTTTCTGTACATTTTATTCCAGTGGTGTACAATTTTTAATTGAAATTTTCAACATGTTTATTTTTAAAGGATCACAATAGAAAAATTAACATTCAATATTTTTTTTTAAAAAAATCAAGACAAGAGCTAGGACCTCTTATTAACAAATTTGCTTCCAGTCAGGATCATAAGAATGCCATTACCTTTGACCACATGCCTTCTACAGATTCATCTACTATGTGTGAGAGTTCGTTATTTTTTAAGGCATCAGTTCTTATAATGAATACTAATAAACAACTCCTTAATCAAATAAGACACAAATTCACAAACTAGTTCAGAGTGTATGTGTCTGATTTTTATGGAGACGAGTGATGGAGTATGAATATTAGCTTTACCCATTGAGTACATGTTTTATCAAAGCTGTGTCATTCACACAAGTAAGATTTCAAAAGAAGATTATATTTAAAATGTTATTCAATGTGTAAAATTAAATTTATCACTTTTTATATGAACATTTCTAATACATGAAGACAAGTGAGACAAACATATAAATATGCCAGTAGGCTATAAAATAGTTTTCAGTCAAATGATTTTTAAAATGTATTTTTTGTGTAAAATGAGTATTTGTGAACAATATTTTTATTTACAGAAAAATTATTTGAGCAATGATGATTTAAATGACAGTTCTAAGACATGCCTTCCTTTCTTGTTCCCAAATACATATTAATGTAAATATATTCAGTGTGTACCACTAACCACTTCTCCTTTTATTTCTCACAATTCCAGTTTTCTCGGCTACACAACACACACACACACACACACACACACACACACACACACGCACACACAGACACGGTTTCCCATGTGCCTATTGTAGACAAATGTCTCTGGTAAAGAGAGGAATGAAACCCTAAGTTTTTATCCACCATCCATTCCTCCTTCCCACTTCCCCTCCCTTTCTCCCTTACTCCCTCCCTCAGGGAAGTTCTCACCATCCCCAGGTGAAGAGTAAGCCTAAGTCAAAGATGGTAATCTCCTTCCCATTACCAGTGATAGGTTTGGACATGTAAATTAAACTAATGGGATGAAACAGGAATTTTTCTGGAGATCTAGCTGGAAACATTTCATGAAGCCTAAACAGATGTAGAAGAGCCCACTTCTGCTATGAGAGGTTTCCTTTTTTGTATGTGATGTCTGGCACTGTGGCAGCCATCCTGCAACCAAGATGTAAGCCATCCAAGCACAGTCAAAGCTGACACATGAGGATGGCAGCATAAAAGAAGGAGAATATCCAGTGTTTCTGAAGATGTAGTTTAGTGGCTACATTAACCAATCCCTGAATCATTTTTCCTAGAAAGTTCTTAGGGTGTAAGTGAATAAGTATCCCTGTCCATTTATATATATATATATATATATAATGTCAATTAAGTTTATTGAAGCCAATCATACCCTAGGCTGATAATATTCACTCTGTTTTATGCACATTTCAAAAGATAACTTATTGGGTTCTTTCCTCAACCCTATATGTTTAGGACCATTATCAACATTTTTTCACATCACAGAAAAAAGTAAATAACTAAAACTGGATTTAATCTTAATTTTCTTTGGCATCGAATTGTACTCTTTTACCTATATAATACTTAGGGATTCCTAGGTTAAATTAGCCATCTTCTTGAGATAACTAAAGGAAAGGCACTGTTCTAACACCAGTTTATAAACCTGAATATTAAAGGAGAAAGAAAAGAAATCACTCTGCATTATATTTCCGAGACCACAATATGTTTAAAATTCAGACATGCCAGCTGTGCAGTGTGTTGGTGGTTACCTAGCCAGCTTCTATGAATAGTTTAATCATATAGTACTGCTTCCTTCCCAAGCAGTTCTGCAATGGATATTATAAATAATATCTTCTAAATTTCAGCAGTACACAAGCCCTAACACTCAAAATTAAGTGCAAAAAATTGCCAATAAGCTGAAAGTTAATTCAATAATAGATGTTACACCTTGTTGAAGGTATTTAAGACCATAATATTCCAACAAAGAAGGATATAGACTTACTCCTGAGAAAACATACAAAAAATGAAAGGTTCTCACTGCAAGTCTCAAATTTGTTTCATCGTTTTGCTCAATAATTCTCTCCCCTGGAGACTGATTTTTAGAGCTTGTTAATCTTTCTTTCCTTTAAAATAATTCATCATTCGATTAGAAGAGGTTTACCTCCAGAATAAAAGGAAATTTGGATAAGTATAAAGCCTAATATCCAGAGATGATCATTATTAACATTTTTGAGCACATGTGTTTAGATTCTTTCCTATGGAAATATGGATCAATGTGCAGATACAGATATATACAGATGTTTATTCCATGTAAACAGTGTCATAAATTTCCCACTGTAAAATATGCTATAAAATATTTTCATATCAAAAAGTTTTACAGACTCATTTATAAGAGCAGAACATTCCATTGTATCAGTGTTTAACTTGTTCGCTATTATAACCAATATTAAAATATTTATATAAAAATTTATTTAAATTATATATTTATAATTGTAACTTATAATTATAAAGTTTTAACAAAACTTTGATAAAACATATTTTATTAAAATTTTTTATACATATATATATATATATTCCCCTTTTTCAACAATAATGTTATATCCTACATTGTACCTTGGTCTAAATTCCTATAAGCGCAATTGCTGAATTAAAGGAAATATGCATTTAAAATTGCCATCCACAATTAATGTACTAATATTAACTGAACCAGTAATATAAAAGAAAGACATCAATATATGCTGTGCATTTATGCTGGCTGCTGTGCAGCCAACGATTTATGACAGTAGTCTTGATTTATTTGTATTCTACATTTTTTGGTATGTTACATAATCTTTCCCTTAAACATTAAGAAACTGTTTAGGACTTCTAGTTTTTTTATATTTTAATGAAAAGATTTTGGTGGGATGAGTGGTAATTGCTAAGAGCATCTCTGGGCTCAGGAAAGTTCTGAGGCAGAGAAGAAATTTCATTCCCCAAATAAGTGGCATTGGGTAGCTGTGCGTTCCAGGACTCCATAAGAGAAAGGAACTTTAAATGTGCAACTATGGAAAGATCACTTCTCCCCTTTATCCCAATACCAGTCTAATCAGCCTTCATGCTGGATATTTCTTTTTATGGTAACACTAGAAAAGAACATGAAAAATGTTGCTAATTTGAAAAGGATTGGGGCTAAAATCTTGCAAATACTTGTACCTGTGATTTAAGCTCATCCTATCCCTTAACATTTGCTGTGGTACTGATTTCATAGATATATATGATATCATATATGTTGGTGGTTACCTAGCCAGCTTCTATGAATAGTTTAATCATATAGTACTGCTTCCTTCCCAAGCAGTTCTGCAATGGATATTATAAATAATATCTTCTAAATTCCAGCAGTACACAAGCCCTAACACTCAAAATTAAGTGCAAAAAATTGCCAATAAGCTGAAAGTTAATTCAATAATAGATGTTACACCTTGTTGAAGGTATTTAAGACCTTCAACAATTTATGATATATATGATATATATGATATATGATATATGATATATATGATATATATGATATATATGATATATGATACACGATATATAATGTATATGATGTATATGATATATGATATACATTATATATGATATATATGATATATATATATCTATGATAGATATATCATAGATATATATATTTATATATGTGATATATATGTGTATATATGATATATGATATATATGATATATATATCTATGATAGATATATCATAGATATATCATAGATATAGATATATATTTATATATGTGATATATATATATATGTGTGTGTGTATATATATATGTGTGTGTATATCACATCTAAAAGCCAGGCAGATTCCTATCTTGATATATGATATCATATTCGTATCTTGATATATGATATATATCATACATGATATACATATATATGACACACATATATATAATGAATATATATAATATATATTATGTATATCATATATATCACGTATCGTATATATCACATATCATATATATCATAAATATCATATATATCATGTATATCATGTATATCATGTATATCATGTATATCATGTATATCATGATATACATGATATTTATGATGTATATGATGTATGATGCATGATATATGATATATATGATATGTGATATATACGATACGTGATATATATGATATATATGATATACGTAATATATGTTATATATATATTTATTATATATATATGTGTGTGTGTGTGTATATATATATATATATATATATATCACATCTAAAAGCCAGGCAGATTCCTATCTTCAATAAGCCAACAAGAGAACTTATGGACACCCTGACTTATTGGTATAGAAATGGAGTGGAATGGGAGTATTCCATATCTGATAGCACTCGATAAAATTCCATTTAGAACCAGACGTCTGTCAAATATAACAATGAGTATTTTTTGCTGCATCATCATAGCATCATGAAGTTCTACAGTTATTCTTACCTATATTTTAGTAAGGAGATGCTCTGACCATGGGGAATTTTGCTATTAGTTATTGACTGTGCAGTGGACATGGACACTCGATAAGGATTATCACGTGAACTTTCAAGGAAAGCCAAGACATTAACGGTTACTCAAAGTTGAATAAGTCACTGTATTCTATTTTTCCAGGAAAAACATAAGTTAAATGTATTCCTACATAGATAACCTTTATATACAAACTAGCAGAGACTAAAGTACTACATATTATTCATAAATTCTATCATATAGAGAAAAAAAGAAAGGTACCTCAAAAAGTCTCTTATTTCAATAGATGGTGCACAAATCTCTCAGTAGTGTAATTGAATGACAAGAGATAGCCATTAACATGAGGTGAATGTGCCCTCTGGATTGTGCTAAAATGGCTGATCTTTATTGTTTTCTGTGTTCTCTTAATCAAACCATTTACATTGGTCAAAAATAAAATAAAAATAAACACGCAAACAAAAATAAAATCCCATGACCTCCACGGTTTTGTTTATTGCCTGTACACACAGGATTATTTGAGTTTTAGATTCTAGCAAAAATGAGATTGAAGCAAGGATCTACAATTTCAAATCACCAGAATAATTATCAATCACTTCAAGAAAGAGAATATTGCTACCCTCCCAAAGTCATTTGAAATACCTCCTTAGTCATTAACTTCCTCTTTTTTTCAAGAGGAACCCATTTTCCTGACTTTTATGATAACTCATTCATTGTTCTTCCTTAGCATTTTACCTCAAGTCATACATTTATAACCACTGGAGTGTGTTGTCTTTGTTATTTTTAACTCTATATAAATGGATTTAAAAAGTTAGTGTTTTGTGACTGCTTTATGAAACAATATTAGAAGTAGTCATATTAATTCATTTCTTTACTGTATAGAATTCCATTGTATGAATACGCAGTCTGACAATTCAGTTCCCGAACTTTACACCGTGCGCTTACATGGTGGAAAGTTTGCAAACTAAATTGTCAGATCTTCAAACACCACAGTATATTTATATGCTGGAGATAATTATTCTTTGGGGTTGCTTTTAGTTCTTATCTAATACAAATAATGATCTGTAAACACTCTTGTACATTTCTCTTGATGTACCTGAGTGTGCATTTCAGGGATATGAGGTCAGACAATTAAGTTCATGAACTCATCCTAGAAAAAGCACTCCATACCTCATTACTGAATATCACTAAGGTCACCTTCCAAGTCCTCCTTTTGGGAAGCTATGCACTGATGCCAGTGGCTAGTCCATCCTTCAAAGCAATTTTGGTACTTTTTCTGAAATGGCCACCAGAGTTGTTGCACTACCCTTGATGTCCTGAATGTCATCAAAATGTCTTCCTTTCAATATTTCCTTTATCTTCAGGTCAAGAAAGAAGTCACTGGGGGCCAGATCAGGTGAGTAGGGAGGGTGTTCCAATACAGATTTGCTTACTGGCTAAAAACTCCCTCACAGACAGTGCTGTGTGAGCTGGTGCATTGTTGTGATGCAAGAGCCATGAATTGTTGGTGAAAAGTTCAGGTCGTTTTCGTCTTTTTCCCACTGCTGTTTCAGCACTTCCAAATAGTAAACTTGGTTAACTGTCCCGTTAGTACAAATTCATAATGAATAATCCCTCATATATGTGTGTGTGTGTGTTCGTGTGTGTGTGTGTGTGTGTGTATTGTTGGCAACATCATTGCAACAAGTTTGTGAACTTAATTGTCCAAACTCATACAGACTAGTGAGTGGAAATGTTGGTGATAGGGTAGATAATGACACATTTTTAAAGTGTTCTGCCGTTTTACATTCTCAAGCAATGAATGTGAATTATAGGTGATTCACATCAGCTGATCATCAGCAGTTGGCATTGGCAGCCATTTCAATTTTAGCTTTTCTGATGGGTGAGCAGTGGTGTATTGTTGAATTCTGTATTTGTACTTCCCTGATTACTAATTAATAAACACATCATGTGTTGGATATCTGTTTTTGTCAAGAGCATGTTCAAATCTCTTACATATTTTCCTATCAAGATGCTTATTTTTCTGTTACCTATTTGCATAAGTTCTTCATGTATTCTAACATGAGCCCCTTGTATAGTTGTATATATTTAAAATATATTTTTACACTTTGTCTAAATGATGTCTTTCAATGAAGGGAATTTCTTACATTTAATGTAGTCCAAATTGTCAAATTTTTTTCCTTCATAGTTAAGAAAGTTTTCCCAAATCCAAGTCCATGAATATATTCTCCTATATTCTTTTCTGAGACATTATTTTCTTACCTTTATCAATTAGATCTAAAATCAGTTAGGAATTAATTTTTGATGTAAGGTAGGGTAATTTGCATTGTATAAATTGGATATCCAATTGGCCCACTACTATTATGTGAAAAGACTGCTGTATAATAAATTGAGATATACAGTCTGTCCAAATATGAATCGATCTACTTATGGGCTCTATTTCATAGATCTGTTTGTCTATTCTTATGCCAATACCACACAGTATTTAGCTTTATTTAGAGTTTGATAACCAAGAAAACAAGTCATTGTCAAAAGAGATTTTGAAATTCATGGTCATTTATATTTCCATATACATTTTATAATCAGCTTGAAAAATTGTTGCACACACAAAACTATTGAGATTTTTACTGGTGTTGTGTTGAATATTTTTGCAATATTGAGTCTTCTAAACCATGAATGCTATATGTTCTCACAGTTATTTAGTTACATAATCTCTCTCAATGATTCATAATTTTCTGTGAAGAAATTTTGTGCATCTTTTGTTAAACTTATTGAAAATAATTTGATAAGTTTGATGGTATTGAAAAAATATTTATGTCTGTTTTGATTTATAAATATGTGATTAATAATTCTATAATGGTGTTTTATGCAACACGCTAACTGAATTTACTTATAATTTTAATAATTTTTCTACAGATTGAAATATATATATATATATTTCAAGTAAACAAATATATATGTGAAGTAGGACAATTAAGTTTGCAAACTCATCCTAGAAAAAGTGCTACATACCTCATTGCTGAATATCACTAAAGTCACCTTCGAAGTAATCCCCTTGGAAAGCTATGCACTGATACCAGTGTTTAGTCCATTCTTCAAAGTAATTTTGGAACTCTTTTTCTGGAATGGCTATCAGAGCTGTCCTCGGATTACCAAGAATGTAATCAAACTGTCATCAAATTGTCCTGAATGTAATCAAAATGTCTTTCTTTCAATATTCCCTTTATCTTCTGGTAAAGAAAGAAGTCATTGGGGGTCAGATCAGGTGAGTAGGGAGGGTGGTCCAATACAGTTATTTCTTTACTGGCTAAATACTCCGTCACAGATAGTACTGTGCATTGTTGTGATGAAAGGGCCATGAATTGTTGGCGAAAAGTTTACGTTGCCTAACTTTTTCACACAGCCTTTTCAGCACTTCCAAATAGTAAACTTTGTTATATTTTTGTCCAGTTGCTACAAATTCATAATGAGTAATCCCTCTGATCTAAAAAAATATAAGAAACATCATTGCAACAAGTTCACAAACTTAATTGTCTGAATATATATATGTATATACATAAATAATATTTATATATATATATATATATATAACATTAATGCAGGATTAATGTCTGTGGTCATTTATTGTATTTATCATAATGCTTTAGTCTCCTTTAACGTGAAACATTTCCACAGTCTGACTTTGGCTTTTATAATACTGATATTTTAAAGAAAACAATTCTTTTTTTTTCCCCTTCTTTTCATAGACTCTTTCTCATTTTAGGTTTGGTTAATGTTTCCTTGTGGTTATGTTCAGGTAACATAACACTACATAAGTGATATCGTGTACTTCTTATGGCATCACAAATGTAGCGACCCAATGTCTATCTGCTCCTCACTGGTTATATGAAGGACACATCTGATTTCTGTGGTTGGAACTATTAATAGTAAGCAATTAATGGGTAGGTATATCAAGGACATGAAGTAACTTGACAGCTTTTGAATTTGTTCCTATATTTAGCACCCATTGATAATTATTGCTTGCACCTTGTCATACTATCATGCTTGCAAATGGTGGTGTTCCAACTCCTTCATTTCCTCCACTTTTACTTGTTGCATTAGGTATTTTGTAAGCAAGAGTCCTCTCTTATCCTTTATTTGTTTACTTGTTTATTACTTCCCTACTGACTGACTGAATTATTTACATATTTCTTATTTACTGCATTCTCTCTTCTCTCATGGATTTTTATTTTTTCCTCAAAGGTCTATAATATATCACTTTTCTTAACTATTTTGGCTCCAAAATTGCCCCATATGTGGACAATGGAAGCCCCTGAGTTCTTGTGACGTACTCCACCTCTCTCTCTCTCTCTCTCTCTCTCTCTCTCTCTCTCTCTCTCTCTCTCTCTCTCTCTCTCACACACACACACACACACACACACACACACACACACTTTTTTACTTTCTGGGATTACACGATCAAAGTCTCCCAGGCTAATTGTATGTCTACATTGCCACCTGTAACTTGTTTCATAGTGACAGTTTTAATTCTATTCATTATTAAATAGCTTCTGGTATTCTACTTTTTGTATCAATTTTGAAAGTGCTATATTTTGACGTGTTATCAGTACATGGAATTTTAATAGTATTATATCTTTCTTGTGCATTTACATTTCCAAATTATGAAGTGACCTAAAAAAAAGAAAAAAATATATATATGTAGCCTGCAACTTTACTGAATTAATTTATAAGTTTTAACAGATTTTTGTGAAGTCTTTACGGTGTCTATATATAGTACCAGGCCATCTAGAAATAGTGACAGTTTTACTTCTTCCTTTCTGAATTGGATGCCTTTTATTTGTTTTTCTTGCTTAATTTCTGTGTCTACTGTGTTTCCCTGAAAATAAGACCTAGCTAGACAATCAACTCTAATGCATTTTTTGGAGCAAAAATTAATATAAGATCTGGTATTTTATATGATATGATATGATATGATATTATATTATTTATTATATTATATTTTATTTTATTATAGACCTGCCTTATATTATAGTGAAATAAGACTGGATCTTATATTAATTTTTGCTTCAAAAGACATGTTAGAGCTGATTGTCCAGCGAGGTCCTATTTTTGGGGAAACATGGTAAGACTTACATGGTAATACTACATTAAATAAAAGTGGTGAGAGGGGCTAACCCAGTGGCTCAGGGGGTTGGAGCTCAATGCTCCTGGCTCCGAGGGCTACTGGTTCGATTCCCACATGGGCCAGTTGGCTCTCAACCACAAGGTTGCCAGTTCAACTCCTCGAGTCCTGCAAGGGATGGTGGGCTCCACCCCCTGCAACTAAGATGGAGCAGAAACTTTGAACTGAGCTGCCGCTGAGCTCCCCAATGGCTCAGTTGGTTGGAGCGCGTCCTCTCAACCACAAGGTTGCCGGTTGGACTCCCAAAAGGGATCGTGGGCTGCACCCCCTGCAACTAGCAATGGCAACTGGACCTGGAGCTGAGCTGTGCCTTCCACAACTAAGACTGAAAGGACAACAGCTTGAAGCTGAATGGCACCCTCCACAACTAAGATTGAAAGGAAAAGAACTTGACTTGGAAAAAAAGTCCTGGAAGTACACACTGTTCCCCAATAAAGTCCTGTTCCCCTTCCCCAATAAAATCTTAAAAAAAAAAAAAAGTGGTGAGAGCGTGTATCCTTGTCTTTCCCCATTTCACTGTTGAGTATATTTGCTGTGGCTTTGTCATAAATGTCCTTTATTATGCTGAGGTACATTTCCTCTGTGCCTACTTTGTGGAGCGTTTCTATCATAAATAGACATTGAATTTTATCAAATGCTTTTTCTACATCTATTGAGATGATCACATGATTTTTATCCTTCATTTTGTGAATGTAGTGTATTGATTGATTTGTGGATGTTGAACCATCCTTGCATTCCTAGAATAAATCCCACTTGACCATGGTGCATGTTCCTTTCAATGTATTGTTGAATTCAGTTTGCTAATATTTCATTGAGAATTTTTGCATCTATGTTCATTAAAGATACTAGACAATAATTTGTATGTGTGTGTGTGTGTGTGTGTGTGTGTGTGTGTGTGGTGTCCTTGTCTGGTTTTGCTATCAAAGTAATGTTGGCCTCATAAAATATGTTTGGAACCATTCCTTCTTCAGTTTTCTGAGTTTGAGAAAGATAGGTATTAAATTTTCTTTGAATGTTTAATAGAATTCACCAGTGAAGTCCTGGACGTTTGTTTGTTGGGAGGTTTTTATTACTAATTCAATCACCTTACTAGACACCTATCCAAGTTTTCATAAAGTCTGGGAAGATTTGTGTTTCTAGGAATTTATCTATTTTTTTCTAGTTTGTCCAATTTGTAGGTGTATGATTGTTCATAATAGTTTCCTATCATCCTTTGTATTTCAGTGAAATCAGTTTTAACTTATCCTCTTTCATTTCTGACTTTATTTGTTTGAGCCCTCTATTTTTTTCTTGGTTAGCCTAGCAAGAAGTATGTCAATTTTATCTTTTTGAAGAACAAGCTCTTAGTTTCATTGATCTTTGTTATTGTCTTTTTGGTCTCCATTTATTTCTGTTCCGACCTTTATTATTTCCTTCTTTCTACTAACTTTGGGCTTCATTTAGTTTTTGTTATTATTGTTCCTTTATTTGTAAAGTTAGATGTTTATTTGAGTTTTTGAGAATTTGTTTGTTTGTTTCTTGAGGTAGGCCTTGGAATCAAGAGCAAAAGACTACTAGAAAGGTGCCACACCTTCTTCTTTTCTCAGGATATCTAAAAAACTTAGACATTTACATTGAAGTCTGGTATTGAGACTGAATAATTTTATTTAACATAATTGTGCATAAAACAACTTAGATCAATTTTATCTTCTCTTTTTATTTTTAGCTCTATTAAGCTTGAGAACTTACTCTCTAGCTTATTGGGGTTTTCTTTTCTATTTAACCAGCAAGGATGTGAAGCATTTATTCCTGTGGTGTAAAGTAGATGAAAGCAACAACTTAAGAGTGAGCAGGAATCCAGTGGTGGCAAAAACAGAAGAGGATAAAGTAAGCCAAAGGATTTTTAATTGCACAAACTATTTGAAGTCACTAAAGTGATGTTCTCTCTCTTACTAATCTGCTGATTTGGTTTGTTAATACAGGATAGATTTCAGTTTTATGCATAAAGGATAATAAGCTCATATTTAAAATCCTTCAGCCTTAACAAAGAAGTGCTTGCTTGTTAAATGGGTAGAATGACATTAAACACCTTTAAGTGGAAGGAGGCCATTCTGCAGTCACAGATGAGTATTTTAACAAAGAATAAAGAATGCTTTAAAATGAATTAAGCATTAAACCAGTTAAAGTAATGCACTCAGTTCAAAGAAACATATACCTATTGATTCAAGGGCCACAGACCAGTCAACATCTATGAAAAATATTCAAGTACAAGCAGAGTAATGCTGCAACTCTGATTGGTTGTCCAGTCTTAACTATCGGCAGCATTCTAACTAGCTATCTTAACATGAGGCAGCATTGTGTTATTTCATTAGTAGGTAACATTCCTTTTGCATGAAAAAACAGACAGAGGAACTTATTGCTATGCTGTTTGAATACTATGAAGATAATACTAATTAAAATATGAATGTATGATTGATTGTAAGTTCAATAACTATTATTACAGTTAATGTGGCAATTATATTGTGAGAATGCATTAATAAGGAGAAGACAGAAGCTCTAAGTGTGCTAGGGATTGGAAATGTAAGAAAAATATCATAAGAGAAAGCTGATAGAAAAATGACAGATTAGGGTCATATTTGAGGACATTCTCTAAAAGAGTGATTGCTAAAATTTTCCTATCAGATACTCTGATATCAATTACAATGTGAAAATATCAATTTACAATGTGAAAGAGAGTAGATCATTTTATACAAGCATCTTTTAGCAAAACTGAGGCACAACATATCTGAAGAAATGGAATATGAAAGAAAATAGTATGTATAGAAAATAGTAGGTTGGTGCAAAGGTAATTGCGGTTTTTGCAATTATTTTTAAGCTTTAAACTGCAATTACTTTTGCACCAACCTAATATCAATTATACATGTATCAATTATACATTATGTCATCTGCTAGGCACTCTGATAGGGATTTTAAACCTATTATCTAATCTTAGAAAGATAAAAATATTGTGAGAAAATAATTAATATTCTACAGAATATTTTTTCTAGCTTTTATGCAAAAAGTAACATTTTAATTATCAGATTTAAAACATACAGAACCACTGAAAACAGAGTCGATTTCTTCCATAATATGTGCAGTTATAATTACACACATATTGTGATTAAATAATTGTGATATTAAAGGAGATAAAAAGAAAAACTTAGTTTCTGTTTTTCATTAACATGAAATGGCATCTGATTTGATATACTCCCTTCATTGTATCTAAATATTCCACTAAAATAGATATAAAATACAAAATAAAGGGAAACAAGCAAGAAAAGAAAAAGAAAATTAACAACATTGAAACTAAGAGAAAGTCTGAGAAACTGTGTGGCATCACCTTGAATTTTCAGCCCAATTAATTATATTGGGTAAAAGCTACTAAAAAGACATCTCATGAGATAAAGATCCTATGAAAAGATAATACCCTATCCCTTGGCTTAAAGCTCCTGATCAACTAGAAAGATAAGCAGAGTCAGAATTTATTAAGATATAAAAAGATGTGAAGGTAGAGAAAAACACAGTAATAGGTTTAAAGGACATATAGACTGAACTAGGATAAAGCATTGATAAAATAAGGAAATGAAGTCTGAAATATGATTATACAAAATATAGAGAAACTAGGCTATAGTAAAGAACATCATAAAATAAAACCTTTATATCGAATTTGATATATATATAAGGAACAAGAAATTCAGTTAGCTATAATAAATCTTGATATTTCTTTTGAAAGAACTACTTTACTGAGATATGATTGACATACAAGAAGTTGTACATATTTAATGTATATAATTTGATGAATTTAGAGATGTGTGTACTCATAAAACCATCACTATGACCAATGCCACAAATATATCCATAACACCAAAGTTTTCTTTTGCCCTCTTGTGTGTGTGTGTGAGTGTGTGTGTGTGTGTGTTAAGGGCACTTACCACAAGATCTAACTTCTTAGAAAAAATTTAAGAACACAATACAGTATTGTGAACGATAGGCACTGTGCTTGCAGTAGATTGCAGGGATTATTTATCTTACATAACTGAAACATAGCTTTTGACCAACACCTCATCATTCCCCTAACCTTAGCCCTTGGTAACCACCATTCTACTCTGTGCTTCTATAAGTTTGACTGTTTTCGATTCCTCATATAAACTGGATTGTGTAGTATTTGTTCTGTGTCTGGCTTGTCTACATTAACATATCCTCTAAGTTTATCCATGTTGTTGTAAATGGCAGGATTTAGTTGTTTTTCAAGGCTGAATAATATGATATTGAAAGGTATATATAAATATATATATATATATGTATACACACACACACATATATATACATATATACGTGTGTATATATGTTTGTGTGTGTGTGTGTGTGTGTGTGTGTACACACACACTTTTGTGGCCTAACACAAATTTTTGGAAATCAGAGGATATCTGAGCCATTAAACAACAATTTTTGTTTCCCCCATCCTCAGCCCCTAGAAGCCACCATTCTATTTTGTGTTTCTACGAATTCAGCTACTCTAGATATCTCATATAAGTGGAATCATACACTATGTTTTTTATGACTGACTTATTTTTCTTAGCATTGTATTCTCTACGTTCATCCATGTTATAACATGTTAGAATTTTCTTCCTTTTTAAAGAATGAATAACTTTCCATTGTATGTATATATTACATTTTGTCCATTCTTTCAGGCACTTGGTTTGCTTCCACCTCTTGGTTGTTGACTATGCTTCTGTTATGCATACAGGTGTGCAAATAACTCAATCATGCTTTCAATTCTCATACCCAGAAGCAGAAGCCACGCTTTTTACTTTTGTGCCAATAGTTTGTGAGATAGTACTTTTTGAAACAATACTTTAAAAAAACAAGCACATAGATACAGAGAGAAGATTGGTGGTTGCCAGCGGTGGGGGTGGGTGAAATGGATGAAGGGAGTCAAAGGGTCCAAAATTCCAAGTATAAAATAAATAAGTGATGGGATTTAATGTACAGCATGGCACTATATTTAATAATACTGTATTACATATTTGAAAGTGGGTAAGAGAGTAAATTTTAATAGTTATCATCACAAGGAAAATAAATTTTATAACTATGTATGGTGATGGATGCTAGTTAGACTAATTGTGGTAATCATTTCATGATGTATATAAATATTAAATAATTATGTTGGGTGCCCAAAACTAATATAATGTTGTATGTCAATTATACTTCAGTAAAAAGTTTTTCTAAACTATTCTTTTTTTTCCTCCCAGCAGGTTAATATAAAGGAGCTCTACAACATAAATAATTACTATATTGCCTTTTAGGTTAAATTTTTCAAAAAGTATGTATTTGATGCTATCCAACAATTAAATTTATGAGGTTATACCTTTGGAATAATTTCCAGTCTTTAGTAAATTTAAATTCTCTTTAAAGTTTTGACCAGATGATTTCTGTAAGTATCCCAAACTAGCACTGATTGCTATAATTCCACAGTAATATATTTCCCCCAACTAGTACTTTGTTCAAAATAAAGTGATTGTTGGAGTATTATGACAATAAACATGAAAGTACCCAAGTATATGGTAACTTCTGCTTACATGAAGAATAACTTTGCATTTCAAATTGTTCTTAAATCACCACGTTTATATTGGTTAACTTGGAGGAATTATTATTATATTCTGTGAATTAAGAGGAGCAAAACTTAGAGCACTGTGTATAACATATATACTTTGATGTTTTAAAAGAAAAACAAAAAGTTAAAAAGCTAAGAGGCGAGATCTTATATTACGTGTTCTTAACACACACTCAAAAATAATGATAAAAATAAAGAGATGGCAGGAAACTGGAACTTAACTTATTTCTCTGCTTTTTCTTTCTTTCTCTTGCCCCCTTTGTCTTCCAAATTATACTCTATTTCTTTGGTTTTAGTAAGCTCTATTCCTAGAATAATCATCATCAGAGTTAGAAGGGACGAAAAGATCAGTCTCTTACAGGAAAAATGTGGATTAAGGCAAAATTCTCATTATTTCAGAGAACTAAAACCTAATAAGAACTTATTTAATTACTATTTGATAAGTATACATTCCCTGAGGGATGAAATATTTTAAATATGAAATTTATAGGAGCACAGATATAAAAAGACAATTTAGAAGTCAAAATAATCTACTTTAACCACATGATTTTTACAAATAAGGTTCGAGTGCCCTAGGAAAAGGACGTTTATTGTGCGTTAGTGGATTATTTACGAAGCCTGAATTGGAGCCCAAATCTTCTAATATCAAGTCAGCTTGCTAGTTTGTATCTTACCTGTATTTCCTTAATAAGGTATTCTACACCAGTAAGAAAGGAACTAAATATTTTGGAAATTTTTTCTGTCCTTATTTTTATTACACCTCCAGTCACAAGGTAGACACATTATTCAGTCCAGTTTTCAAGGACTGAAATTAATCTTTAAATATATGTCTCCTTAGATTGGATAATATCTCTTTCACAAAGGGACCAGGCAACCATAGACTTTTCTGGGATAAATTATTAAGAAAGTCCATGGGTTTTGATCTATGGGTCACAATAGGCAATGCTGTGTGTTTTAATGAGGGAGGAGTGATCTACATACACAGTTGGATGCTTTGCAGGGTGCTGATCTAATACGTCTTTCTTAGAGGAAAATGAGGAAAAAATAATGTATCAAAACTATTTGACAGCCACTCCATCGATTTGCCATATTTATTTAATTAAGACGCTGTGGCTAGTCCATTCATAATCATCCATTTTCCACACACAAAAAAATTTCCCAACTTTCCTTTTGCCCTCAGTGGGGGCTGGGGCAATCAATGTACAGCCTAAGAGAGTGCTACTGCTGAGTAGAGCTAATCAGGAAACAGTTTCCTGAAGATGCAGAATTCTGAGCTTGCCATGTCTGATTAAGGTTAATGGTAATCATGTATATCAGTGTCACGTTATTTGTTCTTCTGAAAGCCCTGATATTATTTGTATAAATAGCACTATCTAAAGGTTATAATTCACAGTTTGCATTTAAATTGAAGTACTTTTTTTCAAAAAGTTAAAAAAAAGAAGTGGGGATATCTACCTCCATGAAAAGCATTTTATTCATGTTTATAATTTTTTCCAGACAGGTCTTTGTGGCAAAACTGCATCCATTTTAGACAACGACATCTTTTTGTTTTCTGTTTTCTTTGATCTCATGGCAAGGTAACAAGGAGGTAAGATTTAGTAATGAAGAAGGCAGGATTTATTAAAATCATCTTGTGCTAGATGCCATACTACTGTTTTAAAGATAATGGTTCATTTATTCTTTATAATGACTGTGTAACATAAATATTGTTGCCTTCACCCTGCAGAAATGGTTATAAGGACTTAGAGAACTTAATTACTTGACAACATTCTCACAGCCTTGAAGTGTTAGAGAGAAGAGGAAAACAAAGTTCTGTTTAATACACACCTGTCAGTGTTTATTCCTGAACCAGACTATTTGTGTCAGGACAACATTCTTCAGGGGTATCTTACTAGTTGTGTGGTATTGGACAAGTCACCAAACTCTTCTGAGCATTGGTTATCTTAGATTTGATGAAGTGCTACTAAATAATCAATTTTCTTATTTGTATGTCATTGAGCCATTTCAAAGATATCTCTGTGCTTTAGTTTCTTCTCTGTGAAATGAGACTTCTCATATACCTCCACTCCCACATGTGAATAGCTTCCCCCATTATCGAAATCCCCCAACAGAGTGGCATAATTGTTATAATTGATGAGCCTACATTAACATATTATAATCACCCAAAGTCTATAATGTATATTATGGTTCACTCTTAGTGTTGTATGTTGTATGGGGTTTGACAAATGCATAATGACAGGTATTCCCCTTTATGTTATCATACAGGATAGTTTCGTTTCCCTAAAAATCCTTTGTGTACTGCCTACTTACAAGCCCCGTTCCCTACAAGCCTTTGACAACCAACTATCTTTACTGTTTCCATAGTTTTCCCTTTTCCAGAATATCATATGGTTGGAATCATACAGTGTGTAACGTTTCAGACTGGCTTCTTTTACTTAGTACTAGGCATTTAACGTTCTTCCGTGTCTTTTCATGACTTGATAATCTGTTTGTGCTGAATAATTTTCCATTGTCTTTATGGATCACCATTTATTTATTCATTCACCTCCTGAAGGACATCTTGGTTGCTTCAAAGTTTTGGCCATTATGAATAAAGCTGCTATAAACATATGAGTGCAAGTTATTCTGTGAAAGTATGTTTAGTTCATTTGGGTGAACATAAAAGAGAGTGATTGCTGAATTGTATAGTAAGGGTATGTTTCAGTTTTCTAAGAAACTGCCAAACTGTCTCCCAAGTGGCTGTACCATTTTGCATTCCCACCAGAATTGAATAAGAGTCCCTGTTATTCCACATCTTTGTCAGCATTTAGTATTGCCTGAATTCTGTACTTTGGCCTTTCTAATAGTTGTGTAATGATATTTTGTTGTTGTTTTAATTTCCATTTACCTTATGAAATATAATATAGAGCAGCTTTCCATATGCTTATTTATTATTTGTATATATTTTTGGTGAGGAATCTTTTAAAGTCTTTGGTCCATTTTTAATTGATTGTTTGTCTCCTTATTGTTTCCACTTGTGAGTCTTTGCTCTGGCAAGTCATGATGAACCTGTATAGGTCTCTCTGACTTTTCAGTCTTGGGGGCAGTGTATTGCTCTGAGTTCTCCTCTCCCTTATGAATCTTAGAAAAGTTTAATTTTTCAGACTGTTCAGCTTTTTATTTGTTGTTAGGTTAGAGTGAAAAACTTCTAAGCTTCTTATGGTGGAACCAGAAATCAGAAGCTTTTTTTTATGATATGTTATTTTAATGGTAAAAATTCATTTAAAAAATGACAAAGGAAACGTAGTTAGATAACAAAAAGAAGATTGGGAAATTAAAATGCATTACAAGTTAAAATATTTACTCAATAGGAAAGTTAAAACGGGTTACGGTTACTACTGTAACTTGATGCAGCAATGATACAAAAGTAAAGAACAAAATCACAAACAATGAATATTATGAGAGCAAAAATGCAAAATAAACAGTTAGTTACCTATTAGGGAGCTCCCATAAGACTATCAGTTGATTTCTCAACAGATACTTTGTAGGCTGGAAGATATTGGCACGAGATAGTCAAAATTATGAAAAGCAAGGACCTAAAACCAAGATTACTCTCCCCAGCAAAGCTGTCATTTAGAAAAGAATGACAGATAAAGAGTTTCCCAGACAAGAAAAAGCTAGGGGACTTCATCACCATCATACTAATATTACAAAGAATGTTAGGGAGACTTCTTTAAGATCAACAAAATAAAACATATGAGTAATAAAATGATAAATAATAAAAGCATATTAAATGAAAAAAAACAAACACCTGTGGTAGCAATACTAATACCAGACAAAACAGAATTTAAAACAAAGGCTATAACAAGAAACAAAAAACAACCCAGTAATTCCACTTCTGGGTATTTATCCAAAGAAACCCAAGATGCTACTTCTAGGTGACGTATGCATCAATATGTTCAATGCAGCATTGTTTACAATGGCCAAGATGTGGAGGTAGCCTGGGTGTCCATTGATGGACAAAGGATAAAGAGAAGGGGTTCATATATACAATGGAATATGCTTGGACATGGAAGGGAATGGGTTCATGCCATCTGCAGTGGCATGAATGGACCTGGAGAGTATTGTGCTAAGTAGAGCATGTGAGACAGGGAAAGACAGATGCAATGTGATTTTGCTTATGTGTGGAATCTAAAGAACAAAATAAACAAACAAACTAAACAGAAACAAACTCATAAATACAGAGAATATTTTGATGGTTGCCAGATTCTAAGGAGGTTGAGGGGGTAGGTGAAAAAGGGCAAGGGATTAAGAAGTGCAAATTGGTTGTAACAAAGTAGTTATAGAGATGTAAGGTACAGCATAAGGAATATAGTCAATAATATTGTAATAATTAGGTATGGTCTCAATGAGTACTAGATTTATTGAAGTGATAGATGGGAGGGCGGTTGGGACACAGGATGAAAAAGGCGAAGGCATTGAGAAGTACAAATTGGCAGTTACAAAACAGTCTTGGGGATGTAAAGTACAGCAAAGGGAACATAGTAAATAATATGGTAATAACTATGTATAGTGCCAAGTGGGTACTGCACTAGCCCTGGGGGGGGAATCACTTCTTAAATTATATAAATGTCTAACAACTATACTGTACACCTGAAATTAATACAAAATAATATTGAATGTCAAGAAAGACTTCTATTTACAAATGTTTTAATGCTTGAATTAAAGTTTGAAAAGACAAAAAAAAAAAAAGAGTTCATTTGAGCTAAGCTGATGACATATACCAGGAAACAAAATCTCAAATGCTCCTGAGAATAATAGTTTTATAGATTTTTGTGTGCATTTAAAATTAAGGTGGGAGTGTAAGGAAGATTACATAAAGGTGGGAGAAAGAAAACGAGGGATTGAATTACACGATAGTTAACAAAATTATCTGCTCTCTTGGGCATGTATATGGATTATTTCTTTTTTTTTCTTTATTTTATAGTTTTGATTTATTAATTTAACTAATTAATTTTTTACCTTCATCTTCCACCCCCCACCCTCTGGTTAAAACTCTGGTTTTAACCAGAGTTACCCTCTGGTAAAAACTAAACTATTGTCTGTGTCTATGAGTTTTTGTTTCTCATTTGTTTGTCTTGTTCTTTTGTTATTTTTGGTGTATATACCACATATCAGTGAAATAATATGGTTCTCTGCTTTTTCTGTCTGACTTGTTTCACTTAGCATTATACTCTCAAGATCCATCCATGTTGTAACTAATGTTCCTATGTCATCTTTTCTTACCACTGAATAGTATTCTATTGTGTATATATACCACAACTTCTTTATCCATTCATCAATCAAAGGACATTTCGGTTGTTTCCATGTCTTGGCCACCATAAACAAAGCTGCAATAAACATTGGAGCACACGTGTCTTTATAGATAAATGTTTTCAGATTTTTTGGGTAGATACCCAGGAGAGGGATTGCTGGGTCATATGGTAAATCTATTTGTAATTTTCTGAGGAACCTCCACACTGCCTTCCATAACGGCTGCACCAGTCTACATTCTTACCAACAGGATATGAGGGTACCTTTTTCTCCACAGCCTCTCCAACACTTGTTGCTATTTGTCTAATAGATGATAGTCATTCTGACTGGGGTGAGGTGATATCTCATTGTGGTTTTTATTTGCATTTCTCTGATGATTAGTGATGTTGAGCATTTTTTCATATGTCTTCTTGCCATTTGTATATCCTCTTTGGAGAAATATCTCTTCAGGTCCTCTGCCCATTTTTCAATTGGGTTGTTTGTTTTTTGTTGTTGAGTTGCATGAGTTCCTTGTATATTTTGGATATTACCCCTTATCGGAAGCACTGTTTGCAAAAATCTTCTCCCATTCAATTGGTTGCCTCTTTATTTTGTTGATGGTTTCTTTTGCTGTGCAGAAGCTTTTACGTTTCATATAGTTCCATTCGTTTATTTTAACTTTTACTTCCATTGCCTTTAGAGTCAAATTCATAAAATGCTCTTTGAACCCAAGGTCCATAAGTTTAGTACCTACGTTTTCTTCTATGCAGTTTATTGTGTCAGGTCTTATGCTTAAGTCTTTGATCCATTTTGAATTAATTTTGGTACATGGTGACAGATAGCAGTCCAGTTTCGTTCTTTTACACGTGGCTATCCAATTCTCCCAGCACCATTTATTGAAGAGGCGGTCTTTCCTTCATTGTGTGTTTTTAGCTTCTTTGTCAAAAATTATCTGTTCATATTTATGTGGTTTTATGTCTGGGTTCTCAATTCTATTCCATTGGTCCATGTGTCTGTTTTTCTGCCAATAATATGCTGTTTTGATTATTGTAGCTCTGTAGTACAAGCTAAAGTCAGGGAGTGTGATACTGCCAACGTTGTTCTTAATCCTTAAGATTGCTCTGGATATTCAGGGTCTTTTGTGGTTCCAAACAAATCTGATGATTTTTTGTTCTATTTCTTAAAAAATGCCATTGGGATTTTGATGGGGATTGCATTAAATCTGTATATTGCTTTGGGAATAATGGCCATTTTAACTATGTTGATTCTTCCAATCCATGAGCATGGAATGTCTTTCCATTTCTTTGTGTCTTCTTCAATTTCTTTCAAAAATGTCTTACAGTTTTCAGCATACAGGTCCTTCACATCCTTGGTTAAGTATGTTCCTAGGTATTTTATTCTTTTTGTTGCAATTGCAAAAGGAATTGCTTTTGTATTTCTTTTTCTGAGATGTCATTGTTAGTACATAGGAATGCAATGGACTTTTGTACGTTGATTTTGTAGCCAGCAACTTTACTGTATTCATTGATTGTTTCTAATAGCTTTTTGGTGGAGTCTTTAGGGTTTTCTATATATAGCATCTTGTCATCTGCAAAGAGTGATAATTTAACTTCTTCATTCCCAATTTGCATGCCTTTTATTTCTTTCTCTTGCCTGATGGCTCTGGCAAGGACTTCCAACACTATGTTGAAAAGCAAAAATGATAGGGGACAGGCCTGTCATGTTCCTGAACATAGAGCAAAGGGCTTCAGTTTTTCACCATTAATTATGAGATTAGCTGAGGGTTTGTCATATATGGCCTTTATTATGTTAAGCTATTTTCCTCCTATACCTATTTTATTAAATGTTTTAATCATAAATGGATTTTGTATCTTGTCAAATGCTTTTTCTGCATCAATTGATATAATCATATGATTTTTGTCCTTTTTATTGTTTATGTGATGTATCACATTGATGGATTTGCGGATGTTGAACCATCCTTGTGCCCTGGGGATGAACCCCACTTGGTCATGGTGAATAATGTTTTTAATGCATTGTTGTATTCGATTTGCTAGAGTTTTGTTTACGATTTTTACATCTGTATTCATCAGAGATATTGGTCTGTAGTTTTCTTTTTTGTGTTGTCCTTACCCGGTTTTGGTATCAGGGTAATGTTGGCCTCATAGAATGAGTGAGGGAGTAACGTCTCTTAAATTTTTTGGAAGAGTTTGAACAGGATTGGTATTAGATCCTCTTTGAAGGTTTGGTGGATTTCACTAGTGAAGTCATGTGGTCCCGGACTTTTGATTTTGGGAAGGTTTTGGATGACTGATTCAATTTTGTTACTGGTGATCGGTCTGTTTAGATTTTCCAGTTCTTCATGGTTCAGCCTTGGAAGGCTAAGTGTTTCTAAGAACTTGTCCATTTATTCTAGGATATTGAATTTGGTGGCATATAATCCTTCATAGTATTCTTGAATGATCCTTTGTATTTCTGTGGTGATCGTGATAACTTACTTTTTCGTTTATGATTTTGTTAATTAGTGTCTTCTCTCTTCTTATCTTAGAGAGTCCAGCAAAAGGTTTGTCAATTTTGTTACTCTTTTCAAAGAAACAGTTCTTTGTCACATTAAGTTTTTTCTATTGTCTTTTTGTTGTCTATTTCATTTAGTTCTGCTCTCATTTTGGTTACTTCCTTTCTTCTGCTGACGTTGGGTTTCACTTGTTCTTCTATTCTAGTTCTTCAAGGTGTAACATGAGGTTATTTATTTGGGATTTTTCTTGTTTCTTCATATAGGCAGGTAACGATACAAATTTCCCTCTTAAAACTGATTTCGCTGCATCCCAAAAATTTTGGTAGGATGTATTTTCATTGTCATTTGTTTCTATGTATCTTTTGATCTCTCCTCTAATTTCTTCTTTGACCCAGTTGTTCTTTAAAAGTATGTTGTTTAATCTCCATGTATTTGTGTTTTTTCCTGCTTTCTTTTTGCAGTTGATATCCAATTTCAAAGCCTTGTGATCAGAGATTATGCTTGGTATGATTTCAATCTTCTTAAATTTGCTGAGGCTGATTTTATGTCCCAATATATGGTCTGTCCTTGAGAATGTTCCATGTACACTACAAAGTAATGTATAGTCTGATGTTTTAGGATGAAGTGCTCTATATATGTCAATTATGTCCATTTCATCTAATGTGTCATTTAGATTTTATTATTTTCTGTTTAGATGATCTATCCATAGCTGTCAATGATGTATCTAAGTCCCCTAATATAATTGTGTTTTGGTCAATTTCTCCCGTTAGTTCTGTTAGAAATTGCTTGGTATGTTTTGGTGCTCCCTGATTGGGGGCATAAATATTGATGTCTGTTATGTCTTCTTGTTTTATAGTCCCCTTTACCATTATGAAATGTCCATCTTTGTCTCTTCTTATCTTTTTCACCCTGAAGTCTGTTTCATTTGATATCATTATGGCTACATCTGATTTTATCTGGGTACCATTTGCTTGGAGTGTCAATTTCCACCCTTTCACTTTGAGTCTATGCTTGTACATGTAGCTGAGACGTGTCTCTTGCAGAAGGCATATGGTTGGACTTAGTATTTTGATTCAATCTGCTACTCTGTGCCTTTTTATTGGTGAGTTCATTCCATTTACATTTAGGGTGATTTTTGATACCTGAGGTTTTCCTATCATTCTATTTTTAGTTTTCTGGTAAGGCCGTGTCTCCATTGTATCTTTTCTTTTTTGTTGTTGTGTATTATTTCTGTGTGGTGGTATTCTATGATGTTTCCCTCTGTTTCTTCTTTTATTACAGTATATATTTCAGATCTGGGTTTTTTTGGAGTGGTTACCCTTAAGTTTATGTAAAAGAAAGTCTGATATATAGAGTATTCCATTTTCTTCAGCATGCTTACTTTCTCTGTTCCCATCTTCCAGTTCAGGCCTTTACTCTCCCCGTTTTATGTTTCGGATGCCACAAATTTTCCCTGTTGATGGTGGTCAAATAGCCTCCTTTGGTATTTCTTGTAGTGCAGGTCGTGTATTAGAAAATTCCCTCAGCTTCTGGATGTCTGGAAAGGTCTTTAATCCTCCTTCATATCTAAAGGTTATATTTGCTGGATATATTATTCTTGGCTCATTATTTCTGTCTTTCAATAGCTTGAATATTTTCTTCCACTTCCTCCTAGCATGTAGAGTTTCTTCTGAAAAATTTGATATTATCTAATGGGCTTTCTTTTGTAGGTTACCGTCTTCTTTTCCCTGGCTGCCTTGAGGATTCTTTCTTTGTAGTTGATTTTAGACAGCTTCAATACAATGTGCCTTGGAGAAGGCCTGTTGGGATTGAGGTAATTAGGTGTTCTATTTGCTTCTTGGATTTAAGGATCCAGTTCTGTCCACAAGTTTGGGAAGTTCTCATCAACAATTTGTTTGAATATATTCTCTGTTTCCTTCTCTCTTTCTTCTCCTTCTGGTATGTGCATTATTCTTATATTGCTCTTTCTGATGCAGTCAGAATATTCTTGTAGAGTTCTTTCATTTCTTTTAAGTCTCAAGTCTCTCTCTTCTTCCATCGGAGTAATTTCCAGGTTTCTATCTTCGATGTCACTGATTCTTTCCTCCATCTGGTCAACTCTACTACCTAAGCTGGTTATTTCATTCTTAATTTCTTCTATTGAGTTCTTAATCTATATAAATTCTATTTGGTTCTTTTTAAAAATTTCAATCTCTTTTGTAAAATGCTCATGTTGTTCTTTGATTGCATTTCTGAGTTCATTAAATTGCCCTTCTGTGTTTTCTTGCATCTCATTGAGTTTTTTCAGAACTGCAATTTTGAATTCTCTGTCATGTAAGTCACATATTTCCATATCTTTCAGTTCCTTTTCTGGAGACTTTTCACTTTCTTTCTGAGCTGTCTTGTTGCCTTGGTTATTCATGGCAATTACTGATTTATTATTTCTCTTCCTAGAGATCTACAGGAGTGGCTTCTGCAACAGGTTGATAGGAAGAGGTCTTTCTTTTGTTTTCCAATACTTGTTGGTAGAATGTTTTATTTTCTCTCTGACTGTAGCCTTTTCTTTCCTCTCTTACACAGTAGTGCTATGTTTTCTCTGCACTATTCCAGCTTCTCACACAATGGGGGAATTCCCTGGGAGATGGGCTTCTGCTCTGTTAACAGTTCGCCTGGGCCATAAGGCGCCATGTCCCTGTGGGGATGCGGAGAGCTTTTGAAGTTCCAAAGCTCTTTTTGCACCGGATTCAGAGCCCATGTGTTTCAGCAGTTCTGTTTACTCCTGCAGGGATTCACCCAGATAGGTGGGTTAGGGGCGGGGTGAATTGTGAGAGGTGGCCCAGAGCAATGGCGGCAACCACCACCACAGCCGGTCCCACTTCCATAGCTCCCTCCCCTTTGCCAGAACTATTTGGGCTGCTAATCTGTGTTTGCGGTATAGTTCTCAGAACAGCAAATATTTTGTTCTTTTGATCTGACACTGCTACAGTTCTGCCCCCAGGACCGGGCAGGTGGGGGCAGTACGAGCACTGGGAGGGTAGGGAGGGGGCAGCTAGTCTCAGTGCCCAAGGCTTCCGTTCCCTGCTCGGTAGTAGGGCTAAAACCACCGTCTTGAGCCTTCTTCCCTCAGTCTTTTTCCGAGGTCTCTGCCATGAGCCTTGGGTTAGGCCCTGTTATATGCTGCTCCCTCACCCATGCAGGCCATAAGCGGAGCCCTAGCAGTCCCAGTTCTTCCCTCTTCCGCAGCTGCGGTAGTTCCAGGATGCAGCGAGCTCGAATCACTGAGCTAGGTCTGTGTCCTGTGCCCGCGTGGCTCTGTCTCCGCACCTCTCCCTTCCCTCCTACGCTCGCGCGATTCTCCCACCTTTAGGTGAATTCAGTATTGGACCTCTTCGTCTTCCCTGTCTGCTGTGCAGGGAGTCCTTTGTGGAGTTATTGTTGTTCAATTAGTTGTAAATTCCAGGGGAGCTTTACAGAGGCTCACCTTACGCCGCCATTTTGATGGGGTCATTTGGTGACCCCATCAAAATGGCTTATTTCAAAGGTGTATTAACCCAGAAGCAGAAAAGCACTGTGCAGGGCTTGCTTAAGGCAAAAATGAAACTTTTGCTAAAGAAATTCTATACCTGGGGCATGACTACCCACTATGACCTGCCAATTTAGGAATTCATGAGCAGATCACCGTAAGAGGTTACTTTCCATAGAACCCCCTTTTTTGTTTACACCAAGAGCATACAAAAAATTTGTGTAACACAATTCTCTTAAAGAAGAAAAGTTGAAAAAGCACGATCTCAGGACAGAGATAATGGGAGAACTAAAGATGAAACATGGACTGGCAAAACTTAGGAGAGAGTAGAAATAAAACCACCACAGAAATGAGGGGAAAACTACACAAAATACAAGTGAAAATACACATTGTGGAAAATATATCACGAAACATAAGGTTAGAAATGAAAAAAATATATATACGCAAAATGATATAAAAAAAGAGTTCTAAAATATGAGGTAGCTAATGATAGATATAGAGGACAGGTACAGAAGAACCAGCACATAGGAGAAACTTCTTCCCTAAAAAGAAAACCAAACCAATAGAAGAGAACTAACTTAGATCTTTGAAATTAAAGAGCTTACCATGTGCTAGGCAAACCAACTCAGAACAATCTGTTCTTGGCGTATCCTGGTAAATATACGGACCTTCCGAAATAAAGAAATAATAATTTGGGCAGCTAGTAGAAAAGATTTTGCCAACCTCAAAGTTTTCTGGTTTTTCTTTTCTTTTTTTTCATTAAATGCTAAAGATAGTGGTAGAACATTTTCTAGAGCCTCATGAAAATAATTTTGACCCAAGATTTTGTAGACAGCCAAACTGTTTTTCAAGTATAAAGGCTGTACATTTATTTCAACATACAAGAATTTGGAAAGTATCTTTATTCTGAGCCCAGTTTGAAGCACCTACTAGATCATAAAGTTAAGATAACAAAGAAGTGCTTGAGGACAAAATGGCAGAGACTAGCAGTGACTCTTGGTTAATTGTACCAATGGGATAATGCTACAACTAGCAACTTGTCACCTATTAAACATCATGCACAGATGGGACTTTTCAGTATTTTGTCATGAGTGTCTAGGTGTTTTCCCATTAAAAATGAAGGCATGGTGATTTTATCATTATATATGTTCATATTATAACAATGCTGTGGTAATTTAACTACTGATTTTTTTAAATATTGAAATTTGTTGATAGAAATAGTAAATCTAGAAGAGAAAATAGTAATGCATTTAGTATTTTGAACAAATGGTTTAGATGAAATATTAATGTCTCCAGTCAATTTTAGATACAATTTATGAAACATTCAGACTGATAAATGTGATGAAATTTATGAGTTTGAAAGCCTTGGAAGCAACTTCTTTATGGCCTAAATCAATGTTCTATTTTTACTGGATCCTCAATAAAAGTAATTTATCAAGGCCAAAAAACAGAGGACAGAGACTACAACTCACCAACTTTTGTTTTAATGTTACAGAGGCAGAAATAAGGGCTTTTTTTCTCCCTAGCTAAGAATACTCCCAACGAACAATGCTTTTGAAATATTTATTTATGTTTCTATGCTACACTTCCCGTAAGAGAAGTTGTCAGATTTTAGGAAGAAAGAATAAATGCAGTTTTTAGCATTTTCTGATGACAACAAACTTAGTGAGTCCTGGAAGATAAAATAGAAATGGAGTTGAATGTTTAAGGCATAAGAGCCTGAAGATTCAGAGAGAGAATAGAAATTTAAAGGTGGAGCAAATTTTCTTAGTTACCATATGAGTATTTACTAGAGGAACAAATATAGCATATTGCACTTTTGAAACATTGAATGATGGGATCCTCTGTTATTCTAGTTATTCTATGCTTCTGGCACCCATCCAATAGTATTCCAGCAAATAAATCACGAGGTAGCCATTGTTTGCAGAAGGGAAATAACAGTGGCAAAGAAATAGATTGTGATTTTTAAAAGCTTAGTCCCTGAGAGAACTCATGAGAAGAGGAAACTGTTGAATCAAGTAGGATTCTTACATCTGTCTAAATAAATTCCCAGAATGCTATGAGGGGGAAAGATAAAGGACAACCAAGATTGAGTAGACCTACTTATTTTGGACTTTTCCAGAAATTCCAGATTGATGTTATACTCCATTTCCCATAGAGGTTCTAGAAGGAGTCAAAACCACAGGAGATCATCTTATTTTGTGTCTTGTCATAGAGAGGTTGAGACAAACTGCCAAGTTTTCCATTCCATACACTGGTACAAGGGAAATAGAACTCTGTGTACCCCAACACCATATAGGGTACACATGGCCCCTGGATTTTTCCTGAGGTCACTATAACGTAAGATCAAAAGGAGACCAGAGGGTACTTTGAACAGTGCATCAGAGTTAGCAGAGACAACCGAGAACAAATGACCTGCCAATCAAGATCAAGGGTGGCTCAGTCATGTCCCAAGTGGATAGACTGCAAACCCAAGGTCTGTCCAGAGAAACTGCTGTCAGGAAGCCAGCATGGGAAAAAGAGGACAAAAAGAAGCTTCCTTCCCTTGTGCCTTAGTCTATGTAAGCTCCTATAATTTAAATACAGTAATAAGCAAATAAAGAGCAACTTCAAATTTATCTATATCAGATTCCTCCAATTGTTCAAACACAGACTCATAATAGCATTATATCATGAATCTGAAATTGCCATTTCTGTCAGTTAATAACCATCAAATATTGGCAATTTCACAGTGTTTAAGCTAAAAGTTAAGGTCTGTCATAGAAAAATACAGTTGCATATATTTTTAGAGAAAGCAGTTCTAACTTTTAATTTTGAAATAATTACAGACTCACAGAGAGTTGACAGATGAATACATATCTCAAGAATAATTCACCCAGAGAGACGTCATCAAAATGGCAGCATGAGGTGAGCCTGGAAAGCTTCCCTAGAATTCAAAACCAATCGAACAATAACTCCACAACGGACTCCCTGCACAGCAGACAGGCAAGACGAAGAGGCCCACTACTGAATTCACCTAAAGGTGGGAGAATCTCGCGAGCGGAGGAGGGAAGGGAGAAGTGCGGAGACAGGGTCACGCGGGCGCAGGATGCAGACCTACCTCAATGCTCCGAGCGTGCGGCATCCCGGAACTACCGCAGCTGTGGATGAGGGAAGAACTCGGACTGCTAGGGCTCCGATATGGCCCACAGGGCTGAGGGGGCAGCATATAACATGGCTGAACCCAATGCTCATGGCAGAGAACTCGGAGAAAAGACTGAGGGAAGAGGCTAAAAAAGGTGGTTTAAACCCTCACTGCCTAGAAGAGAACGGAAGCCTTAGGCACTGAGACTAGCTGCCCCCTCCTTACCCTCTCAGAGCTCGCCCCGCCCTCACCTGCCCAGTGCTAGAAGCAAAACAGTGGCAGTGTCACATCAAAATACCAGAATATTGCTGTTCTGAGAACTGTGGACCGCAGACACAGATTTGCACCTCAACTAGTTCCCGCAAAGGGGAGAGAGCTGTGGAAGCGGAACGGAATATGGGAATGGAGAAAGTAAGCGTGCTGAAGAAAATGGAATACCCTAAATATCAAACTTTCTTTTACATAAACTTAAGGGTAACCACTCCAAAAAAATCCAGAACTGAAATTTATACTGTAATAAAAGAAGAAACAGAGGGAAACATCATAAAATACCACCACACAGAAATAATAGACGACAACAAAAAGGCAAAGAAACAATGGAGACACGGCCTTACCAGAAAACTAAAGATAGAATGACAGGAAATCCTCAAGTATCAATAATCACCCTAAATGTAAATGGAATGAACTCACCAATAAAAAGGCACAGAGTAGCAGATTGGGTCAAAAACTAAATCCAACCATATGCCTTCTGCAAGAGGCACACCTCAGCTACAAGGACAAGCATAGACTCAAAGTGAAAGAATGGAAATTGACACTCCAAGCAAATGGTACCCAGAGAAAATCAGGTGTAGCCATAATGATATCAAATGAAACAGACTTCAGGGTGAAAAAGATAAGAAGAGACAAAGATGTACATTTCATAATGGTAAAGGGGACTATAAAATAAGAAGACATAAAGTCATCAATATTTATGCCCCCAATCAGGGGGAGCACCAAAACATACCAAGCAATTTCTAACAGAACTAAAGGGAGAAATTGACCAAAACACAATTATATTAGGGGACTTAAATACATCATTGACAGCTATGGATAGATCATCCAAACAGAAAATAAATAATGAAATCTAAATGACACTTTAGATGAAACAAACAAAATTGACATATATAGAGCAATTCATCTGAAAACATCAGACTATACATTCTTTTCGATTGTACTTGGAACATTCTCAAGGATAGACAGTATATTGGGATATAAAATCAGCCTCAGCAAATTTAAGAAGATTGAAATCATACCAAGCATAATCTCTGATCACAAGGCTTTGAAATTGGATATCAACTGCAAAAAGAAAGCAGGAAAAAACACAAATACATGGAGATTAAACAACATACTTTTAAAAAACAACCAGGTCAAAGAAGAAATTAGAGGAGAGATCAAAAGATACTTAGAAACAAATGACAATGTAAATACATCCTACCAAAATTTTTGGGATGCAGCGAAAGCAGTTTTAAGAGGGAAATTTATATAATTACAGGCCTATCTCAAGAAACAAGAAAAATCCCAAATCAATAACCTCATGTTACACCTTAAAGAGTTAGAAAAAGAAGAACAAGTAAAACCCAAGGTCAGCAGAAGAAAGGAAATAACAAATCAGAGCAGAACTAAATGAAATAGAGAACAAAAAGACAATAGAAAAAATTAATGTGACAAAAAGAGCTGCTTCTTTGAAAAAATTAACAAAATTGGTAAACCCTGTGCTAGACTCAGTAAGATAAGAAGAGAGAAGACACTAATAAACAAAATCAGATATAAAAAAGGGGAAGTTATCACGATCACCATAGAAATACAAAGGATCATCCAAGAATACTATGAAGGACTATATGCCACCAAATTAAAAAAAAAACAGAAGAAATGGACAAGTTCTTAGAAACATATGGCCTTCCAAGGCTGAACCATGAAGAACTGAAAAATCTAAACAGACCAATCACCAGTAACAAAATTGAATCAGTCATCCAAAACCTTCCCAAAAGCAGAAGTCCAGGATCAGATGGCTTCACTAGTGAATTCTACGAAACCTTCAAAGAGGATCTAATACCAATCCTGCTCAAACTCTTCCAAAAAATTAAAGAAGAGACAGTACTCCCTCACTCATTCTATGAGTCCAACAGTACCCTGATACCAAAACCTGGTAAGACCTATGTGTCTGATAAATACTGATGCAAAAATCCTAAACAAAATTCTAGCAAATCAAATACAACAATGCATTAAAAACATTATTCACCACGACCTAGTGGGTTTCATCCCCAGGGCACAAGGATGGTTCAACATCCGCAAATCCATCAATGTGATACATCACATAAACAAAAAAAAGGACAAAAATCATATGATTATATCAATTGATGCAGAAAAAGCATTTGACAAGATACAAAATCCATTTATGATTAAAACATTTAATAAAATAGGTATAGAAGGAAAATAGCTTAACATAATAAAGGCCATATATGACAAACCCTCAGCTAATCTCATAATTAATGGTGACAAACTGAAGCCCTTAGCTCTATGTTCAAGAACATGACAGGCCTGTCCCCTATCAGCTCTGCTTTTCACATAGTGTTGGAAGTCCTTGCCAGAGCAATCAGGCAAGAGAAAGAAATAAGAGGTATCCAAATTGGGAATGAAGAAGTTAAATTATCACTCTTTGCAGATGACATGATGCTATATGTAGAAAACCCTAAAGACTCCACCAAAAAGCTATTAGGAAAAATGAACAAATACAGTAAAGTTGCTGGCTACAAAATCAATGTACAAAAGTCCATTGCATTCCTATATACTAACCATGACATCTCAGAAAAAGAAATACAAAAAGCAATTCCTTTTGCAATTGCAACAAAAAGAATAAAATACCTACAAATATACTTAACCAAGGATGTGAAAGAGCTATATGCTGAAAACTATAAGACATTTTTGAAAAAAATTGAAGAAGACACAAAGAAATGGAAAGACATTCCATGCTCATGGATTGGAAGAATCAACATAGTTAAAATGGCCATCATTCCCAAAGCAATACACAGATTTAATGCAATCCCCATCAAAACCCCAAAGGTATTTTTTAAAGAAATAGAACAAAAAACCATCAGATTTGTTTGGAACCACGACCCCGAATATCCAAAGCAATCTTAAGAAAAAAGAAAAATGCTGGAGGTATCACACTGTGTGACTTTAGCTTGTACTACAGGACTACAATAATCAAAACAGCGTGGTATAGGCAGAAAAACAGACACATAGACCAATGGAATAGAACTGAGAACCCAGAAATAAAACCACATAAATATGGACAGCTAATTTTTGACAAAGAAACTAAAAACATACAATGGAGGAAAGACAGCCTCTTCAATAAATGGTGCTGGGAGAATTGGATAGCCACGTGCAAAAGAACAAAACTGGACTGCTATCTGTCATCATGTACCAAAATTAATTCAAAATGGATCAAAGACTTAAGCATAAAACCTGACACAATAAACTGCATAGAAGAAAACATAGGTGTTAAACTTATGGATCTTGGGTTCACAGAGCATTTTATGAATTTGACTCAAAGGCAATGAAAGTAAAAGCTAAAATAAATGACTGGGAGTATATGCAACTTAAAAGCTTCTGCACAACAAAAGAAACATCAACAAAATAAAGAGGCAACCAACTGAATGGGAGATGATTTTTGCAAACAGTGCCTCCGATAAGGGGCTAATATCCAAGATATACAAGGAACTCATGCAACAAGGAACTCATGCAACTCAAAAAACAAATAACCCAATTGAAAAATGAACAGAGGACCTGAAGAGACGTTTCTCCAAAGAGGACATACAAATGGCAAATAAACATATGAAAAAATGCTCAACAACACTAATCATCGGAGAAATGCAAATTAAAACCACAATGAGATATCACCTCACCCCAGTCAGAATGGCTATCATCAAGAAGACAAATAGTAACAAGTGTTTGAGAGAGGCTGTGGAGAAAAGGAACCCTCATACACTGTTGGTGGGAATGCAGACTGGTGCAGCCATTATCCATAAAGGCACGTGTGCTCCAATATTCATTGCAGCTTTGTTTACGATGGCCAAGACATGGAAACAACCAAAATGTCCTTCGATAGATAAATGGATAAAGAAGTTGTGGTATATATACACAATAGAATACTATTCGGTGGTAAGAAAAGATGATATAGGAACATTTGTGACAACATGGATGGATCTTGAGAGTATAATGCTAAGCGAAATAAGTCAGACAGAAAAAGCAAAGAACCATATGATTTCACTGATATGTAGTATATAAACCAAAAACAACAAAAGAACAAGACAAAGAAATGAGAAACATAAACTCATAGACACAGACAATAGTTTAGTGGTTAGCAGAGGGTGGGGGGGGTGGGGTTTGGAAGATGAGTGTAAGGGAGTTTAAATATATGGTGATGGGTGGAGAACTGATTCTGGGTGGTGATCACCCAATGGGATTTATAGATGATGTAATACAGAATTGTACACCTGAAATCCATGTAATTTTACTAAAAAATGTCACCCCAATATTTTTTTTTTTAAAGAATGTTTCACCCAGCTTCATCCAGTTATATAATGGCAGTCCACTATCAAAACCAGAAAACTGACGTTGGTACAATGCTTTTTTTTAGGCAACAGAGCTGATTCATTTTTTTAAATACACTGTTTGTTTCAGAACTGTTTTACATGTGTGGAAAAGTTGCAAAGATAGTTCAAGAGTTTCCACACCCAGTCTCCCCTATTTTTAACATATTTTAACGTTGTACTTTAGCACGTTTGTCACAACTAATGAAACCATATCAATACATTACTTTTAACTGATGTGTATAGTTTATTCAGATTTCCTTAGTTTTTATAAAATATTGTTGTTCTTTTCCAGGACTTCACTCAAGATACCATATTACTGGGCTGTAACAGTTTCTCAGACTTTCCTAGTTTCGGATGACCTTGGCAGTAGGAAGAGTACTTATCAGGTATTTTGTAGAACATCCCTCAATTTGTTTTTGAGTTATGGTTTTATCATCATTATACTAGGGTTATGATATTTTGGAAGGTAGCCCACTGAGGCAAAGTTCATTCTCATCTGAAGTACATGTTATGGACATCATATCACTGATGATGTTGACCTTGATCACCTGGCCCAGTCAATATTTCCCAAGTTTGAGCACAGTAAAAATTTTTCCCACTTTTATGCAATGTGTTCTTTGGAAGGAAGTTATCCTGCCTAGCCCACTTCAAGGGAAGTTATGCTCCATCTGCTTGAGGCTAAGTACTTAAATTATTTGGAATTCCTTTGCAAAGGAGATGGAAGATTTGTCTATTCCCTTCAACTAATTAATTATCCATTCAATAATTGGTTATTGATATTAATATATATTCATAGATATTTATTTTAAACTAATGCCATAACCCAATACTACTCCATGAATTTTGTTGCTTAAATTATTTCAGCTTTGACCATTGGGTGCTTCTACCTTTTGTTCCTGTTTCTTGGACAAAGCCTGTCACTGTGGATCTTTTTGAGCATTTTCTTACACAACGAGGTGCTCTAGCCTTATCTTGTATATTTCCTGGCCCAATCCCAGAATGAGCCAACTCTCCAAGGAAGCTTGGTTCCTTTTATTGGAAAATAATATTAGAAGCTAAGATCTGAGCGCTGGGTTTGCTCTTTGTTACCAAGGTATCATTGTTTCCAGGTCCATTCAGTTAACAGAGTGAGGAAATACATGAGTGTTCTGATCGCCTCCTATTCACCCCACTGGTGAGAGAAAGGGATTTCCTCACCACCATAAATACTATGAGATATTGAATACATGATACCCAACACTGGACAAATGAGACTGATAGCAATTTATTCATCACACATATGGTCTTGGGGAGGAGGATACCACATACCACTCAGGGTCACACGGTGGTTATGCTAACAGCATAATGACCAAGCAGAGGTTGTGGGAAGCAGGCTTTGTAGTAACAAGATGGCAGGTTGTTTGTTCCCTGGTTCCTGTAAGAGGATGGAATTGGTTCAATTCTGCAGTCTGGCAAGAATATAAAACTTGGTAGATTGAGGAACAGGTGGAATGCAGTAAGCTTTTGCTTTGAAAGCATGGTTCCCCATTCCCAAAAGTATATTCCCTGAGGTATTAACAATGAGTCAATAAAAAAATGTTTTATGGTGTTAGATTTGGGAAATACTGATTTAGCTTTAACAAATTTCTTTTACATTACTTGTCAGATTTTTCATATGCTGCCTTTATTGCAAATTTTGAAGGAGTTTGGCTTTTCTCAAATGTATTTGAACACAAAACTCTTTTTTTCATGGATCATGAAATTAATGTTTCTTGTTAATGAATATTCATTGGACTGTTACCTTGGTTACATATGGGATTACTTTTCTTACCCCACCCCATAAATGTATCTTTTGGAATTTCTTTTGACAAGGCTTTTTGATGCCAATTTCTGTTTTGTTTTGCCGAAATTATTTATTTCACTTTCATTCTTGAAAGATATATTTGTTTGGTATACAAATATATTGTATGGTATACAAGCAATTATTTCCTCAGCATGTTATAGATATTTTTCATTAGCTTTCATAATTGGTAATGAAAACAGCATCATTTTTTAAAAATTTATACAAGTAGATAATCTGTATATTCTTTACTAGTTCCTTTTTAGCCTGATAGGGATTTATTTGGCTTTCTGAATCTGAGAATTGATATCTTTAATTGCTCATAGAAAATTATTTGCCAATATTTTCTCCTGTATTACATCGCCCCTATATTTCTTCTCTCCATTCTGAAATTACAAATTGAATGTATGTTAGGATTTATCAGCCTACACTCTATTGCATTTAGCCTCTTTTCATTACTTTCTATATTTTTGTCTCTTTGTATTTGTTCTAGGTAAATTCTTAATTTCTTTTAGTTCATGGATTTTCTCATCGACTATATGTATTCTGCTCTTACATACATCAAATTAACTTTAAATATTAATTACTGTATTTTTCTAAAAGTTTTATTGCTTTTTCTCTAAGCACTTGTTTTAACTAATATGTTACCCTTTGTTCATATAAATTATATAGTAATATAATTTAGATATTGTCTCTGTTATTTCTAACATTTGATGTCTGATACAGTTGCCTGTTATTCATTGGTATCTAATTTCTTTGTGTGATTTCTAAATCGTGGCTTTGCACTCAAATTCCTTGGAAGTTTGTTTGTGAGAATTCTTCATAACTTGTAGTGAAGATGGGTTCAGGGAAGATTTTTGCATTTCCTGACACTGGAGAACACCACAAAAAGGGATTTTCTTCAGACTCAGTATTTGTCCTAAGGTATTTTGGACTACTCAGGCAGTATTAAATTCACTGCAAATTCATGTGAGGACCGTTTATGGTTACAAATTCTTGTGAAAATTTTATAAATTTTTTTCTTTTCATTCTTTCCACCTAAAACCAAGTTTCCAGCAACGCAATTTTTCTTAACTTTTCCTGGGAGGTAAATTTACAGGCAGTTTAACTTTCTACCGTCCTGTCTTTGTGATGAGTATTTTCTGTTAGATATGCCCACTTGGTTGGGTCCTGGTGTCTTTCCCATTCCCTATGCCCTGCCAAGCAGTGGAAAGTAAAGCCAAAGATTAGTCAGATATGGAAACTTCCTTCAGGACACAAGCCAGCTTTAATAAAGCTTTCCTCTTTAAGTCCAGTCCAAGACATGTAATGCTATTTCAACTAAAACCCCATAAAACCAATAATTCTGGTTTCATTTCTTGAATGACAAGCCCAATCCCAGCCCATGGCTTTAAGCAATGAGGCTGGCTCACCTGGAAACTTTTTGGTGTAATTATTCATTACATTCTTCTTCTTCCTTAGAACCTGCATTCAGGAAGGCCCCTAGATTCTGCCCTGTTTCCAAGAATAACTTTTTATTTTTTCTTCATGGTCTACATAGGTTGATCTTTTGTTTATTAAGGCTACACACACACACACACACACACACACACACACAAACACACACAAAGTGTACATATATGCACATATATATTACATATTATATTAATATATATTAAAGTCTCTCTTCTTATAGTTTACCTGTATTTTCTATTTATTTTGATTTAAAAATTAGTTCATAACATGAAGTTACAGAGCTATATTGACCAGAAGTCCCTATTCTTCGTGCCTGCTATTCTAAAAATAAGATCATAAAAAGACACAAATGCCAGCTAAATGCTGATGATAAAATACCAGACAGTCCAGTACATATTTAAAATAATATTTATGTAACTTAGTGGCCTGGCTGAAAGTCTAAAATTTGTGAGCTATTTTTTTTTAATTTTTATGGGTAGAAGCTAAGAATAAACAAATTAATAAGGCAAAAAAAGGAAGATACAAAAACTACAAAAATAACAAATCTCTGTACTAACAGTGTTATTTCGAAGTTATATCAGGTTACGTTTTCATTAGTTTGAATCATAAAATTCCCATTTGAAAACTTAAGGACAACGCAAGGCTGGATAATAATGCAAACTTTTTTTGAGCATGAAAAGGCTTTCCCTCATGGTCACTGAAAAATAAATTTAGAGTATATATGCTCAGGAGAGCTTTAAGTCTCCTCTATAGGACTTGAATTAAAACAGGGTAATATAGGAAACAAGGTATCAATATCGAGTCAACATACTGTAAATATTGGGACTGTGTCAGAACAAATATGACTCACTCATTTGTTATACTGTTAAATGGAATCACAGACAGTTCTTACATCCTCTCTACCTAATAAGAACTGCTCTTCCCAACCCCTATTCCCAATCCCAAATCCCACATATGCATTTTGAAAACGTGCACCATAAATGTATTTCTTTGCTCTCCCATAGAGAAGAAAGGGAATGGGTAACAATAAGAAACAAAGGTCACCAGGCAGACAGATTTGCTAGACTGGGTTATGTAGGGGGATTACAAAAGTTTCTCTATGAACATGGTGTTCGGTATTCTCTGCCTTTGATAAAACACTGCCCTCGTGTTAACTTTGATAAAACACGGGTCTTTATTCTGATTGCCTGAACAACCTGGATCCCACTGATTCCAATCAATGGTTTGCAGGTGCTGAAAATAAGCAAAGGGGGAAGTAAAAAGCCTTCCTGCATAATTTATTGCTTGTTTCCTTTAGATTCCTTAAATTCTCATCCATAATTCTGACATCATGATTAATAGTTAAGTATGAAAAATTATTTCTAAATATATGAAAGCTTTGTTATAAAGTGGTCATTATGATAACTGAAGATACAATAACTCACAAAAGGCAAATTGGAAAGGTACTGAGTTAATTCATTTGTCAAAATTTAATCAGATTCTATTATTAAGTCATATATAAGGGTACATCTTATATGCAGCTGTTTTCTAAATAATTTGTCAGGGAGACGATGTAAAGGGTGGACAGGAATTGGATGACAAAAGGCTAGAAGACCCAGGAATATTTTTAAAAGGTTTTTATTAAATATTGAGTTGCTACAAAAATGATATGTGATATATGATTTAAAATGGTAAAAAGTACAATTGAAAACAATGTATTCATCATGTATTTTAAGAAAGAATTTCATTCTAATTAAAGCCACTTATATGCCCATTGATGATTCTATCCCCACTCCCAACGAAAAGCCTTCTTTTCTTAGTTCACTATATGTGTTTGTACTGCTAACAATACATTATTTACTTTCCCTGTGAAATTTTTAAAAAGTGGACCCATAGTTTGATTTTTTTCCCCCTCAAACAATATATTCTTAAGATTTGTCTTAGAACCAATGGTTTACTTCCTTAATTCTCTACTATTCCATTTTATGAATATAACATAATTTATTCATCCTCTATTCACTGTCTTTTCTTGCTTCTAAATCTGTGCTATTAAAGAATTCTGCTATTTTTGTGGTTGTATATGCCTCTATTTAAAATAAACAAGTATCTCCAATGTATATACTTTGAGAAAATGAGAGAAAATGATGGGTCATAGGTTATTGATATCTTCATCTTTATTAGCTAATGGCAAATGGGTTACCAACGTAGTTGTACTAGCCTGAACTCTAATATTATATAAAAGTTGACCAATATTTTACTTTCAAAAATATCATCTATTTTTCAACTTTTAAACTATAACAAACACCAAAGAATGCATTTATGAAAATACATAGCTTAGTGTAACACATCAACAACTACCAGTGCAACCCAACCTGTTGAAATATAAAACATTGCAAAGAAAAGCCCCTTTGTGACTCCTTCCATCACTACACCTTCCCTCCTCCCTCCAAAAAGTTAGTAGCATCTTCTCCTTAATGTAATGATTTCTTGGCTTTTCCTTATAATTTTACCACCTAAGCGCTCATCAGTTAATCACCATTGTTTTGTTTAGCATATTTATTTAAAAATTCATGCAACAGGTGTCATATCATATATATAGCATTGTGCCTGGTCTCTAGCTAAACTCATATTTCTAAGATTATGTCCATGTTATTACAAGTGGTTGTAGTTACTGAATAATACATATTGTATATGCATCTAATACAATATATTTATCCATTATATTATAGCCATTTGGGTTGTTTCTACAGTTTTACTATTATAAATTGTACTACTATGAACAGTCTTAAATGTATCTTTCGTATACAGGCTTCTATTGGGTATATACCTTCAATTTGAATTGCTGTTCATAGGGTATGCAAATATATATTTGGAAAAAGATATTGTCAAACATTTATTTTCAAATTTATTTTCAATTCATTTTCCCACCAACAATGTATGAAAGTTCTATGTTTTCCCACTTTTTCTCAAACATTTCATACAGTCAGGCTCTGTAATAGTAGTCATGTTTGTTTGTGATTAATAGTTTCACAATGTGGTTTTAATTTGCCCTTCTGTTAAACCACTGAGCTTTATCTGACTAGTAGCCATGGATATCTGCTTATGTAAACTGTTTTTTTGTGTTTTTTAAAAATATCTTCCATTTCTTTCCTCCTAATGTTTGCATTTTCCTCTACCTTCTTGAACATATACAGTATACTTAATATAGCATTTTAAATATAATTGTCTGCTAATTTTATTATAATATATGTGTCATTTCTTAGTTGTTTCTAATGAGTGATTTCCCTCCTTCCTATGGGTGTATATTCTTGCTTTCTAAATGCTTGGCAATTTTTGATTCGATGCTGAATATTGTAATTTTGTGTGCTGAATTTCACTATATATTCCATCACATTTTGTTGGGCTTTGTTCTGGGATACATTAAAATTATTGCAATCAGTTCTCTCTCTCTCTCTCTCTCTCTCTCTCTCTGTCTCTCTCTTTTCGAGGCCTATATTTAAATATTATTAGGATGGTACATGGCAACTTTTGTTCTAGGGCCAATTGGCTCCCACTAAGATGATGTATTACAAAATTGTACACCTGAAACCTATGTAACTTACTAACAGTTGTCACCCCAATAAACTTTAATTAAAAAACAAAAACAAAAAAGACTTGACCTGAACATTCTACCTGTATTTGGAAACCTTTCTCTTCTGAACAGTGGAAAAGCAAAGTATCCCCAGTGAGATTAAAAACTGGTTCTGTTTAGTTCTTTCTGATGGTTCTTTTTCTAACTTTCAGTTTTTTATTCACAGATTCATACCCAGCCGAAAAATCTAGGGAACTATTTACATATCTCTAGATTTTTATCTCTGCAACTGCCTCCACTCCTATATTTTAATTCACAAATTTTATTGGTTAGCTTCCTTGAACTCTGAAGTCTTGTCAGCTCAATTCAGTGAAAAGAGTTTGTGCCATCTGATTTCCCCTCCAAATTCCAGGCCAGTAAGCTAGTAAGTCTTCAAATTTTTCCACTTCTCCCTGAGATCATTGCTCTATTCTTGTTGCACAATGACTATGTGGACAGAACCAGGAGTGCAGTTTCCAGGCTCTCGGCCTCACGTGGAAAGGTGCTGGCTCAGGTAGTAAATGGCCATGAACTGTGACTGGAGGGCCATCAGCTGTGGCTAGTTGGCCGTCAGCTGTAACCAGTGAGCCATTGGCTACTAATATAACTATCATGGCTACACTAGCAGAAAATGGGTGCTAGCAAGAAGATGGTGGCTGAGCTAAAAGCTGCGGAGTGTGGATTGCAGATTCTGTGGCTACTGCTTCTTGTGTCTCCAGCCCCGCTGCCAGCGAGACTAGTGGTATGACTCTTCTATCTATGGCTCCGTGGGTGCCCCTTTTAGGCCTCACCATATCCTGCTTTCTTGTGTGGTGAGCGGGAGCTGAGACCCCGCATGACACCCCGCACAACAATGACTAAAAAGTGTTTCCTCAACTTTGTCCAGTTTTCTAGTATATAATAAAGAAACTCTGTCTATTTCCTGTGACTTCATTATGGTAGAAGCAGAGATTCAAATTGGCTTTTGACTATTGTTTGTGCACAACATACTTGCGAAACTTTAGTGTTTTTCTTTTTATTGGGGTGACAATTGTTAGTAAAATTACATAGATTTCAGGTGTACAATTGTGTATTACATCATCTATAAATCCCATTGTGTGTTCACCACCCAGAGTCAGTTCTCCTTCCATCACCATATATTTGATCCCCCTTACTCTCATCTCCCTCCCCCCACCCCCCTTACCCACTGGTAACCACTAAACTATTGTCTGTGTCTATGAGTTTTTGTTTCTCATTTGTTTGTCTTGTTCTTTTGTTGTCTTTGGTTTATATGCCACATATCAGTGAAATCATATGGTTCTCTGCTTTTTCTGTCTGACTTATTTCACTTAGCATCATACTGTCAAGATCCATCCATATTGTCACAAATGTTCCTTTATTATCTTTTCCTACCGCCAAATAGTATTCCATTGTGTATATATACTACAACGTCTTTATCCATTCATCTATCGAAGGATATTTTGGTTGTTTCCATGTCTTGGCCACTGTAAACAAAGCTGCAATGAACATTGGAGTAAACGTGTCTTTATGTATAAATGTTTTCACATTTTGGGGGTAGATACCCAGGAGAAGGATTGCTGGGTCATATGGTAATTCGATTTGTAATATTTTGAAGAACCTCCACACTGCCTTTCATAACGGCTGCACCAGTCTGCATTCCCACCAACAGTGTATGAGGGTTCCTTTTTCTCCACAGCTTCTCCAACACTTGTTATTATTTGTCTTCTTGATGAAAGCCATTCTGACTGGGGTGAGGTGATATCTCATTGTGGTTTTTATTTGCATTTCTCTGATGATTAGTGATGTTGAGCATTTTTTCATATGTTTATTTGCCATTTGTATGTCCTCTTTGGAGAAATGTGTCTTCAGATCTAATGCCCATTTTTCAATTGGATTTTTTGGTTTTTTGGTGTTGAGTTGCATGAGTTCCTTGTGTATTGTGGATATTAGCCCCTTATCGGAGGTACTGTTTGAAAAAATCTTCTCCCATTCAGTTGGTTGCCTCTTTATTTTGTTGATGATTTCTTTTGCTATGCAGAAGCTTTTGAGTTTCATATAGTCCCATTTGTTTATTTCAGCTTTTACTTCCATTGCCTTTGGAGTCAAATTCATAAAATGCTCTTTCAACCCAAGGTCCATAAGTTTATTACCTATGTTTTCTTCTATGCAGTTTATTCTGTCAGGTCTTATGCTTAAGTCTTTGATCGTTTTGAATTAATTTTGGTACATGGTGACAGATAGCACTCCAGTTGCATTCTTTTGCATGTGGCTATCCATTCTTCAAGTACCATTTATTGAAGAGGCTGTCTTTTCTCCATTGTATGTTTTTAGCTTCTTGGTCAAAAATTAGCTGTCCATGTTTACGTAGGATTTTTTTCTGGGTTCTCAATTCTATTTCGTTGGTCTATGTATCTGTTTTCCTGCCAATACCATGCTGTTTTGATTATTGTAGCCCTGCAGTACAAGCTAAAGTCAGGAAGTGTGATATTTTCAGCATTTTTTTTTCCCCTTAATTGCTTTCGCTATTCGGGGTCTTTTGTGGTTCCAAAAAAATCTGATGATTTTTTGTTCTATTTCTTAAAAAAATGCCATAGGGATTTTTGATGGGGATTGCATTAAATCTGTATATTGCTTTGGGTAATATGGCCACTTTAACTATGTTGATTCTTCCAATCCATGAGCATGGAATGTCTTTCCATTTCTTTGTGTCTTCTTCAATTTCTTTCAAAAATGTCTTATAGTTTTCAGCATATAGGTCTTTCACATCCTTGGTTAAGTATATTCCTAGGTATTTTATTCCTTTTGCTGCAATTACAAAGGGAATTTTTTTTTGTATTTCTTTTTTCTGAGATTTCATTTTTAGTATATAGGAATGTAATGGACTTTTGTACATTGATTTTGTAGCCAACAACTTTACTGTATTCGTTGATTATTTCTAATAGCTTTTTGGTGGAGTCTTTAGCGTTTTCTATATGTAGCATCATGTTATCTGCAGAGTGACAATTTAACTTCTTCATTCCCAATTTGGATGTCTTTTATTTCTTTCTCTTGCCTCATTGCACGGGCAAAGACTTCCAACACTACGTTGAAAAGCAGAGGTGATAGGGGACTGCCCTGTCGTGTTCCTGAACATAGAACAAAGGGCTTCAGATTTCACCATTAATTATGACATTAGCTGAGGGTTTCTCATATATTGCCTTTATTATGTTAAGGTATTTTCCTTCTATACCTAATTTTATTAAGTGTTTTAATCATAAATGGATGTTGTAGCTTGTCAAATGCTTTTTCTGCATCAGTTGATATAATCATATGATTTTTGTCCTTTATTTTGTTTATGTGATATATTCACATTGAACGATTTGCGGTAGTTGAACCATCCTTGTTATCCGGGAATGAACCCCATTTGGTTGTGGTGAATAATGTTTTGAATGCATTGTTGTATTCGATTTGCTAGAATTTTGTTTAGGATTTTTGCACCTGTATTCATCAGAGCTATTGGTCTGCAGTTTTCTTTTTTGTGTTGTCTTTACCAGGTTTTGGTATCAGGGTAATGTTGGCCTCATAAAATGAGTTAGGGAGTATTGTCTCTTCTTCAATTTTTTGGAAGAGTTTGAGCAGGATTGGTATTAGATCCTGTTTGAAGGTTTGGTAGAATTCACTAGTGAAGCCATCTGGTCTCGGACTTTTGCTTTTGGGAAGGTTTTGGATGACTGATACAATTTCGTTACTGGTGATCGGTCTGTTTAGATTTTCCAGTTCTTCATTGTTCAGCCTAGGGAGGCTATCTGTTTATAAGAACATGTCCATTTCTTCTAGGTTATTGAATTTGGTGGCATATAATCCTTCATAGTATTCTTGGATGATCTTTTGTATTTCTGTGGTTTCCGTGATAACTTCCCCTTTTTCATTTCTGATTTTGTTAGTGTCTTCACTCTTTTATCTTAGTGAGTCTAGCCAAAGATATGTTAATTTTGTTAATCTTTCAAAGAAACAGTTCTTTGTCACATTAATTTTTTTTCTGTTGTCTTTTTGTTCTCTATTTCGTTTAATTCTGGTCTGATTTTTGTTATTTCCTTTCTTCTGCTGACCTTCGGTATCACTTGTTCTTATTTTTCTAGTTTTTTATGGTTTAACATGAAGTTATTTATTTGGAATTTTTCTTATTTCTTGAGCTATGCCTGTAATGATATAAATTTCCCTCTTAAAACTGCTTTCGCTGCATCCCCAAAATTTTGGTAGGATGTATTTTGTTTGTCATTTGTTTCTATGTATGTTTTAATCTCTCGTCTAATTTCTTCTTTGACCCAGTTGTTCTTTAAAAGCATGTTGTTTAATCTCCATGCTTTTGTGTTTTTTTCTCTTTTCTTTTTGCAGTTGATATCCAATTTCAAAGCCTTATGATCAGAGAATATGCTTGGTATGATTTCAGTCTTCTTAAATTTGCTGAGGCTGATTTTATGTCCCAATATATGGTCTATCCTTGAGAATGTTTCGTGTACACTAGAAAAGAATGTATATCCTGATTTTTTTAGGGTGAAGTGCCCTATATATTTCAATTATGTCCATTTCATCTAATGTGTCATTTACGACTGCTATTTCGTTATTTATTTTCTGTTTGGATGATCTATCCATAGCTGTCAATGATGTATTTAAGTCCCTTAGAATAATTGTGTTTTGGTCAATTTCTCTCTTTAGTCCTGTTAGTAGTTGCTTGGTATATTTCGATGCTCCCTGATTGGGGACATAAATATTGATGACTACTATATCTTCTTGTTGTATAGTCCCCTTTACCATTATGAAATGTACATCTTTGTCTCTTGTTATCTTTTTCATCCTGAAGTCTGTTTCATCTGATATCATTATGGCTACACCTGATTTTCTCTGGGTACCATTTGCTTGGAGTGTCCATTTCTACCCATTCACTTTGAGTCTATACTTGTCCTTGTAGCTGAGATGTGTCTCTTGCAGAAGGCATATGGTTAAATTTAGTTTTTTGATCCAATCTGCTACTCTGTGCCTTTTTATTGGTGAGTTCATTCCATTTACATTTAGGGTGATTATTGATCCGTGAGGATTTCCTGTCATTCTATCTTTAGTTTCCTGGTAAGGCTGTGTCTCCATTGTTTCTTTGCTTTTTTGTTGTTGTCTATTATTTCTGTGTGGTCGTATTCTATGATGTTTCCCTCCGTTTCTTCTTTTATTACAGTACATATTTCAGTTCTGGATTTTTTTGGAGTGGTTACCCTTAAGTTTATGTAAAAGAAAGTTTGATATTTAGAGTATTCCATTTTGTTCAGCACGCTTACTTTCTCCGTTCCCATATTCCAGTTCAGGACTTTACTGTCCCCCTTTTTATGTTGCCACAAATTGTCCCTGTTGATGGTGGTCGAATAGCCTCCTTTATTATTCTTGTAGTGCAGGTTGTGTATCAGAAAATTCGCTCAGCTTCTGTATGTCTGGAAAGTTATTTATTCCTCCTTCATATCTAAAGGATATCTTTGCTGGATATATTATTCTTGGCTAATAATTTCTGTCTTTCAATAGTTTGAATATTTGGTTCCACTCCCTTTTGCTTGTAGTTTCTGCTGAAAAATCTCATGATAATCTAATGGGCTTTCCTTTGTAGGTTACCGTCTTCTTTTCCCTTGCTGCCTTGAGGATTCTTTCTTTGTTGTTGATTTTAGACAGCTTCAATACAATGTGCCTTGGAGAAGGCCTGTTGGGATTGAGGTAATTAGGTGTTCTATTTCCTTCTTGTGTTCGAGGATCCAGTTCTGTCCACAAGTTTGTTAAGTTCTCATCAACAATTTCTTTGAATATATTCTCTGTTCCCTTCTCTCTTTCTTCTCCTTCTGGTATGCCCATTATTCTTATATTGCTCTTTCTGATGGAGTCAGAAAGTTCTTGTAGAGTTCTTTCACTTCTTTTAAGTCTCAAGTCTCTTTCTTCTTCCATCTGTGTCATTTCCAGGTTTCTATCTTCGATGTCACTGATTCTTTCCTCCATCTGATCAACTCTACTGACTAAGCTGGTTATTTCATTCTTAATTTTTTCTATTGCGTTCTTAATCTCCAGAAATTCTATTTGGTTCTTTTGTAAAATTTTAATCTCTTTCATAAAATGCTCATGTTTCTGGCTTCATTAAGCTACCTTTCTGCGTTTTCTTGCATCTCATTGAATTTTTCAGAGCTGCAATCTTGAATTCTCTGTCATTTAAGTCACATGTTTGCATATCTTTAAGTTCCTTTTCTGGAGACTTTTCACTTTCTTTCTGAACTGTCTTGTTGCCTTGGTTATTCATGGCAATTACTAATTTAGTATTTCTCTTCCCTGACATCCACAGGTGTGGTTTCTGCAGCAGGTTGATAGGAAGAGGTCTTTCTTTTGTTTTCCAGTACTTGTTGGTAGAATGTTTTATTTTCTCTCCCATTGCAGCCTTTTTTTCTTTCTCACATGGTAGTGCTATGTTTTCTCTGCACTATTGCAGCTTCTCACACAATGGGGGAATTCCCTGCTAGATGGGTTTCTCCTCTCTTAATAGTTCACCTGGGTCACAGGGCACAGTGTCAGTGTGGGTATGCGGAGAGCTTTTGAAGTTCCAAAGCTCTTCCTGCACCAGATTCAGAGCCCGTATGTTTCAGCAGTTCTGTTTACTCCTGCAGGGATCCGCCCAGATAGGTTGGGCCAGGAGCAGGGTGAGTTGTGAGAGGTGGCCCAGAGCAATGGCAGAGACCACTACCACAGCTGGTCTTGCTTCCACAGCTTCTTCCCCTTTGCCGGAACTAGTTGGGCTGCTAATCTGTGTCTGTGGTCCATAGTTCTCAGAACAGCAAATATTCTGTTCTTTTGATCTGACAGTGCTACTGTTTGGCTTCGAGCACCTGGTAGGTGGTGGCCCGGCGAGCTCTTGGAGGGTAGGGAGGGGGCGGCTAGTCTCTGTGCCTAAGGCTTCCATTCTCTTCTTGGCAGTGAGGGCCTAAACCACCATTTTCAGCCTTCTTCCCTCAGTCTTTTCTCCGAGGTCTCTGCCGTGAGTGTTGGGTTCAGCCATGTTATATGCTGCCCCCTCAGCCTTGTGACCATAAGCGGAGCCCTAGCAGTCCAAGGTCTTCCCTCTCCTGCAGCTGTGGTAGTTCCAGGATGCAGCAAGCTTGGAGCTCTGAGCTAGGTCTGTGTCCTGCGCCCCCATGCAGTTCCATCTCCACACTTCTCCCTTCCTTTTCCCCTGCTCACGCAATTTGCCCACCTTTAGGTGAATTTAGTGGTGGGCCTTTAGTCTTGCCTGTCTGCTGTCCTGGGAGTCCTTGTGGAGTTATAGTTGTTTGATTAGTTGTAAATTCCAGGGGAGATTTACAGAGGCTCACCTCGTGCTGCCATTTTGATGACTTAGTTTTTTTTAATTTTTTCTGTAGTTTTGGTGAATTTTCTATGTTGTGTATTATATTTTGGGCGAATAATCTAAGTTTCATTTATTTCTTATCATACTTCAAATTTTTTCATTTTCATAAACTCTTTTGGGTCTCCTAATATAGGATAAAAGTGGTGCTATCAGGCATATGTCTCTTTATCACCAAAGGAATAACTTGAATATTTCAGTAACTATTTCAATATTACTTTAAGATATTCTATATTAGTTCCAGGAAGTCCCCTCTGCTTCTAATTTTGATGAACTTTTTTTTTTCTAAAATAATGTTAGATTTACTTGTATGCTTTCTTCTATTAATATAGTAATTTTTTTCCTATGTGCATGACATTTTTAATACTAACTCCTTAAATCATCATTTAAGAAACACATTTAATTTTTAAAATTATGTTGTTAGAGAGTACATTTTTCAATGACATGTAGAATCCTTGCATATACTTTTTTCTTTTTTCTGGAATAGTTCTTTTTATTTTAAGCAAATTCAAATTTGTTCCTGCTTGCTGGGTCTTAAAACTTAATTAAACCATATGGGACTGCTATATTTTTTTCTGAGCAGATTTTAATATGCTATTGTTTTCAAATTAATTGATCGATGGAAACAATATATTTTGAATATCTATGTTATACATGACACTGTTTTGAATACTTGCTATATACCAACTATAAAACAAGAAATCACTGCCTATGGAGTTTACATTCTAGTGGGGATACTCAGATATGAAAATAAATAAACAAATAAATACATACAAAATTTACCCACACTGACTGTGAATTTACCATTTTCTCCATGTCGTTTGAATAGTACCTAATTTATCTAGTTCAGCACATATCCTTATAAACATACAATTTTGGAATTATTATGTTTTAACCCACTGACCTTTTCAGCAAGGGTCTTATACCATAAGGGACTTATAAGGACTCCCTTTTTTTATGGTAGTATTTTTATTAGCTTTTAACTTGTTACATTCTTTTACTTTAATCTTTCATCTTTTTATATTTCAAATGTTTCTCATGAACAACGTATAACTGACTTATGGGTTTTCTTCTTGCCTCATATTCTATTGTTGCTGTTTTAAGTGGGAGTATTTAGTTCATTATCATGTATATTGATAGCAGTCTCCTCTTAAACTTCTTATCTTGAGTGTTCCTTTAGGACCTGATTTTAGTTCTTCAGGCCCTGAAGGTCATTAATAAAGTTCAGTAGTATTAGGGCTTAGTGAAAAACACCACGAACTTTTGGTTTAGTTCTCATTTTTGCTTTCACTTAATTTTTCCTCATAAAGTTCATTAATTTCTTGCCAAAAACTTATACAAATACTTCAATATTCATTCTTTTTCAGCTTTTGGGTCTTTTCAGCAGATGCTTATCTGACCTATCCTAGTGCTAGAAAAATAAACTTAAAATTTTAAGTCAATTTTTACTTAAAGTTCACTTAAATAGAAATTACTATGCTCCAGAAAATTTCCAAGTATTTTATAAATATTAAACAATTTACTTTTGCTTAGTTTAGTAGTTCATTTAGTTAACAAATATAATCCTCATAACAAACTATAGGAGAATGCTGTAGTTACCTCATTTAGAGACGAGAAATATGATGTATGGAAAGATTAAATAATTTGCCCTGAATCAAAGAGTTGTGAAGATATGAAGTTGGTATTAACCTCATAGAGTATGTGTTTTAAACTCTATGTAATTCCATTCTCACTCCACAATATTCCTTGAAGATTCACACACACACACACACACACACACACACACACACACACACACGGATAATTACTTAGCCATTGTGACTTATGTTAGAAACTGGTGAAATTGAAATTCTGTTACTATTCTTTTATTAAGAAAAAGAAGCCAAGGACTGACTAAATTATGACTTGGCCTATCTAATTATGAAAAAAAAAATCAAACTTTATTGTAAGATAGAACTAGAGAATAACCTAGGAAATAAATGACAATCACAGATAACATTTGATTGTATAGTCCTTTATTCCACAAATAGTGACCTCAATCCATTCATACATGAAGTAGGAATTATTATATATATGGAAATATAGCAACAGTAGAAATAGAAAAAAAATCAGCTTTCATGGAGAAGGAAGAAGTGAGATAAAAAAGAATGTCGTCAGATAAAAAAATGTAAAATATGTCAGATCATAATTATTTCACTCTGCAATTCCTATGTAGAAATCAACCACAAATCCTTCCATCCCATTCACCTCATTGATTATTAGAATTCCAGTGAATGAAATGATCTCTTTTTTTAAAAAAAATAAATTGTATTACTGCTTTGTTCTCCTAACCAATATTTCTCTGGTCTTACTCCATCAATATGTTTACTAATCCATTTTAAAGGTTTATAAACTTAAATAAAATCTATTCAATTATATCCCTTCATTGGACCTGTACCTACTATCAGATATAGTTCTACATATAAAATGTTTGGCAAACCAAGACAGAAGCTTCCTGATCTTGTCCATGACAGTCTTTCTATTATCATCTCTCACTCATCTCTCCATGTTATCCTTGTTAGTACTAATCAATAATTATTAATTAAATAAATAAACACACACTGCTACAATTTTCTAGTTTTCTGAAAGCAAATAGAGATAATGATTACGTGATCATATAAACACTATATGGAACTCCTGAGTGTGTTTTTCATGAATCAAAGGTCAAGTTCTTGTTGGCAAGATTATGATGTAATATTCCATAATTATAAAGGTTTTAAGAGTGGAAGATCTGATAAAATTATCAATTTAAGGCAGAGAATATTTGAATGGTTTACCTGTCACCAAAACCTGAGACAAACCTTTAGAGAAGAAAAAATCTTTTTGATGACATAGCTCTTGTCACAACTCTTCAACCTGAGAAAATGTTCCTGCCAAAATCAAATCAGGATTCAGTTTTTTTATCAAATACCAGATATACATTTAATGGCCCCAAAAGATTGTGTGCTCCCAAAGATGCCAACTTTTGTCAGTGTGACCGTATTATTTTGCTTTATTGTACATGTAAATGTGTGTGTGTGTGTGGGGGGGGGGTGTACACACACACACTGAATTTAGTTTGCTATTATTTACTAATTAATTAGATAATAGTGATTGCGAAAGCAATTTCATAAAGTCATTAGGACAGATAACTGTAATAATAATTTAGTCAAAAGAAAACCTAGTTAAAGGCAGCTTGAGAGTGTTGCTCAAAATAATGATATTTAATAAACAGGGTGCCTACCTAAGGTTCCTAAAATCAAATTTGGAGTTATTACTCTACCTTACGGACTACTATGTATAATTGCATGTAACTCTAAGGTAAAGTGAAGACAAATTTAGTATTGATATCATTTTAAGGCGATTGTTATGAGAAGGTCAGAAAGCAAACCATATAGGTAATCTGACATTTTCTTAATTATCAGCTGAAGAAGAATGAGTCTGTTTTACAACTTTGACATTCTCTGGCAATAAAATGGATATGGTAAATTTTTTACCTAAAACTTCTTTCTTTTCATGAGTTTTTTTCAGTAATTTTATATTTATTTTGGATTTCTGGCTGCTTCTGTCTTCTTAAAATCTAAATTTTGTACAGTCTTGTACAAAAAATTTGTATAATCACATTTGGTTTACTTAACTTTCAATATAACTTTAAAAGATTGTGATCCTGCAAACAAACTAAGCCTAAGATTAACAGGTAAATAGAAAACTTGAACACTATAAAACAGGTACACTTAGACATATGCACTATATATCACAAAACAAAAGCAGACTACACATTCTTCTTGAGTGCACATGGAATATTACCCAAGACAGGTCAACTGCAGAAACAATATAACACATTAAAATAAAATTAAAATTAAAATTCTTATGAACCCCTCAGAAAACAACTCTTCATATCCTCATTTCAGTTTCTTTATGCAGTCTTCAAAATGTTCACTATTTATTGATGCACAATATCCCACCTGATTGATGCCCCATAGTTTATTTGACAACTGCCTTTGCTGGGCATGAGGTTAGCTTATAATTTTTAATACTCATAAATAATACCTCACTGATTTTAATGAAACCTACATGAATAAAACATAATTTTAAATCTTTATAAATGTGCCTCTATTGGGAAAAGAGCACACATTCTTCTTGCTTTATTATGATTCTTATAACATCAAATCATGGTGTGCCAGAAATGATGGATGGAAAATTTTGCTGCACCTCAGAAAAGCTCTTAGAATACTGAGGACAGTGTAGCAAAAATATTAATTATAAATCTACGCTTAATTTGTTGTCAAATTTTATTGTTTTTTATGCATCTGAAATACATATACATGTATGCGTCTCCAATATGATATGCATCTCCAATATGATGTAGCTTATATTAAATTAGTGATTTCTGCATACTTGGAAAATGACCCTAAGCATTGCTGTGGAAAATTTTGAGCAATGTACTTTTGTAAAACTAACCCAAATTCCTTTTACAGATACATTCATTGCCTATCATGATCTGACCAGGTATGTGGCTTTCGGCAAATCTTTTTCTATTTCCCTTTCTTAATTGTGATTTCACCACATACTTAAGAAAGGTACCCAAGTAATCCACCACTAAATTGCATGATTCTGTGAGAAAACATGATGTAGATGAACCTCCAAGAACATGAACGATACATTTATTAGAACAGGAATTTGGAAACTTTTTAAAAAGTGTAGTGTTGATCTTTTAATTTTTATTTTAATAGGATTCTTATTTTAGAGGACAGTTCCCAGTTTTGAGTAGACATAAGTATGATATATTGCTAGAGTTATACTTAAATCTAGAGAAATATAGAGCTAGACATAGATATAGAGATGTGTCGACTGCACAAACATGCACAGATTTCCAGCATCAAGGGTTACCTTCCCTAATATATTTTTAATACAGTTCGAAATCAATGCTATCATTCAATGCATAGAATCTGCCCAAATATATCCCTTTGTACTCTAGGATATTCTAAAATTCCATCTCTCCCAATATCTTCTGGAATACAAGATACAGGCTTTCATTCCACCCAGCCAACCCTTGAACAAATTTTTCTAATGCGATTGAACTGAAAGTTGTTCTACATCTAACGTTTTCATTTTGTTACTGTTTACCCATCCTACATGGACTTTGCTGTGACACCAGGTTCCATTTCCTTGATTTCCTCATAAGGAACTGCACTAGACAGTTAATATTGTAGGCTTTAACATATGACTCAGAGGATTTCATTCTAGTTAGACACAGTACAGCAAATAATTTAAAATAAGTTTAAGGAGTTCTCATCTGTTGTCTACAATCCTGACCAGGGACTCTTCACCTCCAATTCAATATCTTGCCATCATTATGGTCTTTCTCTCTCAATGATACCCAATTTTCTTCTACTTATCTCCTTTCCTATACTCTCTCCTTCCCTCTATTTCAGATTGTCCGCACTCCTTCCAAATATTTATACAATTATGCAAAATACTTTTATAACATTTTCTTATACTTCTCTCATTCTGCTTATCCCCTGACTAACAATTTTTAGCAACCAGAGCACCATGTTATGATATGGCAATTTGCTTCTTTGTACACAAACACAAATATATATATATACAAAGATTATAAACATGTTTATATATATAAACAAAGATTATAACCAGGATGAGGATGGATATACTTCATATATATATATAGCAATACTTAAAATATTTAGTTGATTCTTTTACTTTTCTGTTTTGTTTGTTTTTTTCTATTTTTTGATTCCACATATAAGCAAAATCACATGGAGGCATCTGTCTCTTTCTGTCTGATATTTTCTACTAAGCACAGAACATCTATGCCACATCATACAGCAAGAACCATTCTCTCCCCGCTGACTGGGCAATATTTTACTGTATATATGTGTCATATGCTATTTATCCACTCATCCATTGACGGACACCCAGGCGGCCTCCACACCTTGGCCATTGTAAACAATGCTGCAATGAACATATGGATGCCCATGTCCCCTCAAAGTAGCATTTGGGTTTCTTCAGATAAATACTCAGAAGTAAGATTACTGGGTCCTTTCTTATCTCTTGTGATAGCTTTGTTTTAAAGTCTATTTTGTCTGGTATCAGTATTGCTACCCCAGCTTTTTTTTTTCTATTTTCATGAAGTATTTTTTTCCCTATCATTTTACTTTCAGTCTGTGGATGTCTTTCAATCTGAAGTGAGTCTTTTAGGCAGTATATGTAAGGGTCTTGTTTTCTTATACTTTCAGCCACCCTATCTTTTGATTGACGCATTTAATTAATTGACATTGAAAATAATTATTGATAGATATGTAGTTATTCCATTTTATTATTCATAGTTTTGATTTTTTTTTTTTTACCCTAAAGAAGTCCCTCTAAGATTCCTTGTAATTCTGGTTTAGTGATGATGAACTCCTTTAGCTTCTGTTTGTCTGGGGAGATCTTTATCTGTCCTTGCATTCAAAATGATAGCTTTTCTGCATAGAGTAACCTTGGTTGTAGGTCCATGTTTTTCAAAACTTTGAATATCCCATGCCAATCCTTTCTGGCCTGCAAAGTTTCTGTTAAGAAATCAGATGACAGTCTTACGGGAGCTCCCTTGTAGTTAACTAACTGCTTTTCTTTTGCTGCTCTTAAGATTCTTTCTTTGTCTTTTACCTTTGCCATTTTAATTATGATATGTCTTGTGTGGGCCTCTTTAGATTCATCTTGTTTTGGACTCGCTGTGCTTCCTGGATTTGTATGTCCATTTCCTTTGCCAGGTTAGGGACGTTTTCCATGTTATTTCTTTAAGTAGTTTTTCAATTCCTTGCTCTCTCTCTTCTTCTGATGCCCTTATGATGTAAATGTTGGTGTGCTTGATGTTCTCCAAGAGGCCCCTTAAACTAACTTCATTTTTAAAATTTATTTATTTATTTATTTTTGCTGTTCTGATTTGGTGTTTTCTGCAACCTTGTCTTCTAAATTGCTGATTTGATCCTTTGCTTCATCTAATCCACTGTTGATTCCCTTTAATGTATTCTTCATTTCATTTATTGTATCCTTTATTTCTAAATGGTTCTTTTTTATGTTTTCCATCTCCCTTTTTATGCTTACTATCTCTTTGTTAAAGTTCTCACTGAGTTCATCTACTCTTCTCCTAAATTCATTGAACATCTTTATAATCAGTGTTTTGAACTCTGCATCTGGTAGATTGCTTGTCTCCATTTAGTTTAGTTTTTTGTGTTTTTTTTTTTCCTGGAGCTTTCTTTTGTTGTTTTATTTGGGACATGTTGTCTTGCCTCCCCATTTTGACTGTCTCCATGTGTTTGTTTATATGTAATAGGCAGGGCTGCTATGTCTCCCAGTCTTAGTAGAGTGGCCTTATGTAGTAAGAGTGCTGTAGTGCACAGTGATGCAGTCTTCCTGGTCACCTGAGCCCAATGTTCCACATGTGTCCCTTGTGTGGGTTGTGTGTGCCCTCCTGTTGTAGTTGAGCCTTGGTTGCTGTATGCATGTCAATTGGAGGGACTGCTCTTCTGACTGATTAGTTGTGATGACTTGCCAACACTACCGTGGAGGAGCTATGGTACAGGAGCGAACCCTACAGAGCAAGATTTGCTTAAGCATTCTCAGGTGCCTGCCCCGTGTGACCTGTTGGTATGTCATCCCCCCGAGGCAGCTTGGTGATGCTCTGGCTTGATCTGAAGCTGGCCACTGGACATTGCAGTCCCGGGACCTTCTGGGAGGGTCCCCAGTACAGGCTAAATTCAGCTGCAGCCTGTGGCCTGCCTAGGGCCACCTGGCATGAGCCACAAAGCAATCTGCAGATGGTTATCATCCACAATGTACTTGGAGATGCTTCAAGAGTCCAAGACCCATACAGAGGTCAGCTGTCGCTAGTGCCAGGCTTAGGGCTACTCAATATGTGGTACGGGACATGCAGAAGCCATATGTTGCTTTTGGGTTTCATGAACCTTTGAGAAATTTTAGAAATGTCTTTAGCATGAGCCAAGGCAGGCCATTTGTATGGGAAAGCCACTGGAAGTGGCTTGGGTGGGCCTGAAAGTTGGGTGGGGTGGGATTTCAGGGAATCAGGATGAATGAATGGTGTTAGCCAAGTCGATGGAGACTCAGATATTGCAGCCACCTGCATCTGCACACTGAGAGTGGGAGGGCTCAACAAAGAAACAATAGCTTCTGCCAGCTCCTCCATCCAGGAGAAAGCTGTACCTCCAGCCCTTGCCCTGATGGCAAACAACTAAACTCTTCCGCGTATGTCTCTGGCACTTTTGAGCTGCTGCTCCAGTGCTGGAGCTCAGAGCGAGTAATTATGTCAATGTGTAAGTTTGTGTGTGGGTTCTTTAAGAGGAATGCCTGTGACTCCAGCCACCCTTCAGCTCACTCAACCACAATCTCCACTGGTTTTCACATCCAATACGTATGGGGACTTTTTTCTCCAGCACTGAAGCCCTGGGCTGGGGAACATTGTGCTAGGCTGGAATCCCTCAGTCTTCGGAGGGTGGAGGGGGAGGGGGAGGGGAACCTCTGCAGCCAAGATATCCCTCTCTATTTTTAATAGTCACACATGGGTGCAAGTCCAGCTTGTACCATGTCTGTCCCTCTCAAGGTGTCTTCTTCTGCACATCCTTAGTTGTAGGGCTTCGGTTCAGCTAGACTTCAGGCAAATCTCAATGATGGTTGTTCTGTGGTCTAGTTGTCATTTTGATGTGGTCCTGAGGAGGTAAGCACAGAATTTACCTGCTGTGCCATCTTGACCTAGTTGATTCTTTATGCACACTTTAGTGTGAGAATTCATGTCATACTTGTACCCATGTTGTTTTGTTATTGTTGTTTGTTTGTTTTTTCAACGTTTTTATTTGGGAATATTGGTGAACAGTGTGTTTCTCTAGGACCCATCAGCTCCAAGTCATTGTCCTGCAATCTAGTTGTGGAGGGAACAGCTCAGCTCGAAGTCCAGTTGCCATTTTCAATCTTAGTTGCAGGGGGTGCAGCCCACCATCATATGGGAATTGAACCCACAACCTTGTTGTTGAGAGTTCACGCTCTAACCAACTGAGCTATCCGACCACCCCTCCAATAGCTCAGTGGCAGCTTGTTGTGTTCAATCTAGTTGTGGAGGGCGCAGCTCACTGGCCCATGTGGGAACTAAACTGGCAACCCTATTGTTCAGAGCTCATGCTCTAACTGAGACATCAGGCTGCCCCTTGAACCCATGTTTTGAAGACAGATTTTTACAGGCTCTCAAATGTTCATATATGATAATGATCACATAAGCAGTTGTCATTTCATGGTTAGTCTGACATTTTAATGTCTCCCTTCTCACCTACACAGAGATCATTGTTAAGACAGTTTCCAATTTCCATCAATACAATAACATCCTGAGTGTATTAGTTTTCTATTACTACTATGACAAATTACCACCAATTTAGTGACTTAAAACAATACAAGTGTATTATATTACTGTAGTGGAGGTCAGAAGTCTAAAATGAATCTTATTGGATTGAAGTCAAGGTTTCAGCTGGGCCCCATGCCTCCTGGAGACTCTAAGGGACATCTATTTCTTTGCCTTTTCCAATTGCTAGGGTCCACCCACATTCTTTGACTCACGGTCCCATTCCTCTATTTTACAGCCAGCAACATTGGGCCGAGTCCTTCTTATGCTGCCATCTCTTTCTCTCTCTTTTTTTCTTCCTCTTCTATTTTCAAGTTTCTTGTGAGTACGTTGGCCCCACAGGGATAATCTAGGATAATCTCCCCTTTTTAAGGTAAAATGATTAGCAACCCTAAATTTATCTGCAATATTAATTCCTGGCTATTGCCATGTAACTTAATATATTCATAGGTTCTGGGTATTAGAATGAGGATATCTTTGGTGACATCATTATTCTTTTTACTATCAGTACCATGCCACATTTTTTCTGAAATATTTATTTTAATTATATTTGTGACATCTTTTTTTTAAGGATAAAAAACATGATTTTATTCATAATTAACTGAAGGAGAAACTCACTTATATATACTGTACTCTGCCCAAATTTTCCCCTTTCTGTCTATGACCAGGGTGTTTGTATTAAATTAACCTGATTAGCTATTCTCTATATCCTTTCTCTGCACATTTCTTGATGTATTGTAAAATACACAATTGGAAGGACCAGCACATCAGTTGGTCAGACATCTCTAAATCTTACAGCAACTATCTCTTAATATCATCTAGGGTTTCTATAAGTAAATTTAATAGATACATAAATAGGGAGACATATAAGGAGATAGATATATGGATATTAGATGATGATAGATAGATAGACAGACAGACAGACAGACAGACAGACAGATAGATAGATAATAGATAGATAATATATACACAGATATATTTCAAAGTTGCCTAAATGCCAGTCTTCCAAAGGTATGTGTCTACATATTAAGTCTTCACAGACCAACAACAATAAGTGAAGCTATCTATAATAAACAAATGTGAGAACTTCCATCCTCTGACACTTCATGTATTATCTCTCATTAAGTCCTTAAGTGAGGGAGTACACACTCACATATGTGCATTTACATGATTTCAAATATGTTTCTATTTTCCATGTTGCTTGACTACCAAGCACGCATTTTCTTCTCTATCTCAGGTTACTGACCCCAGTACTGCTAATTTCTTACTATCCATGAGCTTCATGTTGTTGCTCCCTGCATTCTGGGTTTCTGACACCTTTAACATTCTGATCCAGTCATGGGCAGAGATTTCCCCCTACCCTCCCATGGCCCAAAATTGAGTAGAGAGGAGGCTGCCAAATTTTATAGTGCTCATTAAAATTCAAGCATAACAATAAGTAAGATTATTCACAGTAATTAACTGACAATTAGCTACTGTACAGGACTCCTTTGAAGTCGGCAGTTTCCAGAAATTCCTGAGAGTCTTCCCCTGTCCAGCCTATATGGTGTCTTCATTGAATAGAGGACATTTTATTTCCACAATGCATGAATGTCAAGTATCTCTAGATTTCTTGGAGTCTAGATCAAAGTAAAAGAATAAATGTCTTTGGGTTTTCATCCAGATGTGAACAAACCAAATATTTTTAAATAAAATAATTTGTTAAATTTTGAAACTGATTACATATTTGATGTAATTAAGAAATTATTATTGTTAATTATTTCAGGTATAATGTCCATGGGGTGTAGGGAGGTAGGGAGATGAGTGAAGTTTTACCTTGATGTTGATAGTGTTTGAATCTAGGGAATGAGAACATGTGGACCTATTATATTTTAAAATTTTCATATTTATTTATTTATTTAATATTTAAATATTAATGTTTTAATATTTATTTATTGTAATTTTTCTTTTTTAATTTATTGGGTGACAATGGTCAACAGAACTACATACAGTTTAAGTGTACATTTCTACAATATATCATCTGTATATTGCATTATATGGTCACCACCCAGAGTCAGTTCTCTTTCGATCACCATATATTTGATCCTGTTTACCCTCTTCAACCATCCTCCTCCCTTTTTACCCCGTCTATGAGTTTTGTTTATTTGTTTGTCTTGTTCCTTTGTTGCTTTCAGTTTTATATCCCACATATGAGTGAAGTCATATGGTTCTTGACTTTTTTTGTCTGACTTATTTTACTTAGCATAATAATCTCAAGATCCATGCATGTTTTTGCAAATGGCAGTATTTCATCTTTTCTTATGACAGAATAGTATTCCATTGTGTATATATATTACATGATCTATCGAAGGACACTTTGGTTGTTTCCATATCTTCGCCACTGTAAATAATGCTGCAATGAACATTGGAGTACATATATCTTTACAAATAAACGTTTTCAGATATTTTAGGGAGAGGGATTACAGAGTCATTTGGTAATTCTATTCTTAATTTTTTGAGAAATCTCCGCACTGCCTTTACTAGCAGCTGCACCAATCTACATTCCCACCAACAGTGTATGAGGCTTCATTTTTCTTCACAGCCTCTCCAACACTTGTTATTATTTGCCTTATTGATGATAGCCATTCTAACTGGTATGAGGTGATATCTCATTGTGGTTTTGATTTGCATTTCCCTAATACCTAGTGAAGTTGAGCATTTTTTCATATATCTATTTGGCTATTTGTATGTCTTCTTGTGAGAAGTTTCTGTTCATGTCCTTTGCCCATTTTTTCAACTGGATTGTTTGTCCTTTTGTTGTTGAGTTGTATGATTTCCTTATATATTTTGGATATTAGCTCCTTATCGGAGGCATTGTTTGCAAATATCTTCTCCCATTTGGTTGGTTGCCTCTTTATTTTGTTGATGGTTTCTTTTGTTGTGCAGAAGATTTTCAGTTTGATATAGTCCCATTCATTTATTGTTGCTTTTACTTCCCTTGCCTTTGAGGTCAAATTCATAAAATCCTCTTTGAACCCAAGGTCCATAAGCTTAGTACCTTTGCTTTCTTCTATACAGTTTATTGTTTCAGGTACTCTTCTCATATTTAAAAGGAGGATGCTTGTTAAAAATAATTCTATATTATGGTTGTTGTCCTATATTATGGTTGTTAACCTATAACCACTTAATCCATATAACATCCTTTTCAGAATATTTGGTATGTAGTAACCTCTAACAAATGTTAAAAATCAAATTGATCAATAAAATAGTCCAACATTATGTTTGAGAAAGTCCAAGTTATTGCATCTTAGAAAACATATGTGATACATGAGCATCACAGTCTACAAAAATCTCTCTAAATCCAGCTCATTTCTTTTTAATGATTGATCTTCCAGTAGGATATAAAAGTTATTCCTGCTTATCCTTCCTGAAAATTTCAGATTTCTCAGTCCTTGATTTCTTGTGAGTCACTGTCAGAACCAGGACACACATACATCCACATTGATAAGAAATAGATACAGGTCCAGCACAGATTAAATGATGCTTACAAAAGGAATGTTTCTCCAAATTAAAGATAGTGACAGGAGAGTCAAGGCTGTCCACAACATGTATTACTGCTTCTCAAACATTTTCACAGAAGATGATAGATTTTACCTCATTTTTACATAAATAAATGTACCACTCAGGTACTTTTTAAAGAGTGATTAAATAGTCTGCCTAATAAGTGTATTCTATTTGAAATACACTACAGAATATGAAGTGGCAGTTTATATTTTCTACAATTTTTATTCCACTTTCCAGTTATTATGATCATATTTAAGCAAGTTTGGGGCCCTACCTATCTTTGCTTTCTCAGTGATACACAGAAGCTTCTTTGAAAAGTCATTGACAGAAATTTATCTGAGATCATGGTATAGAAAATATGTCTTCCCTGGACACTTTCTTTTTCCATCTTTCTAAAATCTCCAGAATCTGCTCTATCCTGGGCACTGTTCTTCATAGCTATAGATGTAGTTTTAAGTGAGTTATAGTCGTAGGTATAGATACAACAGGTAAAATTAAGTTGTAAGATATAGTCAAGGATGTATATTTTCATAACTAAAAAATTAAGCATTAGGCATTCATCACTTACCTTTTTATGAATTGTAAAGTTAAATTTTATCAGTGCCCATTCACTAAATGAACACTGAAATGCATAACCATTCTAAATTTCTAAAAATGATGTAAATCTAATTATCTTTTCACTTTTCTTCAATACTTGTAAATTTAATGTCTCACTTTTTAAAAAGTTGTCATCTATTTAAAGAATACAACATACATTGCTAGAGAAGAAGACGTTATTTCTTGACACAACAATGAGTTAAAATGAGATGTTATTGTTACTTCAAATGAGTTTTTAAAAATTCCTATAAATGTATTCACAGTTACCAGTGCAAGTAAAAACTAGTCTTCTATGCTTCGATTGTTGCAATTCTCAGCTGGTAGTCTGTAACTTGCATAAAAATACATCCTATATCTTGGCTAAAAATACATGTCAGTTATTTGCAACCCGGGTATGAACTTCATATCAGATCATCTGTGAAGCTTTTCTTTTAGTTCATTGTTTATTTTTCAACATTGTTTTTTTAAAATTGACTAATAAGAAAACATTTTTAAGGTATAGTATAGAAAATATGAAGCTTCAGAAAAATCTCACAAATATAACTCAGATTTGTGCATATGTGTGTGTGTGTGTGTGTGTGTATCATATATACTTAATCAGATATTTAAATCTCTACTAAAGCACATGGAAGACTTAGAGAGTATTTTATAAGCCCAGTGCAAACGCTTTGAAAGAATAACATTTTGCAAATGGCTAAGACAATTGGAAAAGGAAGAGTTAAGAGGGATTTGTCCCATCAGATGTCATTACATATTATGGAACCCAAACTTCCCTCCCCCTTGAAGAAATTGTGACATTGTCACTAAAATAAACCAAAGGAACAGAATAGGTAGCCCAGTAACAAACTGATGTACACTAAATACTAGCTATTTGATAGAAGAAACGTCATAAATCACTGGGGGAATGCTAGATGTTTTTAATGATTTTTCAAACTTGGATAACAAATAGGATAAAGTTAGACTCCTCATACCATATACAGAAAAGAAAAAAAAATCTAAAACTTCAAAGGTAGTAGGAAGAAAACACCTTTATAATAAGAGGAAAAGGAATAACTTTTAAACAGGGAGGGAAATCACTTCAATTGCATAAAATTTGAAATGTTTAATTCAACAACAAACATCAATAGACACAGTTAAGTAAGAGATTTAAAAAGATAACTGTGATTAAAACTAACATGAAATAAAAATTTTTAAACATTCAATGATTCTTGATAAAGCAGACAAAGAAAATAAGTTATATGAAAATAAGAAAAAATAAAAATAGAAACTCAATGTAGAGAAAATCTGAACACTAGTAATTATAAAAATAAATGTTCATATTTATTAATACTCTGAGGTAATACAAACTGAAAAAAAATGAGAATCTACAACCTTGCTAGTGATGAAAATTAAAAATAACATGACATAAAATAAAATGATGTAAAATTTAGTTGCTAGCCAAAATCTGAGGAAACAGGACTCTACATGCACTTCTAGTGGGAGTATAAATTGGTACAAAGCAGTGGGTTCAAGATTTACTAATTACTTTGCTATGCCAATCCCACTTTTAGAATTTTTTAGCCCTGAGAAAATCTCCCAAGAATCCATAAGGGGAAATATACACGGAGGTGAATTTGCAGCAAGCAGTTACCTAAAATGTGGCATATTTATTCACTATAAAACTACACAACATCCAGAGCACATATGTGTAGGTCTTTTAAAAGACAAAGTTGAGTTTATCGAGGAAACAAACAAACAAAATATTTGTAGAACATTACTATTTGGAAAATTTAACACATATGGATACATTAAACATACTGAAAAATAGTAAACAATGGGAACTTAATATGACATTTGCTGACTTACCATCAATAATTTCCACATTTTTTAAGAGAACATTTTTAGGGAAAAATGTTCAACATCTAATATTAGAAGCAGTATTTCTAGTATCATAACCAAGAAATTATATAAAAGCTAGCAATATTTCCTAACACTGGTGAATATACGTTAGATGAGAATATCTTTTAGGAAACACATCTCTATCTTAAACTAAGCTTCTTAAAATAAATTTTTAATTATCACTTAAATTTCATCTGGTATAATCAATATTAACACTTTTTGCTAAGACACATTTTTACTAATTATATTTTAGAAAAGTTTCATGGAAGGCATAATATAAGTGACTATAGAAAAGTGCAGATCCATTTAGGAAAGCAATGGGTGAGAATATTTCATTTCCCTAAACTTTCTTTCCAAGTTTTTAGATCTATTTATTAACATTTTATTAAATATTGGTACCTACCCCCAAAAATCTGAAAACATTTATCTGTAATGATATATGTATCCCTATGTTCATTGCAACATTATTCACAGTGGCCAAGACATGGAAACAACTAACGCGTCCTTTGATAGGTGATTGGATAAAGAATATGTGATACATTTACACAACCGACTATTACTTGGCGATAAGAAAAGATGAAATAGTGCCATTTGCAACAGCATGGATAGATCTTGAGATTATCATGCTAATCTAAATAAGTCAGACAAAGTCAATATTATTTCACTCATATGTGGATATGAAACTGAAAGCAACAAAAGAACAAGACAAACAAAGAAATAAAAAGTCATAGACACAGAAAACAGTTAAATGGTTCAGAGGGTAACAGGAGGCGGAGGGTAGTAGACGAGGGTAAAGGAGATAAAATATATGGTGATGGAAGGAGAACTGACTCTGGGCAGTGAACACAAATGTAATATATAGATGATGCATTATAGAAATGTACACTTGAAACCTATATAATTTTACTAACCAATGTCACCCCAATAAATTTAATAAATTAAAAATAAATAAATAAATATTTATGAATAGTAATTGACTGGCTTATTTTTCATCTGGACTAAATACCTTTTGGAAAATCCTTTGCTTTTCTTAAGAGGCCAAAAAACAACAGTAACATTAAAATAAAGTCACAGAACTCTTCCAGCCAAAGTAGTTGTGTAAAAATTTTGCAAAATATTTAGGGAGAAAGAGTCATGGTAATAAAATAGAAATGCACCATATATTATGGGACATTGGCTCAGTTAGGTAATAAGTAAAATGTAAAGTATGTATCAATGTACTCCAGTAGGAATCCGTTGTTGGAGAGCAAATTCACATAGGGTTATTTGAGAGAATTAAGTTCAACCAAAGCAAATAGTATGCATAACAGAAAAGATGTCCAAGAGTGAATATCATCAGGGGCCAGACATGAGTCAGAACTAGAAAGTCATTTGCAGAATAGAACAGATTTGGAAGACGAGAATCTAGTAGGTGAGAGGAGGGTATGAGGAGAAGATGGCATTTTAAAAACTAGAGGTCATAATAGGTACTAAAAACAAAGTTCAGTAATTGGACTCTAAATTACTTCAACTCAGTCTAATGATGGAAATATTCTTCACTGTCCAGTAGGGTAGCCACTAGCCACTTGTGATTCATAGATACTGGAAATGTGACTAGTGAGACTGAATAATCAAGTTTTAAATTTTCTTCAATTTTAATTAATTTAAATCTAAATAGGCATATGTGGCTATTTAAAAAGACTACCATATAGCGCAGCACAGATGTAGTTTGTGCAGGATCAAAAAGCAATTTCTTCAAAAAAGAAAAAAGATTATTATTCACTGCTCTTTATATATGTTCTCATTACATGAAATTCTCTACACTGCAGTTCTGTAAAAAAACACTGAAAATTTCCAACACTGTGAAAGCTAAAATTGACATGAATGCTGAATGTATGTAACTCAGGCATTAAAACAATTTGGCTAAATTCCCAATAAACAATTTGGCTAAATTCCCAGCATGCTCAGTAATGACTTTGGTCTTTATCTTGTATGTATTTAGAAACATTGAAGGTCTTTTAGAGGGATGCCATGATCATATTTTTATCTAAGATATCATCCTGTTTGCAGTGTGAAGAGGCCAGAAATTCCTTGTGAAAAATGTCTAGCTTTCAATAGATCAGTACTGATTCCTATCCAACCTGTAAAGCAGAGGCACTTCTCTTTGATACACCATCAGACAATTGGCTGTCTCCACAACTTTTTGGTCTGTTTTGCCTATACCCAAGTGAGAGCCCCTGTACCTGTCATGGTTATAGCCTGTGACACTGCAGAATCACCACCAAGGGCTTCGCTTCTCAAAGAAATCCAAAATGCTCAGATCTACTCACAGATTGAATGAGCCAGGTACACTATATTAACTTTATTTTGTAGCTAGAATTATTTGGATAGCCCTAAAACATGATCCCATCTCTACCTATAATTAAACAATGAATATAAGTAAGGACTCAAATGTAAGTAAGGACTCAAAAGGGAAATGAAACTTAAATACTTGAAATCACATACAGTAGAAGATGTACTCTGATTTACTGATTGGAAAATGACAAGAAATGTTATGTTCACATAAGGTTAGTGATTCCTAATGCAGCCTCTTCATACTTGCCACTAATTATGTCCTGGACGAATCTTAAAACACAGAGAATTTGTGAATACAGTGGCTAAATTTTATCTAGTGTGTGAGTAATTGTGGAATCTCCCTGGAATTAAATTGACAAACACTTGTGTAGAGCCGCCTTATGGTACGACTAGGTTTTACTTTAGAAAACAAGCAACTCTCACAAAAGGTAATATAGTAGTACTTGGCGTATCTCTACAAGCCTGGACATGGGGAGGGACTAGTATAGCAACTAGAATTTGAGAAGCTCTCCCCTGACTCTCCTGGGGCACCTTTTCAGATGGGTTTGTCCACCCTAACCTTTATCCTAGATTTAGAAACAGCAACATCCAGAGCATAACTCTTCAAAAATTTAGGAGAAAAAAGAAAGAGAATGTCCCACAGTGTTAAAGTATAAAATAGATGAATTGTTGCCTGTAGTATAATTTTAACACTGAGAAGACTACATTACAATTTAGGATCCTTTTTCCCCCCCAGTAAATCAGTTAATATTCTGTCTAAGCTACTACTTTATTTATGGGTTCCCATTTAATCACATGTACATTTATTCTTAGTAATTTCTTCCTCTTGTTTTCCTTAGTCTTTTAAAAAGTCAATTACATTTCTTGATTCTTCGGTTTAAATTTAGGTCATTCATATTAATATGTTTTAGTTTATTAATGAAAGGATTTAATACTATTAATTTCCTTCAGAGTATACATGAACCTCACTTAATAATCATCAACAGGGTCCATTCTCATAATTATCTAAGTATTCTTCAAGTCAATTTGTTATAGTTTCCTTGAAATGAGTGTTATTTTCTAGTTCCACTGTAATAGATGTAATTTTTCATTATGTTTTTGCCCTTAATGTCTTTTTAGCACCAGAGTCATAATATGGCCTACAAATTATAATTATTTCTCTGTGATTTCTTTAATGTCTGAATTTTTAGAAATCTCTAAAAATGCTCCATCATGTCTTAAAAATAAACCATTTTCTGGTTATTAGACTATAAACTCAATATATATCTATTAAATAAATCTTAACTATATTATTCAGATGCTCTTTATTTCTAATTTATGTTCTAGTGTTTGGTCTGTCAAACCCTGATTCTGACATTATGACTATATTTAAATGGATTTTTATTTTGTCATGTTTTCATTTCTTTCTAAAATGTTTTTCCTGATTACCAGAAAATAAATTATTTGTCAACAGACAGAATATAGGCCTATTGCCTCCCTGCTCTCGGTTCATTTGTGTGATGGATAAATCTGCCTTTTAAATTTGGATCAGCGGTCGAACTCCCAGATGAGTCTGTTTCCAGCAGATTTGCCAAGTATTACTTCGTTACTCAGTGTAACAGTGTCTCTTGACCCACTGCATGGGCATGTTGTGTACTCAGCTCTTCATACTCAAGCGATTCAAGCATACTCAGTCATTGTATTGCTCTATTCACTTTCAAAAATTGGGACAAAAACAATTTTGTTAATTATCACTAAATGTATTTCTATAAATGTGATGGCTTCATAGAAAACCTGATTTGTTGCACCTCTTCCACTCCACTGTGCTGTGAAGAGTGGTGATTTAATTAACAAGCAGAAGTGCAACTACAAAAATAATGCATTGGAAACATTCTGTTTTTTAACAAGTTGAAATATATTAACCCTTGTGCGTATTTACAGTGTCAAAATTGAATGTTCTGTAAGTGGGGAACAAATGTGAAAACGGGAGAAAGATATTAGCAGGACACACAGCAGGACCACTTTTTTTTCTCTCACTAAAATCCAGGTAGCATTTTTCTGTTCATTTGAGCCTTTGTCACTAATCAACCCTGCCTCATTAAAATGATAGGTAGCCAAAGCAGATTTTAAGGTAATGAGAGAGGCTATAGGATGACAGTTACTGAACCAATGAGCTTGTTGACTGTACAGAAAATAGCCTTGGTCAGGCTCCCTCTCCGGCCAGCGTCTGGCCCTGATCCGGTGACCTGCCTGTCTGAAGTCACCGTCCATTTTAAGATGTACTCTTATGTAAGCACCCTGGCTGTACACCACCTTTGTCTCTCTCCATGGTATAAAGGTGTCGGCTGTTTCATGAAGTGGGCATCTGAGACATACTGGGGGCTGCTGACTTTATCCAGCGACAGGGATAATTGAGCCCCGTAAGCCTGAATAAAGTATGTCTACTTTGCCTTCGGCTCCACACATCTTCCTCCAGCTCCCCGAGGCGCACACACCTTACCCTGGAGACTAAACCCATCCAGACACTGCCTAAGCTTACAAAAAAAATAAAAAAAGAATGCTTTCAAATAAAAATGTAAACGGAAGTACCTTAAATTTAGAGACCCACTCAGATGCATTGGGAGTATGCCTGTTCAGTCACATTAAGCCAAGTGTAAAGACCTATCTGATTGGCAAAAACTTACATAAATTCCATTTTGTTCTAGATTTAAGCAAGGGGAAATGACTATTGCAGTCTTCACCAGGCTTATTCTAGACATCACATTGCTCACTTTTAATTTTGAGGAAAGGAATTAAATCCAAACTTTCCTCCGTTGGCAAAACAAAAACTGTAGGGAGAGTGGAAGATTTTTCAAATGGATAGTATAATATAAAAACACCAGACACTGTTTTTATTTATTCAAATAGATAACACTATTTTCATAAATTTGCTTGTTGACCATGCAAATATCCCTTCTGCCCATGATAATGAAGTGAACCTTCTTACCAAAGCTGGCTGTTGTGTTAATTCTATAACCTCCTATCTTCTCTGGAATATCCCTTCCTGAAGTAGACCAACTTTTGAAAGTCATAAAGATCATTCCATTAGCATTCCTCCCTCAGCCTATAATAAGCATAGCCTTTAAAAGACAGCAAGACTTTCTGTCTACACACAATCTCATAATCTTTTCACAGCCCTGGAAAATAGATCCCTTAAAGTTTTATTTGCTGTTAATGCATCATTGCACAAAAGATAAAGATAATTACGCATCAACCAATATTTAGGCCATTTTTCCTACACAATTCTGTTACAACATTCTCTATTGGGAAAAGGATACAATGTACAGCTGAGTATGGTGGTTAAGTTAGAACTTAAATATATTTTGGTTTAAATTGCACCACAAATAATAAAAATAGTTTATCAGGTATTTACATATATTAGATGATAAGTACAAATATAACTTGGCATATATAAAATACAAACATGTAAATATAAAAGATGTTCAGTGTGAATATATATCTTAGGTTGGTGCAACAGTAATTGCAGTTTTTGCAATTATTTTTAACCTTTTAAACCCCAATTACTGTTGCACCAACCTAATATACATACACATACATACATGTGTACATAATCTTATAATTTTTAGGTATTGCACACCACTGTTCATTTATTCTTTAAAATAATATTTATCAAATATTTATTATGTGCCAAGCACTATTCCAGGTGCAGAGACTAAACAGTGAACAAAACAGACAAAATCTTACACTTGTAGTGCTTATGGACTAGTGAAAGAAGCAGCATATTAAGCATTATACATAGCGAATAAACAAATTAATAGTAAGTTGGAAAGGAATAAATGCAAAGCAGAATGTAGGTTTATAATTTTATTTTTTATTTTGATTTTTTTCAATTACAGTTGACATTCAATATTATATTAGTTGCAGGTATGCAGCATAGTGGTTACACATTTATATAACTTACGAAGTGAACTCCCATGAAGTCTAGTACCCAGCTGACACTGTACGTAGTTATTACAATATTGTTGACTGGATTCCCTGTGCTGTGCTTTACATCCCCATGACTGTTTTGTACAAACTTCCAATTTGTACTTCTTAATCCTTTTACCTTTTTCACCCAGCCCCTCCAGTTTGCAATCTTATAATATAAGATAGGCTTTGTTGAGAGGGTGATATTTGAGGTAACAATAGTTAGACCTTCAGTCTTCCAACAGGAGCATTATTATTCATTATATCTCCTTTAGGAAACTGTAGATCAGATGACTATTATTCCCACATTTTAGATACTCCTAAGGAAATTGTTTGCCTACTCATAATTGTGTGGTCCCTTATCCTCCATACAGATGAGACTGCTGATAGTTGTGAAACTAGCAACTAGATAAGCAGTGGCAGGCAGAGTTGTCAGTTCTGGTTGGCCAGCAGTGAAAGGGCAAATGTTACCCGACTTCTGAGATGCTATGAGTTAACACTCTTTATAAACAGACTTCTCTGGGGTTAAAAAGCTGTTGCTTCCAACTTTGACACCAAGAAACTCTTCAAAATTCCAATGTAGTTTCTTCCCAGGATTAGCAATTTGGGGAAGGCCCTTTAAAGTCAAGTAGACAGATTCTGGCTGGCCATCTTCCACAGAGAAGTATACATATTTCCAGTAGCCTCAAGAAGAGGCAACATTCTTCCCCCAGCTCTGGACCTCATTTTGGTTGTTTCATGAAATTAAATACTGTAAACCAAGCATGCTTTATTCAAGAAATTCAAATAAACTTCAATGAAAAGAAATACGTCAATATATTTTATCACATCAAAATGCTAAAGTAAGAAGCACATGATCAGCACTGTAAATGCTGTTGAGATCTACTAAAATTCAACTGATTTATAAATGTGTCAAAATAAAAAGCTTTTAGGAAACTATATATGGAAGAATTTTTCCTTAAAGAGAGGGTGAATAGCTACTTATAGCCAATAATCAATGTTTATTTTAAGGAAATCATAGCTACAACCACTCTCACTACCTAAAATTATTCTGGGAGATCTAGTCACTAGATGAATAGAAGAAAAAAATATGAGAATTGTAAATAAAGGCAAACATAAAATATAGTATTCAATATATGAAGATAATATTATTATATACAAAAATGCCAAAATGATAAAATTATGAAATACAGGATTGCTTCTTCCCCTACATTTTCTCTTCCCATTTTAGAATTTGTAACATTTGAACATAGAGATTTCTATATGGAGATATATAAGAATTGTTTTTATGTATCTCTTCATTTTTCCTTCCTCTGTTTCCCTGTCTTTATTGTATATTATTTCAATATCTATCTTTATTCCCAGCCTTCTTGTGATTTTGTGGTAATCTTATTATTAATTTCATAATGTTCCTCTTTTTAAAATCTCTTTTCCTTTTGAGATCAATTTGTACCTCAGTTTTTATTCTCTAGCTCTCCCCTCTAGAACTCTTGATTTTCTGCAAATACCTCATGATTCTTATTTGTCTGTTTGTTTAAAAGCCAGTATCTAAGTTCAGCAGCTGTCTCACAATTTCCCATTTTTTTATTTTTGTTTTTTATTTTTTTTGCCCTTGCATAATTAAGTAGATCTCTTTTTCATAACAGGCCTCTTTTTGTTTAGAATGTGGAGTGGAATTTCCATGTAGATAGATAAGTTGTTTTGATTTCCAGGCTTTTCTTTAGAACTCACAGTTGAGGACTAGGCAGGCAGGGAACATCCACGTTCTCATTCTACACACACACACACCAGAACACTTCATTCATGACAGGATGATTGTTCAGTTCCTTTAGAGAAAAAAAAAATCTGTGTTTTGACCTGAGGTAGGAAGGGAGATAATAGAGGAAGGCACCTTTGCAACCCCTCCTTACTTGTCTCTTACTCAAATGAACGGTGTGTGTATTCTTCTACTATGAATTTCCATATGTATATATCCTATTTGGCTTGTGTTTCAGAAACCGACAGCAAAAATAATGCTTTCTAATTTCTATTCCAGGCTTTTCCTTCACTTTGTCTTCTCAGTTAAAAAGATGCATCGTTTGAGATTCTTGACTTTTAATATGATAATTAAATTAATCTAACTGTATGTTCTTTAAAATTGTTGCGCCTCATTAGGTATTCAAATCCTGACTTTTGTGACAATGGTTTCCTTTCATCATACTTTCACCAGCCATTTAACCATACCTAAAAGATGCAGTTAGTGTTGCCTATTTGAACATTATATAAATAGAAATATTCTGTACGGCTTTCTTGCTTTTTTGGTCAACATTGAGTTTTATAGATTCATGCTTGCTTTGTAAACAGTTTTTCATTTATCTTACTTGTTTATAAAATTCCATATGAGACAATTTATTTACACATTTTAATGTTCAGGATAATTGATTTTTTTCTAGTTTGGAGTTATTAAGAGAAATGCTACTATGAATGCTACTATACATATTTCCTGGTAAAAATGTACACAACTTACTCTAGAATATCTGATATGAACAGATTTGCTGAGCCATAGAATCTGGGTAGTTTCTAACTCACTCCATAATACTATATGGTTTTACTGAGTGTAGAAATTTATACTCTGATAGCATTGTATGAGAATTTCTAAATCTCCACATACGTATCACCACTTGATATTGTCAGAATTATAATTTTTACAAATATGGTATGCATGGAATTGGGATTGTAATGTTCAAGTACCTGGTTATTCATGAAGATGATCACTTTCATATTTATACATGCTTGCATTTCCTTTTATAAAGAGAATTTCAAATATTTAGCTCTTTTTCCTATTGAGCTTTCTCTCTTTTTTTTTATAGGACTTCTACAGTTGTGATAGCTTTCAATGATTCAGCATTAAGTTTAATATTTGCTCTCTATTTTATTATAGTACCCTTATCACATGAAAAGATCTCTTTTTTTTTAATCCCCACAAGGAATCCTCATCATATTTGAGGCCAAATTTTGCTACATTACTTATTATAAAAGAATGTTGAAAACTATCAAGTGTGTTTTCTAAATCCATTAAGATGCTCATATATTTATATTCTTTGTGATCTGTTAATTTATTGACTGATGTTAATTGGTTTCCAATGGTTAAGCAAAACTTGCATTCCAGTATAAACACCTTTTAAACTTATTAAACTCTTTATATACTGCTAGAAGGGGCATTGCTCATATGTTGTTTAGAAATATTTGTATCTATATCTATGAGTGAAATTTTATGTTTTTTTGGTATATTTTTAGGTTTTTGTGATAGCATTATGACAGTTTCATAAATTGAGTTTGGAACTTTTCCCCCATTCTATTTCTTGAAAAACCTTAATGTTGGAAATAGTTCATCTTTAAATAATTGGTAAAATTTACTCAGGAGCCAACTGAAACCTGAGTTTTTATTAAGGGATTATGCTTTAATACTTTCTCAATGTAGTTGATGACAATATGACTACTTAGTTTTTCTATTTCTTCTTGAGTCAATATTCATCAAGAATATATATGTATAGTTATATAAGTATTCATTTTCACATCAACATAAAGTTGTTAATATATTTATAATATTATCTTCCTAATACCTGAAAAATCTACAGTGATACCTCTTTTTGATTACTGATATTACTTATGATTTCTCTATTTTTTATCACTCTTACCAGAGACCCACCAAATACATTTATCTTCATAAAGAACAAGTTTTTGTTTTGCTTATCCTATCTGCTCCATATTAGTTTACTATTACATTTATTTCTAATATTATCTTAATTATTTCTTACCTTGTACTTTTTTTTATTGCTCTTTTTCTGACTTCTTGAAATAGATATGTTGCTCATTTACCTTCAGCCTTTCTTATTTCCTCCTCTGTATTTAAGACTATAAGTTTCCACTAATCATGGTATTATTTGAATTTGTTTTTGTATGTATTATTTTTATAATAATTTAATTTTAAATATACTAATTTCATTATAATTTTTTTCTTCGGCCCATGGATATAAATATATTTTATAACTCCCAAATGCATGGAATTTTTCTAGTTAGATTTTGTTATTATTGTCCAGACTACTAACACTGTGGTTTTAAAAAAAAACGTAAATTTGTATTATTTCATTTCTTTTAAATTCTTGAAATTGATTTATCACCAGGCATACAGTCATTTTATTTGGTATATAACCCACATGTAATTCTAAAGTTTTGTTTTGTTTTGTTTCTTTCCTGCAGTTTTGGGATGTAACTTTTTATATAGGTCAGTTAAATCAAGTTTATTCGTTGGACTGATCAAGGCTCTTATATGCTCAATAATTATTTTTATCTTCATGTGCTGTTTAAACTGACACAGTTGCATTAAATGTCTCACTATAGCTTTTGTATTTATCAATTTTCCTTTTTATTTATTTTAAATTAGCTCTATAAATTATAAGGCTATATTATCAGGTACATTTATTCTACATTTCTGTTGCTCCATCTCCATTCTCTTCACCCATCATTTTTCTCTAGTTGTTTCCATGTCATATGCAACCTGGCAGTACTTTTGTTTAGCTCTAGGGCATATGTCTGAATTTCTGCTGCAAAGTTCCTCCTTTGCCATCTAGTGGCTCACCTGTAGCAGCCCACTAAGCCATTTTGGTGCACAAGCAAACATGGAAGCACAAAAATGTTAACATCTTCAGAGTAACCCATTGATGGAAGGTCATAAAATGCAATTTTAATATATCAAAGTCTATTAGTAATTATTATTTTACTTTTTCCTGGATAGAGCAACTATTTTAATATAATGTTATTTCATTTATTTCATCATAACTTAAATACAATTTATCATGTATTTTAATTACTTATATATGTGTGTAATACATGTAAATGTCAATTTCCTCCAAATTTATATATCTCTAGATCTAGATCTAAATATACAGGGTATATAGATAGAAAGCAATCTCACTAAAAATCCCAAGCATTTTCGTGGAACTTGGCAAGCTGATTTGAATTTTATCTGCAAGTGTAAAATGCCAAATAAACAATCAGAAAAGCACATGTTGGCAGGACTCAAATTGTAGCAACTATTATGCTATCAATGTAAAGATAGATATCAACCAGACTGATGAAAGATAATGGAAAGCCCTGAAAAAGATCCATACATAATAACAAGCAGAAGTCACACTGCACAGCAGTATATCACTGGGGGTGGCAAGTGGGGGAGGAGGAGAAGAGTCTTTTCAATAAATCTTAATGGATCATTAGGAATCCGTCTTTAAAAGATGAGATTGTACATCTTCTTACACCACACACACAGAGACAGACAGACCACACACACACACAGACACACACACAATTTTATGTGTTAAAAAATTAAATATAAAAGGGAACCCTATACAACTTTAAGATAAATATACGGAAGTATATAGGTCATACTAGCTGTGAGAATTAGTTACCTTAAGCCCTTGATCACAGGTTGCTACTTTAAAAAATAAGGATGTAAGTTAAGTATCACTTTTATTCTTTTTAAGATATTATTCTAAAATAAAGTTGATTTGGGGAAGATTTCTTCATTAATAGAAATCAGTAAGTTAACATATGGAGAAAAAATAATAAATGTATTTTTTTTTCTGCTGATCCACATAGGGCAAAAATTGTCTGTGGTATTTATGGAATGGAATCATAAAGTCAAATGCATAAAACGTTAAATCTCTCTATAATCTGAAAAGCAATAAACTGGACTATTTTTATTTGTACCCTTAGGGATATAGAAGCAGTAGTAAGTGCATATCCACTGAGAAGCACGTTAACTGCATCAGAGATGTAGGATATTCCCCAGACAAGAATGAATCTCATGCAGAAACAAAACCAAGGATCCTTGAGTAATTCCTAGAAATACAGAATGTGGAAATATACAAGATAGATTTAACAAGCAGTGAATACTTACAAGCTAATCTTTCAAATTTATTCTGCACTGCTATAATACATATGTTTCTCATTTGAGGAACTTGATAATATATTCCTGGTATCAATTAACAATGCTTACTACGAGTTGGTAGATTTTGTTTCAAATGATCTGTGGTAATTTATTAAATAAGATTTTTTAAGTTGGGCAGTTATTTGCCTTGAGAAGGAAGGGAGGATTAATAAATCCTAATTAACAAACAACATTAATTAAAAGAAGAACAAGTAAAATGTTCTGGAATTTACAATTCTAAAATTGCTTGCTAAATGATGCAAATGGAGTCGACAGTCCTCCATTAGAATCTTAGCTTTATTTCTAGTAAGTTCTATGAATTCAAGCATTTTACTTAACTTTGAAAGCATCAATTTTCCCAAATGTAAAAAAAAAAAAAGGCTATAGCGTTAACTAAAGGACAGGAGGGCTTTAGTCCCTTGATTGACAGTGATAACATGATAAAGGAATAAGTTGGATGCTGGTTTAGACCTCACTGTGATCGTGGTTAGTGTGAGTCTACTGGAAAGACAGCAACCAGATTTTTCCATTATTGATTTTTAATCTCATCTTTTCGGGGTTAGAAAACATACTCTATATTATTTCAATTCTTTTAAATTGATTAACATTTGTTTTATTGCCAGCGCGTTATCTGTCTTGGTGAATGTTTCAGGTACACCTGAAAAGAAAAGAATGTGTGTGTGTTCTGCTGGGTTTACAGTTGGGTGGCATGGTGTGTTATTTATATGTAAATTAGGTCAAATTGAAGGTAGTGTTAATGTCTTCTATAACTTATCTATTTTGTCTACTTGTCCTGTCAATTACTGAGGGAGAAATACTGAAAAATCCAACTAGTTTTGATTATATATTTCTCCTTACAATTTTGTATTTAAATATTTTGTAACTCTGTTCTTGTGTGTGTGTATACAGTCATAAATGTTATATCTTCCCGTTATGCTACCTGTTTATAATTTTGAAATATTCCTATTTGTTCCTAATAGTTCTTATCTTAGAGTACTTTAGGTTTATAATATAGCAACTTGACCTGTTATGTTAATTTCTTGTGTCTTACATTTTTTTTAAATTTTTACCTTTAAACATTTTGAAATTAAAGTGCATTTCTCTTGGACAACAAATTTCTCATTTTTGTTTCCTTTTGCTGTTTGTTTGGGTATTTTCTGCTACCTTACCTTCTAAATTGCTGATTTGATCCTCTGCTTCATCTAATCTGCTGTTGATTCTTTCTAATGTATTCTTCCTTTCATTTATTGTATTCTTTATTTCTGACTGGTTCTTTTTTATGTTTTTTATCTTTATTTTTATGTTTCATATCTCTGTTAAAGTTCTCACTGAGTTCATCTTTCTTCCACTTAGTTCATTGAGCATTCTTATAACCACTGTTTTGAACTCTGTGTCTTGTAGATTGCTTGTCTCCATTTTGTTTAGTACTATTTCTGGAGCTTTGTTCTGGTTTTTCATTTGGGACATATTTCTTTTAATCCCCATTTTGGCTGCCTCCCTGTGTTTGTTTCTATGTATTACATAGGGCTGCTATGTCTCCCAGTCTTAGTAGAGTGGCCTTATATAGTAGATGTGTTGTGACGCTCTTCCTGGCACCATCTTCCTGGTCAGCTCACCTGTATTCTCCAGGTGTGTCTCTTGTGTGCATTGTGTTTGCCCACCTGTTGTAGTTGAGCCTTGGCTGCTGTTTGCACATCAATGGCAGAGATTGACCATGGGACTGATTGGTTGTGAGGACTGGCCATGACTATAGTCCAGGAGCTGTGGCTGACCCTACAGAGCAGAATTCACTTTAGCAGAGCTCTGGTGCCTGCCCAGTGTGCCCTTTGGGTGTGTCATTTTTGGCGTCAGCCAAATGATGCTCTGGCTCAGTCTGAAGTTAGCCAACAAGTGTGCCAGCCCTGGGGCCTCCTGGGAGGGACACTATTGTAGGCCAAGTTCATCCACAGTCTGTGCCTTGCCCAGGGCCACCTGGTTTGAGCCACAAAGCAATCAATAGATGGCCACCACCAGTACTGGGCTTGGAGGTGCCTGCGGAGTCCATTCTGTGAACCAAGGCAGGCTGCTGCTAGTGCTGGGTTTAGGGCTGCTCAGCCAGAAGCACAGGACATGTGAAGTCAGAGGCTGCTTTTGGGTTTTGTGAACATTTGAGAGATTCTAGGAAAGCTCACAGCATGAACTGAGACGAGCTGTTTGTATGGAAAAGCCACCTCAAACAGCTTGGGTGTGCTGGAAAGTTGGGTGTGACAGGGTCTCAGGGATACATGAGGGTGGGGCAAACAAAGAGTCTCAGCCAGATTGATGAAGATTCAAATATGGCATCTACCTATCTCTGCATGTCAGGAGTAGGGAGGGTTCAACAAAGAAACAATAGCTTCTGCCAGCTCCTTCCTCCAGGAGAAAGCTGACCCTGCAGCCTTTGCCCTAAAGGCAAATAATTCCTGTTCTCTTCGTAGATCCCTGGAATCTTTCGAGCTGCTGCCCCCGCACTGGAGCTCCAAGTGAGTAAGTCTGTCAGTGAGTAGTCTGTGTATGAGCCCTTTAAGAGGAGCACTTGGGACTGCAGTTGCCCTTGTCTCACTCAGCCACAGTCACCACTGGTTTTCACAGCCAGAAGTTATAGGGACTTCTCTCCCTAGCACTGGAACCCCTGGGCTGTGGCACCTGGTGTGGGGCTGGGACCTCTCACCCGTCCAGGGGGTACCTGCACAGCCAAAATATCCATGCCTTTTAATGGTCACATGTGGGAGTGAGACCAGCCCATTCCCCATCTCTGCTCCTTTTACCAGTCTCAAGGTCGCTATTTCTGTATATCCTTAGTTGTAGGTCTTCTGTTTAGCAAGACTATAGGTGATTCTCAATGATGGCTATTCTGTTTAGTTGTAAAATCTAACAATGTAGTTTAATACATTTTGATTTCAAGTTATTTCTTAAAAAAAGAAACAAGTATATACAGCATATAACTATAACACATACAGTACAATCATGTAATTTTACATTGCACAAATATTTACTATTTACCATTTCTGATGTCCCTTTGTAGATTTGCATTGTCATTTCTTCTCAGCCTAGTGTACTTTATTTAGCATTTTTATAGTCTAGGTTCACTACCAATAAATTTTTATAGCTTTTGTTTATCTAAAATTGTCTTTAATTTTTCTTCATATTGGAATTATAGTTTCATTGGGTGACAGTTTTTTTTATTTTCTTTCTGGTCTCCACATGTCTAGTAATTTGTGATTCAAAACTGTGCAGCTTAAATAATACATCTTATGATGTTAAATTTTTTGTTCTAATAAGGAATTTTTTGTTGTTTTATTATAATAATCAATTAACTTGCAGAAACCCAAATACAGAATTTCTCTTCCCTATGGGGTGGAGCTGCTCTACATAGATTTTGTTTTGAAAGTATATACATATTTAACCCTGATTTTCTAGGGGTGTTTCCTCTGAACTGGTGCATTTTAGTGGTGATTTGTAAATCAATGATTTACAGAAATTATCCTCAGACACCTAAAGTCTGTTAGACCACTCTGGCTCTCTAACCTTGTGTAAGTTAAGGAATGCATTAAAAAGCACAGCAAAATTACAAGTCTCCTTAGGCTTTCAATTTTTGCTATGCTCCCTAACATAGTTTAACAGTCAGTGAGGAATGGGTAGAGGATGTATTAAGTCAGCATTTTGATGGTTCTATCACTTCCAAAAATGTCCTCAGGGGAGAACATTATAGACATTGCTCTTAACCAATGCTCTAGCAGTTTTCTATGAGTAAACACTTTTCAAGTTGTTGCCTACTTTTGAATGTTTTCCTAAAAAGTTTGCTTTCAGTAGTATTGTTTTATGTAGCACTTGTTTTCTATGAAGGAGAATATCCTAAATTCCTTATGGTGCCTTTATCATAAAGACAATCCCATGAATTAGAATTTTAATTTATATTATTATGTAAATCAAATCTATACTTTCCAGGGTGTTTTAATATATGAACTTCAATTCTCTAGTGAAATTCTGAAAAATTTCTTGTATGTGTCAATAACAGTATTTTCATATCCATATTGATAATTCTAATAATTGGGTCATCTATGGATGTAGGTGTCTATTTTCTATTTTTTTTTTTGGTCCTTTTTTTCCCCATGTCTATTAATTTTTTTACTAAATGCCAGATATTTTGTGCAAAAAAGTATAAGGACTTACAGAAGTTCACTCATCTGGTAGGTCACAGCAGGGGAATCACCTTAATCAAATTAAGGACTGACAGAAACTGCTGGGCTGCAGTTTTTATTTATTTTATTTTATTTATTTTTTAATTAAAGTTTATTGGGATGACAATTGTTAGTAAAGTTACATAGGTTTCAGGTGTACAATTCTGTAATACATCATCTGTACATCATATTGTGTGTTCACCACCCAGAGTCAGTTCTCCTTCCATCACTATGTATTCGATCCCATTTACCCTCTGATCAGCCTACAATTTTTATAAAGCTCTACTTACTCTGCTCCTGGGTGGAGAACCTTTAGGATTTTTAATCCTATAGAATTTACTGTGGTCTGTCTTCCTTGTAAATTCTGAATTGTAAATTCAGTTTTGGAGTTCTCAGAATTGGGAAACTTCTGGAAAGTTTATACTGATTTTTCAAAGGCTTTTCATCTAGCTTAATTGCAGAATTAAGTTTCTATGTAGGCACTTTGCCCTTACTTTTATGGTAAAGACTTACAGGAATTTCAATTAAGAAACTGTGAAACTTATTATGACCCCACTTTCTTATATGTCCTAAACTCCAACTTTTGTGGGAGACTGCTAAAAACTCTGCTCTGGTATTCAATGGTTTTCCATTTAACTTCTTAGCCTTTTGCATTTCACAGTTTAAAATTTTAACAAGTACTTCAAGCTGAAACTACCAGAGTGTTAGGCTTATTTCTTTGCTCCTCTCTTCTTCCTAAGTGCTTGAATGTTCAAGTTCTTACTGTCTTGGCAGTCCCAAAGTTGATTTTTTAAAATCTCTGGTCACAAGGGACTGGCAGAAGATCTGCTAATTCTTTGCCTACTAACCAAAATCATCTGCTTGATTTGCAGCTTCTGGCATCACACCAAACATTGGCAAATTCTCCCAGGAAAAGATATTTGAAGAATGTCATCTCTTCTTGCTGTAGTTGTCGTTCCAGAATCTTTGATTCCCCAATCTTGGTTTCCTCAGTAACTCTCAAATGCTCTCAAACAGATTCTTTTTTTTTTCCTTTTTTCTTTTTTTTTTGTCTTTCCTTGCTTTTCCTGAGTCTTTTTCAAATTCAAGCTATTCCATCACCTCAAAGGTAGAAATCCTAAACGTATATTAGATAGTGATAGTGAAAGATGCATTTCTATGTTCCTTGGCAAAATTGTTTTGAATATTATTACATTTCTATTATCTTGATGAATTTTGGAATCATTATGTCAAATTCTTTAAAATGACCCATTTATTTCTACTGCACTTGTTTTGAATACTGATCATATTATAATATTATGAATGAACTTTATAAATATTGAGATTTAACCTTCCATTTATGAACATATTATGCATGCATTTGTGTATTTATCTAACCTGTGACTTTTATGTTGGCTAAATATAAGATGTGTTTTTTATAGTACTTTTTTTTCAGTAGTTTCAGGGTGCTATTCTGTGCTTTTCTAATTTCATACCTTATAGTTTAAAACAAGATATGTAAGGTAGATTCTCTTTTCCTTGTTAGTAACCAGTTCAATCTTTACCAGACTTTGTACAGTAGTTCCCCCTTATCCATGGTTTCACTTTCTGCAGTTTCAATTATTAGCAATCAACTACAGTCCAAAAACATCAAATGGAAAATTACAAATATAAACAATTCATAAGTTTTACATTGCGTGCTATTCTGAGTAGCATGATGAAATCTCAAGCTGTACTGCTTTGTTTCGCCCAAGAAGTGAATCATCTCTTGGTCCAGCATATCCATGCTATAGATGCTACCCGCCCTTTAGTTACTTTGTAGTTTTCTTGGTTTGCAGATCAACATTGGAAAGAGAGAGACACAGCTCACATTCACATAAATTTTATTACAGTATATTGTTATAATTGTTCTATTTTATTATTAGTTTTTGTTACTATCTGACTCTGTCTGATTTAAATTAAACTTTATCAGAGGTATGTATGTGTAAGTATGTGTAGGAGAAACATAGTATATATAGGGTTTGGTACTATCTGAAGTTTTAGGTATCCACTAGGGGTCTTAAAACATATCCCCCATGAATGAAGGTGGGACTACTATATATTAATTCTGTATTATTGGAATTCAAAAGGTTCTCTGAACTATTGCTTCTTTTTAATTTTTTTCTGTCAGGGATTAAATGAGAAATTTTAATCTGAAGATTTCAGTCATTATTCCATTCGGATAAATTTTCTTCCATTTCTTATAGTATTACTTCTTTCCTGTTTGTTGCATAATTTTCTTAATATTCCTCCCCCCTCCCCATTTAATTGTAAAAAATGTAAGGCACAAACGTTGAAAGAATTATATAATAACCTCCTATTTAGCATGTATGTTTTTAACTAATATTCAATATTTGTCTAAATTTATTATGATTATTTAGGTAAATTTGCATGGAAATGGACAAAGCTTCAGTGTTCTATACAATAGCTCCATTGTACATCATTAGTAAGAATCATATTCTCATTATCCAAAATGACCATTTTCCAACTCGATTTCTCTCCTCAGAAATCCCTTTACCTCCATCTTTACCTTACCCTAAGTTAATGGAATAAAAGAAGTAATCACGTATTTCTCCACACCCTGCCTGAACCTTTCAATTCACTAGCAATGTGCCAAGTTCTTCTAAGAAGTCAAACTATGAAAAGGACAGGAAATAACCATATGTTTAGTAGCATGGCAGGTATAACTGATTTTGGCAAAAGCAGTTTCAGTGGAACGCAGAGGGATTAATAATTAGGTGCAGGGAAATATGCAGAGTTATTATACATGTCTTCATTAAGTTTTGCTTTGGATAGGAGGAAAAGAAATAGACATGACCTTAAAGATGGAGGAGAGGTAGTGGCAGGTTTTTATCAAAAGTAGACAACACTTTAACAATGTGTTTATACAGATGATCCAGAAGAGAATGTGAAGTAGATAAGAGGGAAAGAAGAAAGAGAAAGGAAGTTCTTGCATCAGAGAGGGAAGTATCACTGGCCACATGGCAAGTTTGCATTTGACAGGCTGAGAGACGGTTAACCCCGTGGATAGGTCCAAAGAAAGTAGTAGATAGGTGGCTTGAGAGACTTACACCTCTGACACCCGATGGAGGTAAATGAATATGAGGTAAATGAGTATGAGAGGCATAATGGCATATGCCTGGAGTTGTACGGTCCAATATGATAACTACTAACTACATGATAGAGGTAAATGAGTATGAGAGGCATAATGGGATATGCCTGGAGTTGCACTGTCCAATATGAAAACTACTAACCACATGGAGAATTTAGCTGAAATTAAAATTAACTAAAAAAATAAAATAAAATTAGAAACTCAGTTCCTTAGTTGCAGTAAGCACATCTCACATGTTCAATAGCCACGTGTGGCTAGGCTATCATGTTGGACAATGCAGATGTAAAACTCTTCCGTCATCGCAGAAAATTCTGTTGAACAACGTTGGTCTAGATTGTGCCTTATGAAACACTGGGCAAACAGTTCAGTATTTACTCTAACATGTAAAGCTGGTAGGTAGGAGCATATATTGAGATTCTTTACTCTTCACTCTCAAGTTCAGGTGGATTGAGAGGGATGACCTTGCTGAATGTGAAAGGCAAATCAAAGTTCTCCTTCAGCTAAAATGTACATCTGTCGAATTGGTAGCCTGGCATGGTTTCCTTTGCAACATTGCTAGGCGGTAAGTAGTAGTACAGGTTACCTTGCGGCTACTTCATTTTGCAGTATGTCTTCAATAACTACTGAGAATTAAGTTTCTTATTCGTTTGTTTCACCTGAAAGTAATATTTCATTTTGGTAAATTCTGTATTTCTGTTTTTGGAAATTTTTAAATTTCAAGTATATTTTTGCTTAAGAACATGAAAGACCTTTCTAGATTAGGATTTCAATACTGTATTTGTTATGCCATAAATGCTTTCTCCCAGCTTGTTTTCTTCCTTCTGTGTACATATTGGTCAAGAAATGTTCTAATGTAAAAAAGCTATCATTTCTCTTGTGTATATACATATATTTTTATTTGAATATTTAATATGTGCATATACACACAGAAAAACACACATACACACATGAAAGTATTTGGTGTAAACTGTGAGAGATATTGTAACTTCATTAATTTGTTTTTATATAGTAACTGTCATATTAACATTATTTCTTGAATATTTATTGAATAATATATTTTCTCTATTTCTCTATTTCTTATATATAAACCACTTCCTGATTCCAGATGTTCTCATTTAATTCACTGAGATATCATTTCTGGGATCTACATTCTGACTATTTGAATAATATTACATTTTAAGTGCACTGTAATATGTGATAGTGTAAGTGTACCCTCATTCTTTTTTGATAGTTTTCTTGCCAATTCTCACATATTTATTCTTCAAGATGAACTTCAGAATGGTTAATTATTGAAAAGTGTTATTGTGTTATTATTTGCATTGGAATTACTATAAAATTATAAACTAATTTGTGGAGGACTGACTTTTTAACAATATCATACTCTTCATTCTAGACACATTATACATTTATTCATTTCAGTATTTTTAATACCCCAAACTAAATGTTTTTATTGATGTATTCACATAGCGTCATCATATTAAATTTTTATGTTTTAATTACATTTTTTAATTTTATGATTTGGATATTTATGACTTATTTCTCAGAGATATTATATAGAAAACATATTCATTATTTTAAATCTAATCCTTTACTCAGTTCTCAATTTCTAAAAATTAAAATTTAATTATATCAGAACTACATGAATGCAACCTTTGTAAAATCTATGAAACATTGTAGATGAAATCCTTAAAGTCCTTTTTGAGCACCATTCTCAGTCCCAGTACTAAATACAAAAGTTAAAAAATGATAATCATGCAATTGCTTATAGTGTTTCTTTATTAAACACATACGGTGTATGGTTTTCTAGATGTCTACTTATTATTGTAGTTGGCTCGATTTGTAGTAAAAATTGAAATAAAATTATCAAATAAAATGAGAGGTGTTGAAAAGTAAGCCACTTCCTAAAAAGGGATAGGTCCATTCTATTTTCTGTATGAGATGTTTAACACTTTCAATGTACTTTACAATTTTGAATACCATAGAAAAAGAAGAAACTTTACAAATAAATGTACAATGTTAATATATGATTAACATTAAAACTCTAAAGGATAACATGAAAAATGAAAACTCTGTAGGGTAGCATTATAAGGTATGATATACTTTATAAACATAGAAGCAAACTTTGAAATAATATATTACCAATAGAAACAATTTTGTGGTTGCAAAATGGCTCAAAGTTAAGAAAAATTTTACCGGTCTGATCAAAATGTCGGCGTGAGGGGAGCCTCTGTAAAGCATCCCTGGAATTTACAACTAATCCAACAACAATAACCCCACATAGGACTCCCTGCACAACAGACAGGCAAAACAAAGAGGCCCACTACCGAATTCACCTAAGGGTAGGAAAATCGCGCGAGTGGGGGAGAAGGGAAGGGAGAAGTGCGGAGACGGAGCCGCGTGGGCGAAGGACACAGACCTAGCTCAGTGCTCCAAGCTCGCTGCATCCCGGAACTACCGCAGCTGCGGGAGAGGGAAGAACTCGGACTGCTAGGGCTCCGCTTACGGCCCACAGAACGGAGGGGGCAGCATATGACACGGCTGAACCCAACGCTCACGGCAGAGACCTCAGAGAAAAGACTGAGGGAAGAAGGCTAAAAATGGTGATTTAGCCCTCACTGCCAAGCAGAGAACGGAAGCCTTCGGCACGGAGGCTGGCCGCCTCCTCCCTACCCTCCCAGAGCTCGCCCTGCCCACACCTGCCCGGTGCTAGAAGCCGAACAGTAGCAGTATCAGATCACAAGAACAGAATATTTGCTGTTCTGAGAAACGTGGACCACAGACACAGATTCGCAGCCCAATTAGTTCCGGCAAAGGGGAAGGAGCTGTGGAAGGGGGACCAGCTGTGGTGGTGGTCTCCGCCATTACTCTGGGCCACCTCTCACCACTCACCCCACCCCTGGCCCCACCTATCTGGGTGAATCCCTGCAGGAGTAAACAGAACTGCTGAAACATATGGGTTCTGAATCTGGTTCAGGAAGAGCTTTGGAACTTCAAAAGCTCTCCACATCCCCAAAGGGACGTGGCTCCCTATGATCCAGGAAAAATGTTAACAGAGGAGAAGCCCATCTCCCAGGGAATCCCCCCATTGTGTGAGAAGCAGAAATAGTGCAGAGAAAATATAGCATTACTGTGTGAGAGAGGAAAAAAAGGCTGCAGTCAGAGAGAAAATAAAACATTCTACCACAAATAGTGGAAAACAAAAGAAAGACCTCTTCCTATCAACCTGTTGCAGAAGCCATTCCTGTAGATGTCTAGAAAAAGAAATGCTAAATGAGTAATTGCCATGAATGCAAGGCAACAAGACAGCTCATGTATACATGAAATACATGAAATACATGAATACAAAAAACAATTCCCTTTGCGATTGCAGTAAAAAGAATAAATTACCTAGGAATAAACTTAACCAAAATGTTAAGGATTTATATGCTGAAAACTATAAGACATTTTTGAAAGAAATTGAAGAAGACACAAAAAAATGGAAAGATATTTCATGCTCATGGATTGGAAGAATCAACATAGTTAAAGTGGCCATATTACCCAAAGTAATATACAGATTTAATGCAATCCCCATCAAAATCCCAATGGCATTCTTTAAAAAAATGGAACAAAAAATCATCAGATTTGTTTGCAACCACAAAAGACCCCGAATAGCCAAAGCAATCTTAAGAAAAAAGAACAATACTGGAGGTATCGCACTCCCTGACTTTAGCTTTTACTATAGGGCTACAATAATCCAAACAGCATGGTATTGGCAGAAAAACAGACACATAGACCAATGGAATAGAATTGAGAACCCAGAAATAAAACCACATAAATATGGACAGATAATTTTTTAAAAAGAAGTAAAAACATACAATGGAGGAAAGACAGCCTCTTCAATAAATGGTCCTGGGAAAATTGGATAGCCACATACAAACGAATGAAACTGGACTGTTATCTGTCACCATGTACCAAAATTAATTCAAAATGGATCAAAGACTTAAGCATAAGACATGACACAATAAACTGCATAGAAGAAATCCTAGGTACTAAACTTATGGACCTTGGGTTCAAAGAGCATTTTATGAATTTGACTCCAAAGGCAAGGGAAGTAAAAGCTAAAATAAACGAATGGCACTATATGAAACTTAAAAGTTTCTGCACAGCAAAAGAAACCATCGACAAAATAAAGAGGCAACCAACTGAATTGGAGAAGATTTTTGCAAACAGTGTCTCCGATAAGGAGCTAATATCCAAAATATACAAGGAACTCATGAATCTCAACAACAAAAAAACAAACTACCCAATTGAAAAATGGGCAGAGGACCTGAAGAGACATTTCTCCAAAGAAGACATACAAATGGCAAATAGACATGAAAAAATGCTCAACTTCACTAATCATCAGAGAAATGCAAATAAAAACCACAATGAGATATCACCTCACCCCAGTCAGAATGGCTATCATCAACAAGACAAATAGCAACAAGTGTTGGTGAGGCTGTGGAGAAAAAGGAACCGTCATACACTTTGGTGGGAATGCAGATTGGTGCAGCAGTTCTGGAAGGCAGTGTGGAGTTTTATCAAAAAATTACAAATAGAATTACCATATGACCCAGCAATCCCTCTCCTGGGTATCTACCCAAATAATTTGAAAACTTTTATACATAAACACAGGTGTGCTCCAATGTTCATTGCAGCTTTGTTTACGGTGGCCAAGACATGGAAACAACCAAAAAGTCCTTCGATAGATGAATGGATAAAGAAGTTGTGGTGTATATACACAGTGGAATACTATTTGGCGGTAAGAAAAGATGATATAGGAACATTAGTGACAACATGGATGGATCTTGAAATTATAATGCTAAGCGAAATAGGTCAGACAGAAAAAGCAGAGAACCCTATGATTTCACTGATATGTGGTATATAAATCAAAACAACAAAAGAACAAGACAAACAAATGAGAAACAAAAACTCATAGACACAGTGGTTACCAGAAGATAAGGGGGGTAGAGGGAGAGAGATGAGGTTAAGGGGGATCAAATGTATGGTGATGGAAGGAGAACTTACTCTGAGTGGTGAACACACAATGGGATTTATAGATGATGTAATACAAAATTGTACACCCGAAATCTATGTAATTTCACTAACAATAGTCATCCCAATAAATTTTAAAAAATGTAGTAAACTTTAATAGATGAAGTAGATATTTAAAGGAGAAAAACACTTTATCATCAAGAAAAATATCTAAAGAATAATATTTAGATATTATGCTTACCTTAAATAAATATATAGAGATAAATACATTCTCAGAAAAAAAGAAGACACATTAATAGTTAGGAAAAAGGAAAAAAGAGACAGAATCAGAGAGACAGAAAGAGAAACAGAGAGAAAACAAAGGAAGGAAGGAAGGAAGGAAGGAAGGAAGGAAGGAAGGAAGGAAGGAAGGAAGGAAGGAAGGAAGGAAAGAAGAAAGGAGGGAAGAAGGGAGGAAGGGAGAGAGAGGAGACAAATTGAAACAGTATTATCTTAGTCAAGAAACTTTTGGTGGTATAGTACAAAAATCCACACTAATTAGTTTAAACAATAATGGAGAGGAAAGGAAAATTTATTTTTAAATTGAGTTTAATAAAATAAATTTATTTTTAATAAATTTAAAAATAAAAAAAATTTATTTTTAAATTTAAATTTATTTTAAATTTAAAAATGTATTTTTAAATTGAGTTTGTTTGCTATTATGTTTCAGGAGTTCCTTATATATTTTGGATGTTAACTCTTTATTAGATATATCATTTGCAAATATTTTTCCCATTCCACAGGCTGTCTTTTAATTTTGCTGATTGCTTCCTTTGTTGTGCAGAGCTTTTTTAGTTCAATGTAGTTCTATTTGTCTATTTTTGCTTTTGTTGCCTATGCTTTTGGTGGTATAGCCAAGAAATCGCTGCCAAAGCCAATGTCATGAAGTTTTTTCCCTATGTTTTCCTTTAGAAGTTTTACAGTTTCAGTTTTATATTTAAGTTTTTAATTCATTTATTGTTTATTTTCGTGTATGGTATAAGATAAGAGTCCTATTTTATTCCTTTGCATGTGGATATCCAGTTTTCCCAAAACCATTTATTGAAGATTACTCTTTCTGCATGTGTATCTTTGTCCTTCTTGTCAAAGATCAGTTTACTATAAACGTATGGGTTTATTTTGGGTCTCTATTCTATTCCATTTGTTAATGTGTCTGTTTTCATGCCAGTACCATACTGTTCTGATTACCTTTGCTTTGTAACATATTTTGATCATATATGTATATGAAGACATATTATTTAACCTACAAAAAGAAGGAAATCCTGCCTTTTGCAACAACATTAATACATTTGGAGGACAATATACTAAGTGAAATAAGCCAGACATGGAAGAACAAATACTCCAGATCCTACTTATGTCAGGAATCTAAAATAGTCAAATTCATAAAACCAGAGACTACCAGGGGTTGGGGGAAGGGAAATCAGAAGGTGTTGGTGAAGGGGTACATAGTTTGTTATGCAAGATGAATAAGTTCTGGAGATCTATTCTACAGAACAGTACATATAGTTAACAATGTTAAATGTTCTTATTACACACATACACACACGTATATACAAACACATACACACAAAAGAGAGATTGAGGAAACTTTTAGAAGTGATAGGTAAGTTTATGCCATTTTTCATAGTGATGTTTCCATGGCTGTATACTTATCTTCACGCTCATTAAGATGTACACATTAAACATCTAAGCATTTTTGTTTGTCAATTATAATTCAATAAAAATAAATTGATTTTAAGAAAAGAGGAACATGCCCTTTGATAGAGAGAACTTACAAATGTGTGTGTGTATGTGTGTGTGTGTGTGTAAATATGCAAGAATATTCAATGAAGCCAAATGGTAAGAAGTGAAGTCTCACCTCACAAAAGACTGAAACCAAAAACTGAACATGTTCAGTAACCAACTCTCTCTCTGTCTCTTTATCTCTCTCCCTGTCTCTCTCTGTTTCTGAAGATTGTATATCTTTAGTAAATATCGCATTAATAACAGAGATCATGTTTAGATAGTTCCTGAGTCCAAATCCCAAATGTATCCAGGATATATGACTGTTGTCGATAAATTCAGTCAGTGGCTGATGGCCCACCCTGAGGCTGAGCAGTTACGTTAATAAGAAAGTATGGAAGCAAATAGAAACATTCAATTTAAAATCAGGAATAAAGCAAGCCTTTTGTTTTCTTGTTTATAAAATTCAAATATTTCACCAGTTTTTTCACCTATAGCATTTTATACCTAACCTTTTAATGCATTTTTCAGTTTACGGATACTTTTTAAAAAATATTTATTTTATTTCTCTTTCTCCATCTTCCATTTTCTGGGATTATTTTCTTTTTCATTTTGAGAAAACCAAAAGAAATTTGCAGAGAACAATACCTGAATGCCCATCCAAAACTTGACATTTTAATGAAAGAAAAAAATATAATGAATAAATGTAAAGTCCAATATGTTACTCATCCCTATCTCATTTCCTTTCCAATAAGTAAAAAGCATCATAAATTTTGTGTATATTTTTTTAAGCTTTTGTGTATATCTTTCTATAAACATATGTTTCTCTCTATATATATGTATATAAACATATATGTATGTCTTTACATTCTGCAGCTTACTCTTCATTGATTTTAAGATTTAATAGTGTTGATGTACAGAAATCTAGGTTATTCCTTGTATCTAGATCACATTTTATTATTTGTCTTTCTCAGGGTAGGCATTCAGTTACTTTCATTTTTTATTATAAATTATTAAATATGTGACCTGTACACATGATCTGCTTCCATTAATGTCTTGTAGCAGACACTATCAGTGTCCTTACTGTTCCTGTCCTCCCTCTACATGCTGAAGCCTGCTTCCTGTTACTACCTCCTTGCTGTGGAGAGCCTGAAGACAGTTTTCTGAATGGGCACAGACTCAGCTACCACACAAGGCAAGCTGGAAATTCCTAAAGTCAATGCCCCTAGAAGCAGTCCTAAACCAGTGTTGGACAGGAAGTTAAGAGATAACTATCCCAGATTCCTCACCCTTGATTGGAATAATTCTGAGGGTATATTCTACACTGTTTCCTACAGCTGCTCAGTTGGAGCTCCAGGGGCCACAGCAGTAACTTGTTGATAATACACCCTTTAATGGCTTCCTTCCCTGTCTCATTTTCACACTATCATTTCCTGGAACTGCCTCACAAATAAATTCTTTGCTCTAAAATCTTACTCTTCGGGTCTGCTTCTGAAAGTATCTAAACCTAGGGAACAATATACCTAGGAGTAGCATTTTGGGGTTGTAAGGTATGAATATTTTCATTAAAGACAAGTGGAATGTAGTGCTGTCAAGTTGATTTCAAAAGTGATTGTACTAACTAGGTAGGATTCTTATTAACACTGAATGAGAGTTTTCTTTCACCACTTGATATTATCATATGTCCTCTTAATTTTTACCCATAATATGAGTGGGAAAGTGTATCTTGTCATTTTTCATTCCCTCATTGTTAGTGATTCTCTTCCTTCCTATGGAATGAGTTTATGCATACGAGGTCTGACAATTAAGTTCACGAACTCATCCTAGAAAAAGTGCTACATACCTCATTGTTAAATATCACTATAATTACCTTCAAAGTACTCCCCTTGGGAAGCTATGCTCCAATGTCAGTACCTAGTCCACCCTTGAAAGCAATTTTGGAACTCTTTTTCTGGAATGGCCATTAGAGCTGTCGTCGTATTACCCTTGATGTCCTGAGTGTCATCAAAATGTCTTCCTTTCAATATTTCCTTTATCTTCAGGTAATTAAAGAAGTCACTGGGGGCCAGATCAGGTGAGTAGGGAGGGTGTTCCAATATTGTTACTTGTTTACTGGCTAAAAGCTCCCTCACAGACAGTGCTGTGTGAGCTGGTGCATTGTTGTGATGCAAGAGCCATGAATTGTTGGCGAAAAAATCAGGTCATTTTCATCTAACTTTTCCATACAGCCTTTTCAGCACTTCCAAATAGTAAACTTGGTTAACTGTTTGTCTAGTTGGTACAAATTCATAATGAATAATCCCTCTAATATCAAAAAAGTTTAGCAACATCATTTTAATTCTTGATTTGGACCGACCGAAGATTTTTGGTCATGGAGAACAGGCTGACTTCCATTGTGCACTTTGACGCTTTGTTTCGGTCATATTAGTACACTCATGTTTCATCACCAGTGATAACATGGCCCAAAACATCATCTTACCTCTCCAAAATGTCTTGGCAAACTTCGACTCTCCTTTTCTTTTGTTCATCAGCATGCTCCTTCAGGACCATTTCTGCATACACCTTTTTCATGCCAAGATTTTCAGTTGAGATTTTCCTAACTGTACATCTCTCAATCTTTACTTGGTCTGCCATGTTTCTCACAGTCAGCCAACGATTTTGATGCACTACTCGACAAACTTTTGCAATGTTTTCATCAGTTCTGCTCATTATTGGCTGCCCTCACCTCTCTTCATCAGTGATGCATTCTCTCCCCTCAGAAAAACATTTAATTCATTTGTACACTGCCTTTTTCAAGGCATTATCCCCATAAACTTGGACTAACACGTCCCTGATTTCACTTCCACTCTTGCCAAGTTTAACTAGAAATTTAATGTTTGTTCATTGCTCTAATTCAAACTCAGACATTCTTGTGATGGCACACAAAAACACACAATAATAATGAATGCCACTCATCCAGACACCACCACATGTCAACACAAACACAGCTATGAGACACCAAGGTTATGAAACCTTACCTTGCTGTTTGTGCAGTGCTGTTAATGTAAGTGCTCGGTGGCAAGTTCTCAAACTTAATTGTCAGACTTTGTACATGTTGAATTAAGTAAGTGTATCTTCAATATTTCTTATTTTTAATTAAACATGTTTCTCTCTTAATCTTTTCCACTGAAATTCATGAAGAATTCACCAATTTTCTAATTTACTGCTCTGCTTTTCTCACAAGGTCAATATTCTATCCACTGGGATTTATTGCTTTTGCTTTTTAAATGCTATATACATCTTCCTGAAATAATGCTTCCCGAAGATACAAAGCACATTATTAACTTGTTTCTTCTTTTTTAAACTGCATCATATGCCATGTTTACTTTGGTGATGGGATAGGACTTTGCTAGTTTATCTCTAAGACATCTCATTTCTTGAATTACTGCAGATTTTGATGTATTAAATAAGTTTTCTTAGCAGTTATAAAGGAAGTCTTTGTATGTGCATGCCCAGATTTAAGAGAGATTCTCTTAAATTGGACGGATCCTTGTCTAAAACTTCAATATGAGAACAAAGGGCAAGCAAGAATATTTTCTCTAATTTTAAGCACAGTGGAAGTGTGTGATATGGTTTTTAGTCTTCTCAAAAATGAGATAGGAATTCTTGCGAAGACAGCTGTGTGGCAGAGATTTTTCATAAAAGTGTTTTCTTTTTATGCTGGTTAATGTTCATCCTGAGGAGGGGCACAGTCGCCTTCTCTAAGTAGCAAAACTGCTCTCATGATCTTGTTGATAGGACTCTGTTGATTTCCAGTCTTACATAGACTTTATCCAATTTACCATTGTTGTGTTAGTTATTTTCCAATGAGAAGTTGGGAAACAAGGGGATAAATGCATGGGCACAGAATGCTACCTTTAAATAAATATCTGCAAATTTTTAAGCAAAATTGCTACAATAATTAAAGAATAATAAATGCATTCAAAATTATCTGAGAAAAGGTACTGGTCATATTTATTTTATTATTCTACAATGTCCTCCTTTCCTAGAAGAATGATTAGCTCTAAATTCAACTGTAATCTAATTCAACTATACCTAAAATTCTAGTAATTTGCTGTAAAGCTTTGAAAATTATGCCTGTTTTATATGGCCAGTTTTAGCCTCTTAAAAAAATCGATTTTACCTTCTGGTTCACATTGCTTAATTCCAGACCAATTACAAACAACGCAGCCTCAACAAGTTTTTCAAAGTTCAAACATACTATGAAATCATGCAGAACAGAAATTAAAATTCATGTATTAATTTTCTTTTTTATTTCCATAACTATTTATTCATACCCAGTATGCTCCTGAGACCTTAATTTGAATAATTTTAAAATATTTTCCTCTATTTAATAACCCTTTGTTCTCTATTTAATGATTTTCTGTGTCTGCTGGTGAAATAGTATCAAAAGTCAAATATTCATTGTAGGTTATAATATTTCTATACAACAGTCAGTGTCACATTTAATCTCTATGGTAAATTCAGTGAAACTCCCTTCCTTGATCACAGTTTAGATATTCACCAAAGAAAAACAACTGAGTTATTGTGTAAGGAAAAGTTGGTCTAGTGAGAAAAAAAATGAAAGTAAATTTATCCCAGAATACTGTCTTTGGAGACCATTCTTTGGATGTTGGCATGTAGAAATGCCTTTCTTGGGTTCTTTTCTTTCATGCAATTGGTGCTATAAAAGAATGTATGGACCCCACTTGGAAGAAGTATTTAGCTCTCCACCTACCCGATCTTCTTCTTTAAAAGACTAATTTGTAACTTTTAATGAAATTATATGAAAAATATCACACTAACTTTCAGTATGAGAATTTCCCTTGACCACTATGTTGAGTCTATTAAGAGGATGAAGCAATATGTAGTCATGAGAACTATTTTTTTTGAACAAATAGGCAAACTTCCTTTTATCCTTCTGCTGTTGATATTTGTTTCTTTCCTGGGAAATACGCTTCTGCTTTCCTCTAGTAAGAGCTATCCTCCCTCTTATAGTGAAACCATGCTGTGTACTTTAAGAGGAATTAACCACACTCCTGCCAAGTACACAGAGTAGGAATGTGACCTTGATCTCATGTATGTGACCTTAATCAGAGTGCCCCAAATCCCCAGACCAAGGAATAGAAATTCCATCAAAAGGAGGCAAATGGGAGTCCTCCCCACCCAGGACACTTCATCGTTATCAAAAAAGAAGCTTTCCTTATGCCAAGATTGAAATGATATTAGGATCAACGTCTCAGGCTAACATCATGCAATCACATAGAGAAAGCTTGTCTGAGAGATGAAGGTGCAGAACTTCAATGAGATGTTCCAAACCCCTGTATCAGAACTAAAGAAAGAAATTGATCAAAACACAATTATAGCAGGGGATCTAACTACATCATCGACAGCTATGGATAGATCAACCAAACAGAAAATAAATAAGGAAATATCAGACTTAAATGACACATTGGACCAAATGGACACACTTGACATTTATAAAGTACTTCATCCTAGAACACCAGACTATACATTCTTTTTCTAGTGTACATGGAACATTCTCAAGGGTAGACCATATGTTGGGACATAAAAGTAGCCTCAGCAAATTTAAGGAGATTGAAATCTTACCAAGCATATTCTCTGATCACAAGGCTTTGAAATTGGATATCAACTGCAAAAAGAAAGCAGGAAAAACCACAATATGTGGAGATTAAATAACACGGTATTAAGAATGACTAGATCAAAAAAGAAGTAAAAGAAGAGATTAAAAGATAATAGAAACAAATGAGAATAAAAATAGATCCTATCAAAATTATTAGGATACAGTGAAAGCAGTAATAAGAAGGAAATTTATACCACTACAGGCCTATCTCAAGAAAGAAAAAAATCCCAGGTAAACAACTCAATATTACACCTTAAAGAACTAGGAAAAGAAGAACAAATGAAATCCAAAGTCAGAAGAAGGAAGGAAATAATAAAAGTCACAGCAGAACCAAATGATATAGAGAACAAAAAGATAATAGAAAAAAGTAAAGCAACAAAAAGCTGGTTCTTTGAATAGATTAATAAAACTGACAAACCCTTGGCTAGACTCACTAAGAGAAAAAGAGAAAAGACACAAATAAACAAAATTAGAAATGAAAAAGGAGAAGTTATGAGAGATACCAGAAAAACATAAAGGATCATGCAAGAATACTATGAAGGACTATATGCCACAAAAATTCAATAACCCGGAAGAAATGGACAAGTTCTTAAAAACATATGGCTTTCCTAGAATGAATAACAAAAAACTGGAAAATCTACACAGACTGATAACGAAATTGAATCAGTCATCTAAAACCTTCCCAAAAGCAAAAGTCCAGGACAAGAGGGCTTCACGAGTAATTCTACCAAACATTCAAAGAGGATCTAACACCTGTCCTCCTCAAACTCTTCCAAAAAAATTGAAGAAGAGGCAATACTTCCTAATGAATTATTTGAGGCTAATATTACCCTGATACCAAAACCTGGTAAGGATAATACAAAAAATGAAAATTACAGACCATTATCTCTGATGAATACAGATGCAAAAATCCTAAACAACATTCTAGCAAATTGAATACAACAATGCATTAAAAAGATTATACATCGTGGTCAAGTAGGGTTCATCCCAGGGGCACAAGATTGGTTCAACACACGCAAATTGATCAAAGTGATACAACACATAAACAACATAAAAGATAAAAATCATATGATTATATCAATAGGTGTAGAAAAAGCATATGACAAGATACAACATCCATTTATGATTAAAACACTTAGTAAAGTGGGTATAGAGGGAAAATACCTTAATGTAATAAAGGTCAAAACCCTAATATCATAATTAATGGTGAAAAACTGAAGCCTTTACTCTACATTCAGGAACAAGACAGTGTTGTCCGCTATCACCTCTGCTATTCAATATAGTATTGAAAGTCCTATCTAGAGCAATCAAGCCAGAGAAAGAAGTAAAAGATATCCAAATTGGGAATGAAGAAGTTAAATTATCACTTTTTGCAGATGACATGATTCTTTATATAGAAACCCCTAAAGACTCCACCAAAATGCTATTAGAAACAATAAATGAATACAATAAAGTAGCTGGCTACAAAATCAATGTACAAAGTCCATTACATTCCTATATACTAACAATGAAATCTCAGAAAAAGAAATTAAAGAGCAATTCCTTTTGCAATTGCAACAAAAATAACAAAATACCCAGGAATAAACTTAACAAAGGATGTGGAGGACCTATACACTGAACACTATAAGAAATTTTTAAAAGAAATTGAAGAAGACACAAAGAAATGGAAAGACATTCCCTGTTCATTATTGGAAGAATCAACATAGTTTAAATGTCCATATTACCCAAAGCAATTTATAGACTTAATGCAACCCCCCCATCAATATCCCAATGGCATTTTTTCAAGAAATGGAACAAAAAATTATCAGATTTGTATGGAATCACAAAATATCCCACATAACCAAAGCATCCTAGAAAAAAACAAGGCTGGAAATATCAAACTCCCTGACTTCAACTTGTACTACAAAGTGACAATAATCAAAACAGTATGGTACTAACAAAAAAAAGCAGACCCGGAGACCAGAGGAATAGAATTGTTAACCCAGAAATAAACCTATACATATGGGTGGATAATTTTTGACAAAGGAGCCAAAAGCATACAATGGAGAAAATAAAGCCTCTTCAACAAATGGTGCTGGGAAAATTGGAAAGCCACGTACAAAAGAATGATACTCGACTGCTATCTGTCAACATATAACAAAATTAACTCAAAAAGGATTGAAGACCTAAACATAAGCATTGAAAAAATATACTCCATAGAAGAAAGCATAGGTACTAAACTTATGGACCTTGGGTTCAAAGAGGATTTTGTGAATTTGACCTCAAAGACAAGGGAAGTAAAAGCAACAATAAATAAATGAGACTATATCAAATGAAAAAGCTTCTGCACAGCAAAAGAAACTGTCAACAAAACAAAGATGCAACCAACCAAATGGGAGAAGATATTTGCAAATAATGCCTCCAATAAGGGGCTAATTTCCAAAATATGTAAAGAACTCGTACAACTCAATAACAACAAAACAAACAATCCAATTAAAAAATGGACAGATGACCTGAACAGACCCTTCTGCCTAGAAGACATACAAACAGCCAACAGATATATGAAAAAGTGCTCAACTTCACTAGCTATTAAGGAAATGCAAATAAAAACCACAACAAGATACCACCTCACACCTGTCAGAATGGCTACCATCAACAAGACAAATAAGAAGAAGTGTTGGAGAGGCTGTGGAGAAAAAGGAACCATTCCCCGGCTGGTGGGAATGTAAATTGGCGCAGTCACTATAGAAAAGAGTATGGAGGTTGCTAAAAAATTTAACAATAGAATTACCATATGACCCAGAAATCCCTCTCCTGGGTATCTACCCAAAAAAATCTGAAAATATTTATCCATAAAGATACATGTACTCTGATGTTCATTGCAGCATTATTCATGGTGGCCAAAACATGGAAACAACCAAAGTGTTCTGCGATAGATGACTGGATAAAGAAGTTGCGGTATATATATATACACACACAATGGAATACTATTCTGCCAAAAGAAAAGATGAAATAGTGCCATTTGTGACAACATGGATGGAACTTGAGATTATTATGCTAAGCAAAATAAGTCAGACAGAAAAAGTTGAGAACCATATGACCTCACTCATATGTGGGATATAAAACTGAAAGCAACCAAGGAACAAGACAAAGAAATAAAAACTCTTAGACACAGACAACAGTTTAGTGATTACCAGAGGGTTAGGGAGGAGGGGGGTGGTGTTACATAAGATGGTAAAGGGGGTCAAACATATGGTGATGGAAAGAGATCTGACTCTGGGTGTTGAGCATACAATGTAATATGTAGACAATGTATTATAGAAACGTACACTTGAAATCTATGTAATTTTACTAACCATTGTCCCCCCCAATAAATTTAATAGATAAATAAAAACCTGTATTAAACAGAGCTGAAACTAACAAATGTTGGAAGTTTTGTATGATTGGGGTCACAGATTTTTAAATTTAAAGCCTTTAAAATTAAGCTAGTTTAAATTGCCTAACTCTCTTACTTAAACTAGATGAGTCCTAAGACACAAACTCCAGCCCTGGCTTTGAGGCAAATAAATACACAAAGAGAAATCCAAAGTCAAGTACACCAGGGTTCTATAGTTATACATATTCAATTTTCCACATGGAAGACAGAGTGATATTTTGAAACTTTAGTTCCATTCATGTTATTTCCCCTCTTAAAACTTTCAAATTCTTCTCATTGCCATTAAAATAAGGTCCAGTCTTCCAATTCTTGTCTGCTTTTGCTACCTTACCTCACTCCATTGTCCCCTTTCTCTTTGCAGGCCTTTTCTCTGTGTCCATTCATTCTCACCTCAGGGCATATGGGATTGATTCCAATTATTTGTTTGGTCTTCATTTGGGGAGTTATACACCACTGTCATTTCACCATTCAGTTTGTCTTTGACAACCCTATCTAAAATAACCCATGCATTTTCTAACTCCTTACTTTATTTCTTCATATCATTTTTGCATTATGAAATTATCTTTTTTTAAAGTTTATCTCCTTCATTTACTTAACTCTGTTTGCCCCTGTATGAATCTGAGTTCCATGCAATCAGAGACCCTTTCCATTTTTCTCATTGCTGCATCCTTGGAAGTTATAACAGTGCCTAGTAAAAAGACACACTAAATTAAAAATTGTTGAATTGATAAATGTTTAAATAACATCTTCCTGCTTTTTTCTCAGGAGTATTTTGTCATTCTAAATTTATTCCTTTGTAGGTCCTTCTCCTTCCATTCTATCTGGCTCCTCTCAGGATCTATGTATGTATGTATGTATGTATGTATGTATGTATGTATCTATCTATCTATCTATCTATCTATCTATCATCTATCTATCATCTATCTGTGGTTTCACTACTGTTTACTCAGTCATCGTAGCTTTTTGGTTTCCAGCTTGGGCTAAAGTCCCACCAATTTGGACAAATTTAAAGCCATTAATTCTCTAAGTGCAGTCTCTTTTCAATTTGAATTTTATCTTTTGGAATACCGATTGGAATACCGATCTTATTCTATCTGTCATGTCTCTATTCTCCTCTTCCATAGTTCTCATATCCTGATATCTCTTTGCTGCATTCTGTATTATATTTGCTGTATATATGAAGTATAACACATACATATGTACATATAATAGAGATATAGATATATCTATATCGATATATTACCAGTTCACATCACATTTCTTTCTTCACTTGTACTTAATCTGCTGTTTAACTCATCTCTTCAGATATTTCTTTTACTAATAACATTGTTTACATATAGAACTTTCAATTTGTTTGCTATTTTTCTGATGTTTTGCTTGTTTGTTTCCTTCGTAATTTTGTTTATTTCCCTAAGCCGTCCATACTCTGACATTTTATATTTTCATTGTGAAAATTTCATATCTTCAATACTTGGGGATTTAACTCTGCTATTGCTTGTTTCTGTTGCTTGTAGCTTACAGTGTTTTGCCTTTTCATGGGTTGGTGTTCTTTTTGCAGTTCTAATTATATCATCTGATACGATCCTCTTGGCCCTTAATCGAGACTTTCCATGGAGAAGTTATCCTCTATAATGGATTTGTCTCTGCTTCGGTCAGTAGGAAACGGTGCATTGGTCAATCTAGCTTAATCATAAGATATAGTATGTTGCAGTGATAAACAATCTAAAACTTTCAGTGATTTAATTTTAAAAAAGGTTTAGTTCTCCCTTACACTATAAGTCTGTTGCAGGTTTTCTGAGCTGTCTACTCTGTTTTGTCCTCACTGAAGAACCCAGACTGATAAACAAGTAGCTTTTGGGAGTATTGTTGACCATTGTAGACAGTGTACAAGAAAAGTCTTGAGGGTCTAACACTGGCATATAAATGCCCTTGCACAGAAGTGACACTGCCTCATTTCCACATAAATCATTACCCAGAACTAGAAACATGTTCCCCATGCCCTAAACCACAGAGAAAGCCAAAAACAATGTTCTCACTGAAGACTACCACTGGGGGGGTGACCCCAAGCCCAGAAATACTTTAGATCCTCAAGTTCAATGACTTGTCCTTTTGCTGATCCAGAAATTCCAGATCTTTCTGCTTCTGATGTTCCCAAAATCTCCAAATCTCTGGATCCTTGCCGTTCAGACCATGTTCCTATACTCCTTGTTTTCAGGTGTTGGGTATTCCCACTTGACATGGAGTGTTTCCTGTTGGGCTCTTGGCCACAGAACCCCTGGATCTCAATATCCCAATCTCAGCTCTCTCCTCTCCAGGGCTCAGCTTTATTTGTTGTTTTCTTTGTTTATGTGGTCCACAGAAAATTCCTCTACCTGATAAAGGCAACTTCACATTGCAGGGAACTGAGGCAGAGAGATGTTAAGTCAGATAGAATGTCTAATAGAATATAGAATAAGTTCTTACAAACATCTGATTAGCCTCCCAAAAATTTCCCAGGTGTTTAATAAAGAAACTGAGAACTGAACCAAGGTATTTTATTTGATTTTTTGTTGTGTTTATTTTTAATTCTACGCTATTGTTCTTTTCTTTATATTACACTAATGCTGATAAAATATTTTATGCTTCTTTCTGGTATAACATATTTTTAATTTGTTTCTTCATGTGTCAAAAATATTTCAATAATTGCTTCAAGTAATCACATAACCTACATTTCAAATTACTTATTGATATTTATGTCATTTTTCCTTAATGTCCCTTGATATTATATTATATGTTATCTTGCCTTGGATAAGAGATAAATACTTTTAATTTTTGCCTCCTACATCTTCAGAAAAAGTTCAGAAAAAGAAATATCTTCAAGAAATAGGTTGCACTCTTATAATCTGGGCCTCCGCCATTTAAATATCTACTTTTTATTTTTGTTTCTTTTTATGTCATTGAAGACAGTTGTCAACTACTTCTTTCCTTTGTGGGAAATGTAATTAGAAGTCTCTTTTCCCTCAGCATACAATACTCTCCATAAGTCTGAGGACAAGATCACTCAGGATCTATTGTAAAATAAGATGTAATTCTGCCAAAGTAAATAGTACTCAAAGTCATCCTTCTCTACAATTGACAAAATGGAGAAGTGATTTCATTGTTCCTCTAATAAATACATTGAGAAATTGATCTAAGATTTGAAGAGCTTCAGAAGTCTCAGAAAAAAAATTGAAATCTTCATCAACAAAAACATTGACAAATTCAATAGCGTAAACATTTTATGAAAAAAAATCATAGAAATGAGAGAAAAATAAAGAATGCACACAATCTTGTGCCAGTAACATATTTGATGTATATTTATGTATTTTATAAAATGTCTTCAGCTGCAAACAAGAGTCTACAGCAGCTCAAAATGTCTGAAACTGTAGGAAGAATTAATATAACATAAGTTCCCAGAGAAGGAAGCATCTCTTAGGCTGGTTTAGTCACTGGTTCCAGGTAGTTACTTGTACTCCTCTATTGGCAATTTTAAACATGTGGCCTTAGCCCTCCTCAGGGTTTCACTGTAGGTAGAGCAGTTTCTAACATAACATGCAAACGCAAAGTTTTATTTATTAAATAATAAAAAAAGAATCCTTTTATCCTTTTAAGAACAAGAAAACATTTTCCAGAAACTTCCAACAGATGCTCCCTCATGTCACTTGTCAGAATTGAGTCACTTATCAAGCCCTAAAGAAATATTAGGAAGGGAAGTGAGATTATACTGGCTATGTGGTTGATGGCTAATTACCTGGGAAAAAAAATTAGGGCTATGGCAGAAAGAAGAAAGGAGGCATTGCATAGATATAGGCGTTCTTTCTGATACATCGTTCTAAATTTCCTACATATAAGCAAAATTCTGCTCTGTATCCTTTTTTAATTCCTCATACATAGCATTTCTCCAAGTTTATATAATGGCTACATAAAATTATATTCTATGGGGATTCCAAAATTTATCGAATAATGTCCTATTTATTGAACTGATGTCCTTTGATAAGCATTTAGATTACTTCCTGCCATGTCAACTGTAATATACATAGAGGCAGAATGAATGTTAGATAGATAGATAATAGATAGATGATAGATAGATAGATAGATAGATAGATAGATAGATAGATAGATAGATAGAATTATAATAATATTAGAACTTCCATTCTGGAACAACTATGGATAGAAATTAATGATATAAAATAAGTATATACTTATTTCCTTCTGAGATCAGAGCTAGCTGTAGCCCATACATTTTGCTATGTGTTGTCATTTTCTCTAATTAGTAAAGAGCCTGTAATTGCAGTTTTGACTTCCTCTTTGACACATGGTATTTAGAAGATTTTTTAAATTACCCTCTTATTGCTTTTAAATGTTAGTTAAACGTTTATTTTTTTTCTGTTTATTTTTAGTTTTATTACTGGAAGTACAGAGGCAGAGAAAATGGCCCATATAATTTATCCTTTGAGATTTTATTGACATTTCCTTTGTGGCCTAACATATGTTAACTTTGAAATTATCAATTGACACAGGGAAAATGTGCATTTTTTCCTACTGTGTAACATGTTTAATTAAATATATCTTTAATTTGTGTGGAAATTAGATCTTTTATATTTTTGAAACTTGATTTGAAAAATTAGAGGGAAAGTGTTCTACATTATATATTTTTATATAATTTTTAACAAAAAGTGATTCTTAACAGTTATATTAATAGCTTCATTGTATCCTGTAATAAATAAAATGATTGACTATCCTGTTTAATGCTTCTAGCTTTAGATTCGACATCATATTTTTTTATGGAGGTTTGAAAAAGGTCTCAACAGAGGTATTAGGTCGGTGCAAAAGAAATTGCAGTTTAAAAGGTTAAAAATAATTGCGAAAACAGCAATTACTTTTGTACCGACATAATAGTTTATATCCCCCCCTTTGAATCTGGATGGACTTACCTCTGCTTCTACCAATAGAGTCTTATAAAGGTGATACTATGTGACCTCAGAGCTAGATCATTACAAGCCATGCAGCTTCAGCCTGGTTCTCTTGAAATATTGGCTTTGAGGAATCCCCCTCTCATAACCCATCCTACTGAGAGAAGTCTAAGCCATATGGAGACACGGTGACAGTCCCAGCTGAGTCCAGTCCTTCAGTTATCCCAGCCCAGGCTCTGCAGGTGTAAACGAGGGAGCCTCAAAGTGATGACTGCCTCCAGGCGTGGGAATGATGTCCAGCATGCAGGTCTTCCCAGCTGAGGTCCCAGACATCATGGAGCACAGATGAGTGATTCCTGCGATTCCTGACCTCAGAATCTGCAAGAGTACCAAAATGTTTGCTGCATAATGCCACCAAGGTCCATAGTAACAGCAGACTCTAATCTTGGAAGCCCGACTTTATTATTGCTTACATGTACTTTATAAAACTTATTTGTCTTAATTAACTGGATTGGGAAATCTTTCAAAATGTTCATGTATATCAAATCATCACAATGTACACTTTAAATATCTTACAATTTTATTTGTCAATTATATCTCAATAAAGCTGAAAAAAGTTATAAAAATCAAGAAGTAAGCAAATCCTCAAATGCACATTTTAAGCTATTTTAAATTATCTCAGCCAATCTTTGTTTTAAATAAAATTTTAACAGAAAAAAAGCTTATTCTTTCATTATTAATGCTTTATCACTTTAGGCATATCTTTTGAGAATATCACACTGCTAGCTGCCTGTCTTTTTTAAATTGTTATAAATTCTTTGTTTTGGTCGCAGTAGATCAGAATTTTGTACTTGATCATGTGTTTTAATGCAGCTACATCCTCTTTTTAAAACTGATATACATCATTTTGGGTGTCGCACATTCCAAAGCCCTGTTCACCTTTATTTTACGTCCCGTTCACCTTTATTTTACTCAGAATTTATTCAGAAATATGTCCCGTTCACCGTTATTTCATTCAGAATTTTGGTACTATTAGGAAGATAGGATGTATTGGTCTCCCTCATTTTCAGGTTGTTTCCATTCTCCACCTGTTTTTCGGCACCATGACAGCAGCTTCTCTATCTTAATTTTGATATGGTGCTGTAGGCGCTCCTGGAAGCAGAGGTGGCTCTTTCACCATCTTTTAGTCTCAGGCTATAATTGGTGTGCCGAAAAATATTTTGAAATCCAGGAATTGTTAAATATCATAGGAATTATTTGTGACCCAAAGGTTATAAGAAGTTTCTTTAAAGCTACCTGGACTCAATTTTTATAGGTATTTCTGATCATTTTCTCAATTTACTTTATGGTTTAGAGTTTTTAGTTTCACATCTCTTTTTTTTTTAGTCAATGATAGTAATTTATATGTTCTTGAAATGCTGTTCATTTTATCAAGATAATTATTATAGAACTTTACATAACATCCTCTTGTGAATTGTCATTATTTTCTCAATATTCTTAATTAAACATCTCTCTATTTTGTTGGATATTCTTTTATGTACTCCTCAATTCTATTCTTTGTGTTGTTTTCTAATTAATTTGCTTCTCTTCTTTTGTAGTTATATATCTTGTTTCCTCGGTATTACTTGACTGCTTTATAATATCAGTTTTTTTCATTATCTTACCCCAAAAATAAAACAATGTTTGTATATGACTATTCCTCACTGTAACTTATATTCTGTTCAAGGTTGTTTTTGATATTTTTGCTTAGACTTTTTCTTTTTTTCACATCAGTCTTGCTAGGCTTATGTGACTGTCTGGGGAAAAGATTCCTGAGCTTTGCCTTTGATGCCTCCCCTGCTCTTTAGATGAGCAAGCGCCAGGCTGAATTCAGGAGTTTTGATCTTGCTTGTAAATTATATTTAGGTTTCCTGGATGACCTGCTGAGGATGTGTAATGTGAGTGGTCATGCACTGGAAATAAAACACTTTCCGATATGGCGCTTTTTGTCTGAGGGTACACAGAATTGCAGGGACAAAGAGCTGCTTATTTGAAGCTATTTACCATTCCCCTCTTGCAGGGGGGGATGTTCCGCTAGTTCAGGTACCCTTCTGAGGAGGCTGCCACTGCCCGGGCAGCACCCTGGAGAAACTTCATACAGACTGAGGCAGCCATCATTTTAGAACCTGATGTTTTCACCCCACCGTTCCTCCAAGAAATTCTTTAATAATTTTTGTATATCTAGCGCCTTTATGCTCTAGAGATGCAAGTAAAGATCCAGAAGGACCACTTAACTCAAAATTAAACATAGAAGCACTCTCTGAGGAAGGGTTTATGCAGCTGCTCATAATAGAACATATTGTCCTCAAACAATAATTTAAGATCAGACTGGAAGATAAGATTGCTTCTTTAATTATGCTCCAGGGAGTGTTTGGAAAAGCAAAGGAAGTTCACAACACCAACAGCATCTCAGGGGTAACACTTCATTGCAGAGTTAATTTTTTGAAAATTAGAACTATCTGGGGACAGCATTGTCACAGAAGGATTCTGAGGACAGTCTCAGGGAGGCAGTAGAGAAGTAGCCAAGATGGCAATATCTGGATCCAGTGAATGTATGAGACCACATTACTGGAGCCAGGGACAACAAAGATATAAATTTAGAGGATAACATCCCAGCAGCAGTATATCGGGCAGAGTTAGGCAGAGTTCATTAAGCATTCTAGAATTCAGGAGGAAGCCAGTTAGCCACTGAATTGAAAAATCATATCATTAATCTAGGTCAAACTGGCCTAAGTTTAGCGTCTGGAAGTAAAATGGATGTCAAAGGTCAAGGGCAAGGACAAGGGCAAAGCCTCAGACTCTATATCCTTAGCAGAACTTAGCTTCCTCTAGACTGACACTGTCTAATAGTCACTAGTCAGTTAGGCTCTGTAAATTTTAAAGACAATTTAAAATTCAATTTCTCAGTCTCACTAGATATACCTTAAAAGCTCAATTTGTGGACAGCACAGAATGAACATTTCCAACATCACAGAATGCTCTCTTGGGCAGTTCTGCTCTTCAGCCATGGTCCACAGAGGTGCCAAATCATCCACTGGTGTTTACATTGGAATTGTCATTCATATTTATTTCATCTAAAATTTTCTATTTTTATTTTTGTGTATATTTCATGATATCCATAGTAGGTTAGTACATAATATATGCAAACTCTAAAACTTGACGTTTCATTTAACTTCATTGCTTTAGTTTTTCTCTTTAGCATTTACCATAATTTAATATGCATTTTCCTCATTTTTTTATTATTTATGATTTCTACAAAATCCAAGCTCCATGAAGGAAAGAAATTTAGTCTTTCTTTTGTTATTCACTGAAATTATCATAGCACATAGATGTTCAGTAAATAAATGTTGACTATTCATAGGCAACTCTTTGGATTGTTTAGGTTGTGCACTGCACAAAAACAATTATATTACAGACAGGGGAGGTTAGTATATTTATTTCAGTGAGCAGATAATAGAAAAGTGAATTGTTCTATCACAACCATTTTATTGGAAGAAATTTCTAGCATAGAAATAAAGTCAAGGAGAGGCACTTCTTTCTAATTTGCATGAAAGATAAATAAAAGCCAGCATATGTGGAAAGTATACATACAATAGATTGTTTGGAATGATTACAATACAGCCAAATTTGGATTCTCATTCTAAAGGATTGGAATCTAACTGAAGTAGTGGCATTTATAAGTTTTGCTCAGAAGAGCAAGGATGGAGGTACCGGTGTAAACAAAGCCAGTAGAGTACGACTTCACATTGTTTACTAGTAACCAAGGTCTTAAATTGGGGGTGAGGATTGAGAGTTATCAGCACATCTCAGGGAATAAAACAGGCTTGTTCTGATCCAGTGAGACATCATGAAAGCTGAGGAGCTTGCCATTCAGTCAGCAGGTAATAAGTTCTCAGTAACACCTGTTGACTCAAATGTGTCACTTGAATGTACAGATGATTGCAGTTGTGATCAGTTGTTCTAAAACATACGGGAAGACCATTCTAAAAGGGATCACTCATCAGGAGACAGAGCATTCTGTTGATTTGGGTGTGATTTAAAGCTTATCAGTATAGCAATGAGAAATGATCAAATGAAATCTGGAGTCAAAATCTGGGTTACAACCTGGACTATTCCTCAATTTGAGCATGAGGACATGGCTCTATATTAGCCTTTTTGTGCCAGTTCCCATATTTGTGAAATGGTATTGATTATATGAAATTATATATCTGCAATAGGGCTGTGGTGGATTAATTTGACCACATAAATTCTCTAGAACAGTCTCTGGCATATGGTAGAAGCTCAATGGATGAAGATTTCCTTCTTTCTTTCTCATTCTTAAAATTCCATTTTGAACCTAACATCCTTCTTTTAATTCTTCAACTCTCTTCAGAAAGATGATAATTATGAAAATTGATATTTATTGAAATGTTACCATGTAAGAGGCCCATGCTCAGTGCTTTACATATTCTTTTTTTAAAATATATATATATATATATATATATATATATTCAAAATCAACACTTGCTTAATACACATTTATAGTAAAGTGTCCATTTTACAAAATACAAATTTTCTTCAGAGTAACAAAACCAAAATACAATGTCAACATTAATACTTTAGTAGTAATCTCACCACTCTGTCACTAGTGCATATTTTTCTCTTAGAGAAAGATGCAGTTTGCTCATGAGAACATCAGGAGAGAAAATAGGAAGGAAAATCATAGTTTTAGATTTTTTGTTTCGCTTTTTTGATAGTTATAGAAAACGTAATTTTGGGATGGACTTCTTAATATGAACAAACAATACAATACAAACTGCACTTTAAAACTGGAAGTGCATTGTCATGTTTCAAGCATTTGGCTTCTCATTCCCCAATGCTGCTGCCCGCTCATGACGCCAAAAACCCTTCCCTCATGATGAATTCAGCGATGATGAGAACAATAGTTTACAGGAGAGAGTTTCAGTTTCTCCATCTGTGTGAGTTTCATTACCTTGTTCACATCCCTTCCTTATTATTACCCCCAATCTGACTCTAATCTCTTTAAAGGATTTTAAATAAACTTAATGGCGATGATGGTGGCAAGCTGAGGGGAGGAGAAGGCAAAGGCATCCGTATCCAAGGAAAATGACTTAGCCCAGCACCAAAGGCCACTGCAGAAAGTCTACATGAGGACTTTTATATTTAGAAAGACACATTTATTTGCTTGATAATTTAGTTGTGAGCCAGCTCTGAACTTCCCATTTTTCTCTGACATGTTGACATGACCTAAATTTACACTATATCTCAGGAATGATCATTTCTCCCTATTTAAAAAAAAAAAAAAAAAGAGGACCCAACTAAGAAAATTTCAAAACATCACAAAGCATATTGGCAGAAAGTGTGGGATGCAAGTGACCTGGAACTCCAAGAGCAAAATCATTCTGTCCTTATTCTTCTGTGGTGCACATAGAATGCCAACTAGAGGAATAGCACACGCTGATAAATTCTGTTCTTTTCAAGAATCAAATCTTTATTCTGACTCTGCTTTTTGTCTCTTTCTTCAGGGCTGCTTTTGTAAAAAGAATGCACTGCCATGACAAAGTAACCACTGGAGCTAAAGCTGACCCATATATTATTTTTTTAAAAAATTGAAGTATTATGTACACATAAAGGATTGGAAGAATATACATCAAACTGAATAAGTGCTTAGCTCTGGGGTAAAGAATATAATCTCAAGGACAGACTTTAATTTGGTCAATTTTAAAATATTTCTTATAATGAATATGTCTGCATGTATTATATTAAGACTTTTAAAAAATAGGCAAAAATTAACTTTAAAAAATCACAAATGTATAACTATAACAAGACAATGGGACATATGTAGAAAAACATAAATCCAAAAAATGATAAAGATCAATAATTTTGACAGCCAAAAATAATGAAAGTTTCTATAAACCAAAAATATATTATAAAATTAAAAAAAGAATGCACTAGGAAAGAGAAAACCCTGATACATAAAAATCCAACGGTTTCTAAATTTGAAAGAAGTAACATATTCCATTCCACAAAATCATGATTTGAATCGTATTTCCTGTATGTGAATCTGAGAATTTAAAGTTATTTCCACATTTTTACACCTAATGCTTCTTCTTTTGGTATGTTAGGCTATAAGAAAAGAGAATATATTGTCACAGATTTTGTGTGACAACCAGGAAATATTCTTATTACATATATTACAACATTTTTCCTGAAAGTACACCACATTCTGCTTGAGCTTTGTGTATTTAAGGAACAGCAAGAGGGCTTCAGTGATGCATTGTCATTTCTCAAGTTGCCTCCCAAGACAAAAGTGGGACTGGCCTGGACAGGATGGGGTGTGCCTGGCTGATGAGGTTGGATGAAGTGAAACAGTGCATTTCCTGCCCAGAAAGAGCAATTTGATATTTGGGTCTTAGAATAAATTTGTTTTTTAAAATGACCCTCAAAGTAAGCTTACTGGTCCGGGGGTCGGGGGGTGGGGAGGGGGTAGGGAAAGGATCTTATATGTTTCTCACTACTTTTTGAAAAATCTCAAACAGCAATTTCTAAGTTGATCACGCATTATTTCCCTAAATTTGATGCTGAATAACTCATTACTGAGGGGAAATATAAATCAGCTGTGCAAAGGTGGTGATGTACCAATATTGAAGGGTACTCAAAACAAGGATTGAGACTTTGAAGGGAGTCCCTGCCCCAAAAAGAGTTCCCTGGTAATTCTAAAATGATCGCCCTGTTAATGACATAATAAACATGTATTAAATTATTCGTATACACATAGGACAAGCCTAGAGATACTGGGCTTATCTTTTGAGAGTTTAGCAATCAAGTGTATGTTAATCCAGCTGAATTCCAGGCCAGAGGGAACCTACTAAGAAAATTTAGAGCCAGAGATTGGGGCTCAAAGTGCTTGGGGTGAATGCAAAGACAAGGTGTCCTGATCATGGCCCCTAAAAGCAGGAAGATCTAACGGATGGGTTCCAGACAGATAAATTCAATGGACATAAACAGAGTTAAACTGGAGAGACAGTTCCAAACATCAGAATTTAGGCAAATTTGGGACACAAAAGAAGCTAAATCAGGAGTGAATTAAAGCTGGCCCAGAGTTTAGTTGATTCTTTTAAAATAACCACAGCTTCATTTATTTATTTATTTTTTGTGTGGCGGGCATAGGATCAGGGTATAAATTATTCTTTCAAGGTGCCTGTGTTTATTGTGAAAAAGGGTACAAAAGATAATAAGATTTAGATGATGTACATATTTTAGGACATTTGTTAACATAAAATTCCATGTAGGAATATTTTAACTTCTACTTGACACCAAAAGTGCAAGCAACAAAAGCAAAAATAAGCAAGAGGGACTACAACAAACTCAAAAGCTTCTGCACAATAACAACAACAACAACAAATCAGTAAAATAAAAAGGCAACCTACAGAATGGGAGAAAATACTTATAAATCACCTATTTAGTAAGGGGTTAATATCCAAAATACATAAGAAACTTATACAACTCAGAGGCAAAAAAAAAAAAAAAAAAAACCCAAATAATCCAGTTTTTAAAAGGGCAAGGGATCTGAATAGATATTTTCCCAAAAAAGACATACAAATGGCCAACAGGTACATGAAAAGGTGCTCCACATTACCAATCATCAGGGAAATGCAAATCAACTACAATGAGATATCACCAGAGACCTGTTAGAATGGTTATTTTCAAAAGATAAGAGGTAACTTGTTGGCGAGGATGTGGGGAAAAAAAAAACTATTGGTGGAATGTACATACATATATATGTATATACATATACATACATATACATATATGTATATATATGAAAATAAATTCATGTACATAAAAAGAAAGAGTGAGAATATGACAATATCAATGACTGAGAAATCCAGGTGAGGGTTCATCTGGGTGTTCATCAAGCTATTCTTACAACCTTTCCATGGGACTTAACCATCTACCAATTTTTGAACTATGCAGCAATCTGTGAGAGAAGGAGATACTTCTGTTCCAACTCTATAGAAAAAAACAAATCTAAAGAGAGTGCCTTTCATGTACATTCTGTGAGAAGCAATCTTATTACACCATAACTGTATTTATGAGTTATGCATATAAAGGCAAAGTGATTTGGTTTGATATAAATAGGAAAAGTTGAAGTTTTAGGTATGTTTTGATTACTATTTTAGTAACCAATATACTATGACAAAAGGCTGACTGTTGTCTTAAAGGGCTCACTATGACATGCATTCTAATAAAGACAGAAAGGAGAAAGCTTTTTTTTTTAAAAAAAAAAAAAAAAGAACGTTAATTGTAATGATTGCAATGAACTTGGCCTACCAGTGTTGCAAAATAAGGCTTAGTGGGTATATTTGCCATGTGCTAATGAATAAATCATCCCAGACTCTTGTGTGGCCATCTTGTGGACACTCGAATAACTTTACAAAATCAAACTGACCACATTTATCATAGTCATGCTGTGTGCTCAGATGGATCTGACAGCTACTATTTTGCCCCAGAAGTAGATGATCCTGTTTCAAATCTTCATCCTAGGTTGTGGGGTTTATAATCACCCTGATATTTTTAAAGATAAAAGCTAAAAATATCAATTATTAATAATATAAAAACTAACAACGTGCATTTAACACCTATGAAATTATTCAATATGGTTTATTCATTATGTTACTGAAAAATTTTAATGTGTCTTTCTACGTTATGTGTGTATATACTAATTATAGGCTTATTTACCTCCAGAAGACAAAAGGAAACATGATTGCCATACTCACATGTAAATCCCCTTAGAAATAATAATAGGTACCTTACAAAGGAGATAGCATTGTGCAGGAGACATGACTTTTAAACTACAGCTTTGTTTTCCTGTATTATCTTTTGTTTTTATTTGTGTATACTAAGAACATAGATTTAAGCTCAGATAAATCTGTTTGGGGATATCTAATTGAAATGAATCCCCCTTTCCCTCCCCTGCACCCTCTCAATTCCTGTGACAGCTACCACAGGGAAGTCATGGAACTCCAGACTACACAGCATTATTTTGAACAACTCTGGAGTGCAAGAAGGAAAATGACACAGCACTTTTACTAATCTGGAATGAAGGTTGCATGACTTTAGCAAATGGATATTTCTCTCCAAAAAACCTACCTCAGCATTTATAAAGTTAGTATATAGATGAGTCATTCTTAGTCTAGTCATTCCGTAACATTCACTGAGCACATAGAAGATTCCAGATACTGTGAAGGTGGCGGGATTACAGTGATGAACAAGTCAGATGTGATTCCTGCTTGCAGCCTAATAGATGACAATGTCAAAAAACCCAAGTGCAGACCCAACTTTGGAAACAGAAACTCTCATATGCTTACAATTATTTTTCTGAAAATGTTTAGAAACATTTGAAATTTATTAATATTTAATATGTGAATAATGGTACTATAAACGTAAAATTATTAAATAAATATATAATTTTTGAGGTACATGCTTAGATTTTCACTGATAAATGTATGCAATCAAAATTGTTGAGAGTCTACTGGTTGACCATACGAACCATATACAAGGTGTGATCAAAAGATACTGTGAATGTTTAAATTTAAAAAAAAATGTGATGTCAGTAAAAGACACATTGCCATTAATCCCCCTCAAAATACCCCCACTCACTCAAATGCACTAATCCCATCATTTTTACCATTTTCTGATGCAGTTCTGGAAGTCTTCTTTCAGGAGTATCTTTACTTCATCCTCCATCATGACAACGCTCCATATCACACATTGCTTCTGGTACAGCAATTTCTGTCAAATAAAACATTACAGTGTGCCCTCATCCACCTTATTCACCGGATCTCCACACCATGCGATTTCTGGCTCTTCCCCAAAGTCAGTGACCATGAAATGAAAACGTTTTGAATTGATTTAAGACATCAAGGAAGCCACGACTGCACAACTAAAGACACTCACAAAAGAGGGCTTCCAAAACTGCTTCAGAAAGTGGCAAGAACGATGGGATAAGTGGGTTCGAAGCAAGGGGTAGTATTTTGATAGGGACTAATAACAAAGTGCCTAGTGACTTTTACTGTAATAACTTTTTTTAAACATTCACAGTAGTTTTTTGTCACACCTTGTATGTTATGCAATTCCACAGCTATATAAAATGCCAACTGGAAACAAAGTAAGCAATAACTACACCTATAGGTGTAACCACATATGTACTAATAGATATATATGGTTTTACGTTTATACATGATGCCTGAGTTCAGCTAATCTAAATGTTAGACTAAAAGTTTAAGGCAATATAAAGGGAATTGTTTAAATTAAAACCTATTAAAATAGGTAATATGTTAGCTAAAATTGATAGTTGAAAAATCCTTCAAACTTTTAATTTGTTATAAAAAACAACTCTTAACTAAAGTGATTTTGGGAATTACTAGAGCAATAAAAAATAGTCCCACAGATTCAAATACTCAAAACAGCTTAAAAGAAATTCCCACAGTTTAAAAGAAAGAAATGCTTGAATACATATTCTAATCATCAAAGAAAGGTTGAAATAATGAAATAAATCACAGGGAAGTCAAAGAATGATTTTGAAATGAACTCCAACCACTTAAAAGTAGAGATAATTCTAAGTCTTACAGATGTGGTTATAAAACAGAAAAAAAATGGGCTAAACATTTTTCTTTAAAGATGCATAGGTTAAACGTAATTATGTAATAATTTATGGAAATAAAACCCAAATTATATTAAGAAACACTTGAAGTTAAGAGAAAATATGTCCTAGATTTCAAACTTCAACTGGGGGAATACAAAAATAGTCTTGATATAAATAATTTTAAAAATAATTATAGTGTCCTCATGAAACATTTAAGAATATATGTGTCTTCTTGAGGGTGGCCGGTTAGCTCAGTTGGTTAGAATGTGGTGCTAATAACACCAAGGTTGCCGGCTTGATCCCCACATGGGCCACTCTGAGCTGTGCTCTCCTTAAAAGAGAGAGAGAGAGAGACACAGAGAGAGAGAGAGAAAGAGAGAGAGAGAGAAGAATATATGCATCTTCTTAGAGATGGGGGGAAAGGGACTTATTGTTCAATGGATATAGAGTTTCAGTTTTGCAAAATGAAAAAGTTCCTGAGATCTATTGTACAACAATGTGCATATAGTTAGCACTATTGTACTTCACAGTTAAAAATAGTTGAATTAGCAAATTTTATGTTATATGTTTTCAACCAAAATAAAAGAATAAAGATCTTCCAAAATTAAGAAGATAAAATAAAAGAAAATATATTCCATATAATAAAATACAGTAAGAAAAATTGCATAAGAAGCATAAATCAGAAATAAAAACAGGTATGTTTTAAAGAACTTTTATAATAAATACATAATTTTTAAGTTATGACTCTGGGAAATTTGTTTCACCTCTCTATTCAGCTTTGTCCTCAGAGAAATGGAGAAAAGAATAGCTTTATAGAGTTGTTATGCTATCTATAATAAATTAATGCACAAGCAATCTCCCACAGTACATGCAAAATTTCCTAGTGGATGTTGAATAGAAAATAAGACTGAGCATTAGGGTACATACAGTCTTTACAAGATCACTTTTTTAAAAACCTAAATGATTAAAGAAAGAATGGGTAAAGATACGTCAAACAAATCTAAATTTTAAAAAGGAAAAAAAACAACAGAAATAATTTTTTAATTAAGTATAGAGTAAAATTAAGTAAAATAGCAATAAATGATAAAAACAGATAATATTATATACTACCAGACTATAATTCAACGTGAAAATGAAACAGCGTTGAAGCTATTAGCCAAAAAACATTTCATTAATAAAAACTATCATTGCAAACTTATAACTGTTAGAATATTAAAGAAAATTTTAATTATATAGCATTATAATTATACAAATTTTGAAATAATTTTTAAAAATTGAAATAATTTAACACATTCATCTATTATTGATAGATTAAGTAAGAAAAAGTATGTAAATTTATCTAAATGATATTATAAAAGGTTAGCACTGAGCTAACATTGTTCTGAACCCAGCTGTGCAACAGAATCAACTAGTCAATAGCCCCCCGCCATTATTACCACAATCCTTAAATAGAAAAATATTTCTAATGGAACAAAAGCTTAAGCACAAAGCACACAACTATTAAAATACTTGAACAAAATGGATCAGTAATTTACAAAGTGTAAGAAGGGTCAGTCTTTCTAGGCAGGATACAAACCTCAGAGACCATAAAGAAAATTATTAATGAGACTGAGCACAGTAAATTTGAACATAGGAATTAAGAAAAACAATTGGCCAACTGTGTTTGGAAGAGGGAGATGGAATTCGTAAAATGTAAAATAGATAAATAAGAAAAAGACATACCACATGTCCATTAATCAAAAGAAGAACGTTCTAGTTGTATAAATAGCAGGCAAAGAAGATTTTAAGGCAATACTATAATTTAAGTAAAAAGTGACCTGTAACAATGACAAAAGAGTAAATTCAGAAGGAAGATACCCAATCTTACATTTGTGTGCAGCTAATAGAGTAATAAAATATATTAAGCAAAAGCTGACAGAACCAACAGGAGAAATAGAAAAATCCACAATCATAATTGGAGATTTGAAGTTCAAATTGAGGGTAGCATCAGATTAAGTGTTCCCGGAAGTACTTTCTAAGGAGGTGACATTCAAATTGAGACATAAAGGATGGGAATACCAAGTTATAAAACATGAAAAAAGAGAAGAAAAAGAAGCAGTAGTAAGACTGGACCATCTGGAAAGGATAGGAGACTACCTGAGATAATGTTGGAAGCTTGGTTATATAATGCAGAGTCTACAGGCTACCACAAAAAGCCTTGGTTTTTATCAGAGAGCAGATGGAAGCCAAAGACGTCATTGACAGCTCTTTTATTGTTCTTCCTTATGCTTTAAGTTGAAAGTTTCACTTACGTTATTTTTTCCTTTATAATGAGACAAACCAGTCGTAAAACATTTTCTTTTTAAATTTCCCTCACCCAAACACTCTATTGTCCAGTGTAATAATTATTTCTTTAATGTTAGTGAAACATTAATTCAGATAGTCTTACATTTTATAAATTCAGAAATTAGCCCTTTGACTGTCTGACAACTTATCTATGAGTTGCTGTTAGAGTTGAGACTTTGTGCTGTCATGATGCCATGCCTGAAGGGATAAAACTTACTAAAGGTAAAAAAAAAAATGAAAAAGGAAATAGTTCAGAAAATACTTTAAACTGGAAAAAGATAAAGCCGGAGAGAATAAGAAAGTGAGATTGGAAACACGGCCAAAGATGAGATTTGGTTCTCATGCACAGAAAGAAGATCCAGGAATATGCTTTAGTGTAAAGTTAGCCTGACATAGTATCCCTACAATAAACATTTTAGGGCAGTTTGTCATGTTTCTCAATGCAAATTTTGGGGGAATTTTTCATAATGGTCAGCTTAAAAAATTGCTCTTCAGGTAGAAGAACAGGGATGGAGTAAAAACCCTGATATAACAGTACTGTAATTGGAACAATTTCAAAGTTAATAGAACTCTTTCTAGCTGTAAGGGTAGACTGAAATTGGAGACAATCAATTAATTCCTGCAAATTCCCTTGGCCAACACGTATTGACTAACATTGGTTGCTATACTTGGGGTGAGGAATCAGACAAAAATGATGAATAAGGCACACATCCCAGCCTTGAGGACCTCACAGACCTTAGCGGGGTGGGGGCAGCCACATAAACAGAACATTATGATCAGTGTCCCAGTCACTCTAACTGAAGTTGGGAAAGGAGGCCCTGGGGGCCAGAGGAAACTCCCTCAAACCGTCTTTAGCGTGGAAAGGCCAGAGTTTCGATTACGCTGTCCAGAACCATGCTACTATCGGGTGGCAATGCTACTAGAACAGAGTTTGGGGCCCTATTTTAAGTCTCTTCACATAGTTAGCATTTATCTCTTCCTTACCTAATATAACCTTCTAAGCATGTCTTTCAGTTAAGAGGGAGAAGAGACGATTTCTCTAAAATAATATGTTTTACATATTCACTTGGCTCTATTCTTTCCAAATGCCCATGAAAATGACCAAATGACTAAACAAATAGAAAACATCTAGAATTATAAAGAACTTCTTCCAAAATATCTACCCAAAATGCTAAAATAAATAGGAAACATCTGAAAATATAATAAAAATTCAAAATACACTGAACATGGGGCCATATCGAAGAAAATGCAGTAAGAAATTACATATGAAGAAAAAAAGCCTTCCTGGGAAGGAAACAGGAGGAAAACTCAAGAAGAATTCTTAAATAAGTCAGGTTTAAATTAGTCAAGGCTGTGATGAAGAACAGACTATTGGATCCTGAAATAAGGAGTTGGTGAATTAATTACTGGGGAATAAATCACTGTGAATAAATTACAGTAGCTTACTACCGTGTTTCTCCAAAAATAAAACCTAGCCAGACAATCAGCTCTAATGTGCCTTATGGAGCAAACATTAATATAAGACCAGTATTAAACTATATTTATGTTATATTATGTTTTACATTAAATTATATTGTATTGTATTGTATTATATTATATTATATTATTATATTATATTATACCCAGTCTTATAGTGAAATAAGACTGGGTCTTATATTCATGTTTGCTCCAAAAGACGCATTAGAGCTGATTGTCTGACTAGGTCTTATTTTTGGGGAAACACGGTATGAACTTTCAATAGAGGAGGGGAGATAAAGAGAGAGAGAGAGGGAGAGAGAGAGAGAGAGAGAGAGAGAGAGAGAGAGAGAGAGAGAGAGAGAGAGTCAGACTTTAACAAAAGGGGTATTGGCACCAAAACTTCTGAAAAGGTGACACTCTAACACTATAAAAGACCCGACTGAGAAATTTCCCTCCAAATTTAACTTCGTCAGTATATGAAGCCAACAATGCATTAAGATTTTCCCCAAACCCCACAGTTACAAATTGGAAAAGGTGAAAAATGAAGATGACAATATGAAGAGGTAGACTTTACAATAATCACATAACAGATGAGAGCTGGTCATTCCATGGGGGAAAACAGATTGAGCCACACCATCAACATTTTACAATAACCCATTTGCTGATATTTAAAGAAAGATGCATCAGTAAGAAAGGAATTAGTTACCCATGAATGTTTACAAGACTGCATATAACAGGGAACACATTCAAGCTGTTTCTGAATTCTACCATTTCATTTAAACAGCCATCACCACTGTCAGGAAGCTGAAAGTTGGGTTTTTAGTCTCAGTCATTGCAATAGATTTGGTTTTGCATATTATTCTCTTCTTATTTCAACTGTTTGGTTTTTTGTCCCTTTGCCCATACTGTAGTTATTTTATTGTTTTTATATAATGAACATATCTACATACATATGTATGTGGAAAATTCCATATCCTCTGCATGAGGCACTATGTAAATTAAAAGCAAGAGACTGTTGTTGCAGAGAACAACTTAACTGTGAAAAAACAAAATACTATTCCATTTATTAATACACCCTATGATGCAGGCAGTATTCTGAGGACTTGGTATTATTCACTTATGAAATAAGTGAACAACATTATGCATTCTATAACTTTAGGTTTTATAGATAAAGAAAATGACATATGTAAAAGTTAAAAACCTGCCTCAATCCCATAGCTAGAGGGCAGTTAGTCCCATGTTCAAGCCAGTCCTTTTGACTCCAGAGCCTATGTTCTCTCCCATGTTCTGAGATGTTCAGAAAGGACACTTTAAAATAGAGGAACCTGTGCATGCATAGAGAAAAGGCCATGTGACGACACAGCAAGAAGCCAGCCATCTGCAAGCCAGAGAGAGAGACCTCAGGAGAAATAAAACCTGCTGACCCCTTGATCTTAGACTCACAGCCTCCAGAACTTTATGTTTCAGCTCCAGACTCATGAAAGCAGAAGAAGCCATGGACCGCATCCCCCTAGAAACCAGACCGAACAATGCCACGGCTGACACCAGGACCCAAAGGTATGATCAATCACCTCCTGCCTTAGCCCCCACCCATCAGTAGAGACCACGACCCTAACTCCCACGGTAACCATGATTACTGATTTTTTTTCCCTTATATAACCAGGCTACTAGAAGCCATTGGGGAGCCAGGTTTGAAAGCACCCGCTCACCTGTGTCTCTAGGCTTGGCGCTAGTTCCTTAAATAAGACTTTAGTTTCTTTGCTGCAAACTCCTGTTTGTGTCTTATTGGGCTTTGATGTGTGCAGGCAAGTGGACCCTTTGAGGGTGTGGTAACAACATTGAAACCTTCCCTTTATGTTTTCTTGGAGGCCAAAAGAATATCTAGAGAGTAAGGTTTTGTAGGGATTTTTCTTTTCTTTCCTTTTTTTTTTTTTTGGACATATATTTCATTTCCTTTTGTTGGATCAATAAAAGCTTGTCAAAAGAGGCTTTGCTAACCACAATACGGAATTTGACATTTAGCTTGAATAAAAAGTGATGCTTTAAAATAAATAAATAAATAAATAAAATAGAGGAACCAATAAATAGCGCTCTATGCAAACTGTTTTGATTTTAGCATCCAGAAATCTGATCAGAAGTGGAAATTAAAGAACTACATAAGTTCCCAAGCTTAAAATGATGTTTAAAAGGGTCCGAGCCCTTTCCATTAGTAAAATGATTGCTTTTCTTTCTTCAATTTATCATATACTTTAACAAAAAGTTCCATTTTGTGTACTTTCATGTTTATACACTAGAATTGTTAATCACAATGTCAATAGTTATAGATAGCTTGGAAACGGAGTGGGGTTTGTTTACTAACTAATCCAACAATAATTAAACCATGACATGGAAAAACACAATATCTGCTTGAAGAAAAAGAATATTTCAAATATCTCTGATCATTCATTATCCATTTAAATGTTTTTTTTTATGAGCCGCTGCTCCATCCCAAATTATCTGTTCAATTTTGGAACAATTCAAAGTGATAATATTTGTATGCTTTCAAAGACTTACAGTACAGTGGAAAATACAATCCCTTTAAATACAATATGATGAGGACACTAACTTTAATCTAAGGTTTGTTCATTTGGTCCCAAAGGCTGAATGTTACTTGCAATTTCAAATGGCATTTGACCTTTTTTTTCTATTTCCATCTCACACAGTGAAATTTTAGCAGCATGTGGAAAGTCATAGGGCAAAAAATATAAATGCCTTAAGAGCAAAGTTACAGATAAGTATATAGAAAAGAAACGAAGATGAAACTATATCTATTATGAAATACGCTGTTCATGTCCCAAAAAAGTATAGCAATTGTTACAGTAAAAACTAGATGTAATGCTAAGTGAAGAGAAATTGAGCCATCAGAGCAGCACACAATAAAATGCTGAAATAGTTTTGTTATAAAGAGAACCCAGGATGTGGTCCCAAAATTCAAACAGGATGCTATGGATATGGGTTTAGAAACAGCTAAAAGATGAGACAGTGTTTCTTAATGGCAGAGGAGGGTCTCTTGGTTTGTGGCTCTCAGAGTCTACTGTTTCATGAGTCAACTCCACAGGACCTTCCAAATCCTCAAATTGTTTGCAAAACTTTGTATATATGTTTATTTTTTCCAGGGCAAAGCATCCAGAGCTTTCATTAGATTCTCTCAATTTTCCCTCAAATTGTTATGAATCACAGAACGAAAGGGAGACAGAGTGAGCAAACTACAACACCTACTCAAAGAGTAGTTTATATCGTTTAAGATTTTTTATATGAGTAGACAAACACTTTCTCATACATAAACAGGGAAGAAATAAACAGGTTTCAAATATTGACATTGAGTGGGTAACATTAATAAAAACAGAGGTGATTTTATCAAACAAGAAACCTCAACATGATGAAAGACAAGCAGTTGAAAATTAGTATTGGGCCCCAAATAATAATGGTGTTTACATGATTTGAGCCTCATATCCTTTCTATAAATTATCTGGGTATAAAGAAAACAAATGCCTTCAGATCTGAGTGTCTGTACCAGTGACTGGATGAGATCAAGGAGATGAATCAGTCCTGAAACAGAACGGAAGCTTTTCGGTTCATTTTGGGGAGGAGTAAAAATTACTAGACGAGGGCTCCATCCAAGTCCCAGACTTTTCTATTGGTCTCTCAATGTTTTTTTCTAAAATAAATTAAAACATGACTCATACAAACATATCAAAGATAATTTAACATATTAGTAATGTAATAACCAGTAGGCTTGGAAAGATGTTGTAAGAGCATTTAAGGAACAGAGGTATATATAATACAGGTGAAACTGGGATAGTGAAATAATTTTGCCAAGTTAGATACAAAACTGGTTAGTACTCTACAGGGCAATAAAACTGTGGATCTTTGGAGTTATATTTTACTATCTGAACAAAATCATTTCCATTTCTGCTGATCAACAATCCTTGACATCTTATCCATCCTTAAAAGTTTATATGTAACTTCAGCATCTGGACTGTAATTAATAATAAGTGAAAAGCCAGGAAAAGTAATTGTCCTTGAGAATTAAATCATTCCTCAGCAGCCCTAAGAGACAATGTTCTAGTATGACATTCAAAGGACATGTAGTTCTTCTTTTGCCTTATTTTTAAGTTTTAAATTTGTTTTCTTAACAAATATCAAGATTCCACCATTGATAAGAGGGAGGTCCTTCTGGGTGACATGACACCTGTAACCCCTTCCATCTAACTTGATGGATTCATGCTGTGTTGCAATAGGTAACATTACAGAAGGTGCAAATAGGGTTTTGCTAAATTGGTTCAAGAAAAAAAAATAAGGATTTTCATGTGAAAGTTAAAGGTGGGAAGATGAGAATAACCAAGAATATCTTACTCATTTAACCTATTCAAATCAGAGTTATTTATATTTTTTAAGAATTTTCTTTCAGGGTAGCATTAAAAAGAAACAGGTGATTTTGTCAGAGGCCTACAGTTCCGAATGGCCTCTTTCAAGTGTGCCTTCTTTCCCCCTTCCTGTCCCGGCAGTGTTTAGAGGATCAGAGCATAGAACTTGGTGTGTTCCACGATGAAGGCTGCTCCTCTGAGAGCTGAAGCAGAGGTGTGCTTCCTGATGAATCAATCAGTCTTTCACACTCTTTCTGTCCAGGGTCTCTCCCTGGACACCTCAGGACTAAGCTTCTCTTCCTCTAGCTGCTTATATTCCAAACACAGTTCCAGTCACTGACTCATATCTAGCAGTTGCCATCTTTCACTTCACCCTCTTCTAGGTGATGGGTTTCAGACTTTTGGCAATTGTGGCCCCTTTCCTGACTTCAGACAGAATTCATAGTCCTCTGAGAACATCAGGTTGTTGGACCAGAAAGAGCATTCCCACCAACTATAACACTGAACAAATCATGGTATTGACCATAAGTAATGGCCCTCAAGTCTGTATTGTAATTTCAGGGCACCCATGGGCTCATGATTTGGCCCTAGGCCTGTGTCTTCACACCCTCCCTCTTCTGCCACAAATATATCCTGGTATCCTGGTTCCACAGCCAAAATTAAGCATGGTAGCCCAGCCATCAGCTATTCTCTCTGCCACATGTGGAAGCACCACCATTGTGAGATCCAGGCCCCCTACCCTTAATCCTAAATCACTGAGGCACCTGTAACACTGGAGCAATCTTTCTTTCTCAGTGCATGGTCTGTACTGCCAGGGTTTGGGCTTGGTAGTTAAATAGTGAAATTTGCTCCTCGTCTTTATAGTGAAACAAGAGTGGGAAATACTCACCCACAGAAATTTAACTCAGCAATTGTGTTTCTATTCTGAGTCAGTTCATCTAATACAGATGTACCTGATATAGTTGTCAATGCTACATGAGCAATACCCCAGCCATGCACCTTGGGTTCCAACCACTTTCAGAGTGGCTTTCTGAAAAGGCAAACGAAAAATCCCTTCTATCCGATTTTATAAAACATTCAAACATTTCTTGGTTCACTGTAAATACTGAGGGTGGGGATGGGTGAGATTCAAGTGGAGCTATCACACACTCACAGAGCAATATTCAAGTTGATTGCAAAGCCCTCTACTGGTCATCCATTCTCAAATTTCCTCTGCTTATTGTCAATTCAAAGTATCTGTTTGAAGCGTTTATATTAGCCTATTTCAATAGAGCTTTAACTTCTACCTGTAGCACACTCAGCAAATAACTGACCCAATAAATGAGTTCTAGTCTAAGAAGAATGTCCCTAATTAGTTGTTAAGAGAATAAAATGCTATTCACCTTACTATACATGCATAAAATTTGGACAACAAAATATTCTCATATGAATTTGCTATCCAATAACTATGTAATAATAGCCAGGAGCAATCATTCTACATTTTAACAGGAAGAGAAGCCTGGTAGGGTACCTAGAAAGGTTAAATAATTGGGCCAGAGTCATAGATCTGAAGGTAGTGATCTGGACCTCAACCTCAAGTCTCCACAACTCCTTCAAGCAGAAAAGAACATTACAACATAACTCCCATCAGTCTTCATTAATGGCTCTCTCCTAAGGAAAAAGGAGCCAAAAGCTTTACAGAATGTCATGCTTTGTCAGCCAGCATGGGCTTTAAGTTAAATTTTTAAAATTATCTAACAGACGTTATTAAATCTGGTGTGTATGTTGTATAGATGGGGGAATGGAGGCAACGTTCCCAGGAATTGAAATGAGAAGCATGTTAGTCCCTTGGAGATGACAATATATTAGGTTGATGCAAAAGTAATTGCGGTTTAAAAGGTTAAAAATAATTGCAAAAATCGCAATTACTTTTGCACCAACCTAATAGAATGCATATTGCCTAGATCAATAAAAAGATATGAGAAAGCACACTAACAAGACAAATGATACCCAGGGAAGTAAGTTGATGAATCCTGATTGTCAAGACTCATCCAACTATGGTCTAGTGGTGGAAGCATTCAACAAACATATTAGGGATTATAAACTATCATTGTGCTTTGTTTTCTCTTATCCATGCTCACTGTTATCAGACTACCTTGATTTACTCTGTAACTTGCCATACCTGGAGGCAAAAATACACTGAGGAGCCCCTGCCAGCATTTTATACATCTGCTGGTTATTTTTTCCATTGGCATTCTTATGTGGATGTGGTGGGATGGAGAGGAGGAGCAATGTACATCCCAGGGGTGCTGAATACCTGCGCATGTTTGCTGAACTGATGGAGGTTAGCCTACAAAAAGTCCATTTCCATAAGTAATGAAGGAACCTCCACACCAAAAGAGAGAAATGTCAGGCAAACAAGCTTGGCCCCGTTTTTCAGAGGAAGAGCATTATTTGTCACAAAAATCTGTTTTCTGGCCCAGACCCTCAGTACTCACATGTGAGTGATATAGAAAGGCTTGGTAGCTATAACTACGCAAAACCACAAAATCTGGTTTCCTAAATTTCTCTGAGATATTGGCACACATGTAGGACGACTTTATTACTGTTTCTCGGAGGGTCATATAAAGTGGATTCACCACAGGCTACCATCAACTTGGGAAGGACTGTGCAGACAAGTGGCAGGAGGGCAATGTCATACCTGAAGGAAGACAGTGATAGCATTACAGCATAAATGAATGGAAGTGGCAACAGGACCACTGGTTCTTCAGTATTCAGTAAGAAAGTTGGAGTCAACTAGGAACAGCTATTATACCTGGGGGTGCCAAAAAAATGAATACACATAACTTGTATTCATCTTTTGTTATTGGTATATGAGTATATTGAGTATTACAATTTTGATACAGTTTTTTCCTTTCTTAAAATGTGTACACATTTTTCTTGCACCTTCTGTATAATGGTAACTGAAACAGTACATGATGGACAGAACAGTACCCATCAGAAGAAGCTGTGTATTACAACAGTAAGGAATTGTACATGGCTATCTGCAGAAAAAGACACAGCAGTGACCAGAGTTTACTACTATTTTCAGCATATTAGACTGTCAAAGAAAAGCTTGAACAGAAGGGCAAAGAAAATAATAAGAATGAAAATGGGAATAAGAATGAAAAGAAGAAGGAAAATAAGAGGAGGAGGGGAAGGGAAAAAAGAAGAGGAAAAGAGAAGAAAAACTTTGAAAGGAACATGTATCTTGACCACACTTATTCATAATGCCCTTTAGAACTCTTAGAGCTCTGTTTGGAGAGATAAACAAATTATAAAGAAAAACAATATTGAATAACCAAATATAGGTGTATGTTGAAGCCTTTATCATATTTGGAGATAAGTCTGTCTCTTCAAAAAATTCTCTTGCCCAGATACCTTTATAGGTACTTTACCCACTTTTCAAGAAAGGTTAATCCCAATCTTAATATGTTCTAGAAAACAGAAAAGAGAAAAAAAAAAAAACAAGAAAATTTAATAAAATTTTAGACTAATGAAATTCATTTCAAAAACAAGAAAAAGAATGCAAGAGAATCATAGATTTTTTTTTGCAAACTATCTACCTAAAATATTAGATAACTAATAACTAATGACTAGTGTAATTTAAGAATCACATCTTTATTAGAAAGGGTATACATTAGTAGTGCAGTATAATTCCATACCAGAAAATCTACTAATAACATTCACCATGATAATAGATTAAGATAAGAAAAATCATATGACAATCACTAGAGGTATAAAAAATTTATAAAATTCAAATTTATAATAATAAAAACACTCATAAAATTAGAAAGTGAAAGGAACTTTTTAAATTTGGTTTAAAAAAAACTACAAAAACATTTTAAGTAATGAAACTTTGATATATTTCCTTAGAGGCTGGGAACAAGGCAAGGATGTCTAGTAACACAGCAACTGTGGAACATAAAACTGGAGGTTAGAGCCAACATAATAATAATAGTAGGACAATAAATAAGAGTTAAAAAGACAGGAACAAAAGAGATAAATCTCCCATTCTTACAGCCAGCATAGGCTTTCTACACTGACTAGTCAAAACAGGAAAGATCAGTAGAATCGCAGTATATAAAATCAACTTGTAGAAGTTAATAGCAGGAAAGCTAGAGGAAAGATGATGGAGTAGGAAGCACCAGAAACTGTCCTCCTACCCGGATAACAACTGCACTGGCAGGATCTGCCAGAGGTAAACATTTTGAAACTCTGACGTTTATTGAAGGCTTGCAACCTGCAGGGAAAGGCTTGGAAAGCATCCATGTTGGTCGACTATTAGATAAGTTAACTTTGAAAATGAAGAGGGTGGGATTGCGTAGGAGTTTGCCCTGCAAGAGTAAGATACATTGCAGCATCATAGAAGATATATCACAGGTTGTAGAAACAATCAACTACTGGCACAAGAAGAGACAAATAGGCCAACAAAGAAAAAGAGAGGTCATAAAGGCCAGCTCTTGTCTCTATGAAAACTTATGTAATAAAGTTGGCCCCATTAATTAAAGAGGAAAGAAAGACCTGTTTAGTAAATATTACTGTAAAAACTGTCTCACTAAATGGAGAAATGTGTTAATTAATTTTTACCTTTTATAATACACAAAAGTAAACTCCCGATGAATTAGAGACTTACATGCAGACAGTAAACATATAAAGATAATAGGTATTATGTAAAATGTTATCCTTTTGAACTAGTGGAGGAAACTGACTTCTTAAATGAAACTCTAATTATTTAAATTATAATGCAAAAAATGATTTTACTTTATAAACATTATTGATTTCCTTTCAATGATGGACACCTTAGATAAAATTACATATAAATTATATTGTGAGAAAATATACTTTCCATGTCTTAAAAAGAAGCAAGCATCCATACCAAAAAAACATAAGGAACTCTTAAAACTCAATAAAAACAAAAGTAGAAACTCCAGTAGAAAAGTAAGAAAATTACATGAACACACAGTTAAATAAGAATGCCAAGCACAGAGTTCAGGCTTCTGAGAATTAGCTTCCCTTTCTCCTGGATGACACCATTCATCAATAAAATAGCCATTCTTTCTCCAATGCAATTCTCGGTGTTGGGTGTTTGGTTCTGCTACTGCTGGGTGAACAAACTATGTTCTACAGCAGTTTTCAAAAGAGCTGAATATAAAGTAAATAAAACATATTTTCAGGAAAGAAAAGTTGATGATGTGCTCTATGATAATGAAATGTAACAAACTAAATTGTACCAACAGCCAGCAACCTACCCCCACCCTTACCAAAATATTCCAGTCCTCCTCTTCCTTTCCTTCTATACATTTCTACTGGGAATAGTTCCCCTTCATTTCTTAGGTATATTTATTTAGCTTTCCCACCTTCCTCCAATTATCTTCCCTACACATTATTGGTCAGTTATAAAAAGAAAAAGAAAAACAAACAAACAAAAAAGAATGCCAAACACATTAGTAATTAGAGGAATAAAATTAACAATGAGGTACCTCTTTATACTCATTATATTTGATTTTTTAAAAATTGGATAGTGTTAGTGTCAGTGTTGGTGTCTGGTGGGAGCCTCCTGCCCTGCTGGTGAGAGTGTGGACCCGGCCGCCAGAGAACCATTCCAGAGAACCATCTCACACTATGGACTCAATATGTGAGTGCACTGTTGATGTTCAGCTGAATGTACAGGAACCAAGTATCTGTTGTCGACATTCTGAAACGTTCCTGTTCTGATCAGTAAATAACTGCGTCCCTTTAATCCCCTAAATTGCCTCCTGCTACCACAAATGACCTGGACTTTCCACTAGGAACTTCTAGATCTCTCCTCGGTCCATTATCTCAAGTAGTGATACCTAGCAGAACTGGGGTCCTTCAGGTACTTGCTTCAGAATCACAGACAGTGTGCATTCTTATTGGTCATCTTCTGTGCTGTACCAGGAATATCATCTTGAGAATGCATTCAGTGCGTATCACCCAGAAATTCTTCTCTAGATTATATATCCAAAGAAGTCTCACACAGATCCTGAAGGGAGCAATATAAGAATGCTCATTACAGTGCCTGAGAGCAGAGAGTTAAACCTAATGTAAGTGGTCATCATTTGGAAAAGTTAAATGAATTGGATAGACTGAAGTTCTATGTAACAGAAGCAACATATTACGTGTACAAACACGGTTCCCTAGTACTAATGTGGTACTACATAAAATACATAAGAAAGAAGAATGAGATGTATATGAAAATAACACTTCCCTAAATATGAATGCACAAAATAATGTATCAGTTCAAACTTTTACAAACTCCAATTTCTCTCTTCAAGAAAAGAAACAAAACCATGTTAATTAAATTAGAAAGTTTTCCCATAAAGACATAGAGAGAAAAGACAATGTAAACTGAAGAAAACAAAGTCGAAAACAAAATCAAGAAAGGCCTTGAGCAGACCAATTACCACAGTGTGTGATAACATGAGAAATCTGCTTAATCTATCAATTTCCAGGAATAGGGAAGGAAAGAAAGATAGGAAAGGGAGGGAAGGAGAGAGGGAAAAGGGAAAGAGGATAATAGGAGGAGAAGACTGCAAAACAGATGGTATAGGTGTATTTTAGGAACTGTTTTTAAGCATAAACCAGAATCCAAAAGCCAAAACACAAAATTCTGGAGGCATTAAAAGCTTGAGATCCAGGCCTCAAAGGCTGAAAGCTAGCCATCAGACCAGGTTGATCGATGAAAGTGAAGGCCCCTGAGGAAGCTTGGCTAGGTGGCTTGTCACCCTTCCCGGTGCAGTCCTCTCCCTCAATCTCAATGTAGCTCTTCTTCACAAAGCTGCCACTGGCCTAAATATATTTTTTAAATAGTCTGTCTATGCTGTATTTAAAAATAACTAATAGTCATAGATTGGATCAATTTCTGCAAAGAGAGGTCAAATATTGCTGAAACAGTATACGTTGCATGAAAGTTGTTTGACTGAAGAAGACGGGGGACAGTGTTCTGGGAACTATTATCCCTTACAAAATGTTATAGTTACATTTTAAAGAGGCCCAAGGCCACATTTCATGCAGATACTATACGCACAAAAATGGCACATAAGCATATTTGTTTATTGTATAGGCTGATGGAGAAATGAGAATTTCCACCAGAGCAGAAAACCCAGCGACTTCATAGCAAGCTCCCACAGAATTTTACAAGCTCCATGGGTCTGGCGAAGCCAGCAGGGGTTGGCCAGAAATCCTGCCTTCTAAACTAAAGGTGACTCCCTTGCTGCGAGGGATCGCTCCAGTCCATGTAAAAAATGTACAAACCTACAGAGAATCTTTATGAGAGGTTATCTGAGCCAAAACTGACAACCGCCGGGAAGCAAGATCTCCAATGCTTAGAATGGCAGTCTGCAGTTTCTTTTCTCCACTTGAAATTAAGGTAGTAAGAAAAGATGATATAGGAACATTTGTGACAACATGGATGGATCTTGAGAGTATAATGCTAAGCGAAATAAGTCAGACAGGTAAAGCAGAGAACCCTATGATTTCACTGATATGTGGTATATAAACCAAAAACAACAAACAAATGAAAAACAAAAACTCATAGACACAGACAATAGTTTAGTGGTTAACAGAGTGTAAGGAGGGGTGGGGGGAGTGAGATGAGGGTAAGGGGGATCAAATATATGGTGATGGAAGGAGAACTGACTCTGGGTGGTGAACACACAATGGGATTTATAGATGATGTAATACAGAATTGTACACCTGAAATCTATGTAATTTCACTAACAATTGTCACCCCAAAAATTAAAAAAAAAAAGAAATTAAGGAGGGAACGTAAGGAAGACTACATGAAGGTGGAGGAAAGAAAGGTGGGGATTGGATTGCAGGATAGTTAAGATTATGTGCTCACAGTTTAGAAGGAGGAGTCCTAAAGGGGGAATTTCAAAGGTGTGTTAACCTAGATGCACAGAAACAATGGACAGGGCTTGCTTAAGGCAAAGATAAGCCTTTTACTAAAGAAGTTATAGGCCTGGAGTGTGACCCACTATGACCTGCGCCATTAGGAATTTATGATCAGGTCACCCTGTGAAGTTACTTTCCATAGGACCCCTTTTTTATCCATACTCCTACTCAAACCTCCCAATGGACTTTACTTAACTTCTTTTAGAGATGAGCACTCTCTTACATTATATTTATTTTTCTACTCTCCTTTAAGAAACAAAGAATTTCTTTGATAAGACAACTTGTATTTCATTCAGCCTTGTTCTTGATACATGGCCTAGTACAGACAATAAAAATTCTGTTTGGTGGTGTTATTTGAATATATATCTCTGAGGGGAAAATATACGGTTTAATATTGTTTTTTTCCTAACATGTTCCTATATACCAACAGAGGTTCATCGTAAAATATATCAATCAACAATTTATTTACTACTAAAGGTCTTTATTTCTCAGAATCTATAAATTTAATATAAAATTTTAAGAAAAAGTGATTTATATCTCAAGTTCCCAAACTCTGTTCCAAGGAATACTAGCTCTCAATGTTCTGTAGAATCCAAATATGCATTTACAAACTAAGAGATATTAAAAATAGTGCATTTTTTAAAAAAGCTTCTTTTTTTAAAATCCATGTTTCTATAAATTTTATTGTGTACTGAAACATTCTATCATCTAACACCTATTATCACCCCTGTGGAATTGATGTTCCTGTGACCACATTTTTGGAAATGTTGTCCTAATACGGGATTTCAAGAGATAATAAAAAAAATATTTCCACTTCAGTTCTTCCAGATGTGTCTGTTTTGACAATCATCAATAAAGAATTTCCAGATTCCACTGATCCTCAGTTTACTTTTGGTAGTTATAGCACAATAAAAATATTTATTGATTTAAATAAATCAATAAATTTATTTAAATAAATCAATAAATATAGCAATAAAGTTATATAAATCATTACCTCAGTTCACTTTAATAGTTATATAACATGAAAAAATTATTCATCATTTGCATATATCTATGACAAATTAAATTATTGTTAAATGTAAATTAAATGCAGATTAAATTATTGTTTAGCAATTATTTGCACCGTTCCTCAAGGTCCTTTCCCTGAGATTAGGTTATGCTGGAGGCCATTGCTATTGGTTAATGGGTGGTGGGCAGAAGTGACAGCAGGTCTGTTTTGAGTCTAATTTTAAGAAATATTATATATTTCTATAGCAGAAACTCCTGAGCTCTCCATTTTGGACATCTTTGTTAGATCATTCACCACTGCTTGACCTATTGGTTATTTCAGTTTGGTTTTTGAATCCTCATTTTTATTGTTGCTTACATTTCCTGCCTAAATAATCCCTCTCAGTTACAAGACTGTGAATATTGTGTTTGTAATCTGAGTGCTAAATTTATATCTCATGCTCCAAAGTCTAAACTTGCATATATATGGTATGATCAAAAACTATGCTGAATGTTTAAATTTTTTTAAAAAATGTATCACTGTAAAAGACACATTGTTATTATTCCCCCTCAAAATACTGCCCCTCACTTCTGAACACATTTATCCCATCCTGGCCACTTTCTGAAACAGCTCTGGAAGTCCTTTTCGTGAGTGTTGTTAGTTACGCTATCATGGCTGCCTCGATGTCCTGAATTGATTCAAAATGTTTAACTTTCATGGTCATTTTGACTTTGGGGAGGAGCCAGAAGTCACATGTGCCAGATCCAGTGAATAAAGTGGATGAGGACATACCATAATGTTTTTATTTGACAGAAATTGCTGTACCAGAAGTGATGTGTGACACGGAGTATTGCCTTGTTGGAGGATGATTATGTCACACTTTAAAATACACCTTCTCTCAACTGTAGCTCATACCCTACTGACTACACTGAACAATTTGAAACTTGTCACACACTGTTACTAAGGTTCCAGGCGCCGCTTCCCGTGTTGAAGATTCCTGCCTTTCCATTGGATGGCACTAGGCAGCAGCATTCACTGTATTTCTTGATCACAATGGAAAAGCTCTGTGTCTCACATCACTTCTGGTATGGCAATTTCTGTCAGATAAAACCATTACATTGTGTCCTCATTCACCTTATTCACTGGATCTGGCACCATGTGACTTCTGGCTCTTCCCCACAGTCAAAATGACCATGAAAGGAAAACATTTTGAATCAATTCAGGACATCGAAGCAGCCATCACAGCACAACTAAAGATACTCACTCAAGAGGACTTCCAGAAGTGCTTCAGAAAGTGGCAAGGACGATGGGATAAGTGTGTTTGACATGAGGGGGAATATTTTGAGGGAGATTAATGGCAATGTGTCTCTTACTGTAATATGTTTTTTAATTTAAACATTCACTGTATTTTGTATCACACCTTGTATAATTGTCCACTCAACAACAACATCAATATTTTCAGTAGGCATCTCTATGGCTCAGGCTTCTTTGTAGCAAAAAGAACCTTCTGTTGCTACTTCAGCAGGAATGTGTTAACGAGATAATATATCTTACAGGATCTTTTTGAGGGCTAGAGTATCAGGCGTGAGAGCTACAAAGCAGGAATAAGCAACAGATTGGCATTTGCATTGCTCTGTCATCGCTGTCACTGGTCAGCAGTACACAGGGTATACTGCTACAGGCCACAGTAAAATGCTTTCAGTCAGTGTGTGTTAGTTTTTGTTTTCCAGAATTTTAGATGAATGGAATCATATAGTACATATCCTTTGTGTATTGCTTTTTTCACTTATTATAATTATTCTGAGATTCATCCATGTTGATCCATGTTACTGTTGACTAACACTTCTTTGAATGAATATGCCACTGTTGGTGTATCCATTCATCTGTTGATGGCCATCTGGGCTATTTTGAATTTTTTGACAATTAAAAATAAAGGTGCTATGGATATTCATGGACAAGTATTTGTATGATCATATGTTCATTTCTTTAGGATAAATATCTAGAATTGGAATGATTGGACTATATGGTTCATATACATTTAACTTGTTAAGAAACTGTCAAACTGTTTTCCAAAATGGTTGTACCACTTTACATTCCCACCAGCAGTGTGTGAGAATTTTAATTCCTCTACACTCTCACCAACACTCAGGAGAGTCAGTTTTAGAAAAAAAAGTTAGCTGTTATAATTGTCTGGAAGTGGTATCTCATGTTTTTAATTTCAATGTTGCTAATAATTAATAATTGTGAGATTTTAATATGCTTATTTACCACCTGTATATTCTGTTTGGTAATGTGTCTGTTCAAGTTTTTTGGCTATATTTGTAATAGAATTGTTTGTTTGCTTATTAATGTGTTAAATTGGGTTCCCAGACACAATTCCACCATAGTGTTGGGGAGTTCCCCCCACCAACAAACAATTCTCAGGCAACAGCAAAGTTTTCTAAAATTCAGTTTTCTATCTACCTAGAGATAGCAGGAGATTCCACAGGTGAAGTGTTCAGTTCTACAAGACTGACCCCCTGCTCCCCCCCCCACCACCACACACACTTAAGTTGCCAGACGCTCGGGTTATCTGTAACTCCTACTGACTGGCCATAGGTCGTAAGTTCCAATCACCTGCTCCCACTCAGAAGGCCAATCACAAGTCCAGGTTTTCCCCTGTGCTTCTGACTGACTGGCTAGAAATCAGAGGTTTCCACAAGCTCCTCCTTGGGTTTGATTAATTTGCTAGAATGGCTCACAGAACTCAGAAAAACATATTACTTAATAGATCACTGGTTTATTGTAAAAGGGTATAAATCAGGAATAGCCAGATGGAAGAGAGGAGAGATGCACAGGGCAAGGTAGATGGGAAGAGGTGCTTCCATGCCCTCTCCAGGGCGACACTCTACCCACATCTCCACACGTTCACAAGCCCAGAAGCTCTCTGAGCTCTGTCCACTTAGGTTTTCATGAGGCTTTATTACACAGACATGGCTGATTACATCACCAGTCATTGGTGATTCAACTTCCAATCCCTCTCACCTCCCGGGAGGTCAGGGGCTGGGACTGAAATTTCCAACCCTGTAATCACACCATGGGTCTTCTGGCACCCAGCCACATCCTTGGGTGCTTCCCCGAAGTCACTTCATTAACATAACAAAAGACACCACGGTCACTCTCAACTCTTATTCATAAATTCATAAATTCATAAATTCATAAAACATATACATTTTGTGTATGTTTGTGCACACTACAAATGGATAAGTGACTCTATATATATCTAGCCTACATTTTCAACAAAAGTACATTTTACAGTTAAGTTTTTCATGTATATCACACGTGATCATAGTGAGACACTTTTGTATAACTAGATGGATACATGTTACATTTCTAATCTATAAATTTAATGTTCTGGGAGGGTATATAATATTTCTATATAGGTATAACTATATGTAGACATTCATATAATACTACATTTATATAGCAGCTTGCAAAGGCTTTAGGATAGAATGAGTTGCACCATAAAAATGGAAGATTTTAAAAATACAATCTACACACTTCCACTAAGTGAAAGGGCTTACATACAGTGATTTCACGAACATGGTGTGACAAGCTGAGGTTTTTCTTTTGTAGTCAAATGACTCCTGGGTGGTTCATTTGAGGTTGTATTTCTGAAAGTACAGCCTAAAAACCAGCTACATCAGAGTCTGCCTGTATGTGTCAGACATTCAGTTTGCAGGATATCACCCCAAACCCACCACATCAGAATATCTGGGAATTGGGCCCATGAATCAGGATGCTTAACAAGCTTGACAGATGATTCTGCTGCACACTGCATTCTGAGAATCATTGATCTAAGGCAAGCTGCCTTGGGCAAACAGACTTGTGTTGAAGAATGAGAAACAGGATGGGAGAACAGCTGTGAGTGGGAAGTTAGATATTCTCTGTGAAACACAGAAGGCTGGCTATATGGTGAATGCTGGCATGCACGGAGTACTGAATTCAACTAGGTGTGGGTGATTACAGAATAAGTATTATTTTAACCAGAACCTTATGTTCCCCTTCAAGGTTAAGGAAGCAAGACTCTCAGCTGTCTGCTTTTCTATTTCTCATGTCCCTTTCACTTTCCTCCTGTTCTTTGACCTTCCTAGCAACATATTTTCCATCAGAAATATGCTCTGAATCTTGGCAGAATCAACATTGCCTCCCTCTATTGTCTCCTCTCAGCTTGCCATAGCATATCCAGATTCCAGTTATAGATGAGGACATAGAATGGTGGTCACAATCCAGTGTCTTAGGAAAAGTCACTTCTGAAATCAGGTGACCAGGTCTTCAGGCTCAGAGAATATCAGGGATGAGAGGCATTTTAGAGATCATCTAACACTGTCTTTCATTTTAAGCTAAGGAAACAGCTTTGGAAGGCAATTAAGAAACTATAAGGCCACATAACAACTTAGCAGCCCACCTGATCTAATACCTAAGTGTGGGACAGAGCCCCAGAGAGCAGTTTCCAGGCTCTCGGCCTCACGTGGAGGGGTGCTGGCTCAGGTAGTAGATGGCCGTCAGCTGTGGCTAGTTGGCCATCAGCTGTAACCAGTGAGCCATTGGCCACTAATATAACTGCCATGGCTTAGCTAGCAGAAAAATGAGGGCTAGCAAGAAGATGGTGGCTGAAATAGCAAGCGCGGATTGCAAGAGGTGGATGCCGCCAGCAAGAATATAGTGGTATGACTCCCCCATCTATGGCTCCATGGGTGTTCCTTTTTGGGCTCACCATATCCTGCGTTCTTATGTGGGGAGCGGGACCAGAGACCCCGCCTGACACCCTGCATGACACCTAGTCTCCTCTCTCCCACTTGATCTTCTTCCAGAAATTGGTTGTAATATATCTTTAAATGGAACTATTGTCTATTATCTTTTGTAAACACCCCATTAAATATTTTTAACGTATAAATGTAACATCAAATGATTATTGATTAATGACTGAATTCTGAATGAACATATTGAAGAAAAGAGAAAATTAAGAATGAGTTTCAGTATCAGGTAGACAGTCTATAAATGCTAGAAACCCAAATTATAGTCAATAAACTGCATTTTTGGAAAGTAATCATCTGTAATTTAATTGTTATTTTATATTTCATAATATGTAATGTAATATATATATGACACTCGATCTCATATATATATGACACACTTTACATATATAATCCCATTTGACACTTTAAAATGTTAACAATATTCAAAAACTTGTCCATAAGCTTTAAAAAAAAAGTTGAGTTTGTGAGATGTTAAGAAGTTTGACATTTTTCTCAGCTAGATATGAGCAGAATTAGACTACAAACCCAGACCTGTTGAATCATTTTCTATTGACAATGAAAGACTTCACATACAGAAGCCCTTCTCAGATAGCTTTTGTACTTTTTAAAAATTTTTCAATTACCATTGACATACAATATTATATTAGTTTCAGGTGTACAACATAGTAATTAGACATTTATATAATTTAAGAAGTGATCCTCCTGACCAATCTAGTACCCATCTGAGTAACCATACATAGTTATCACAATATTATTGACTATATTGTGTATGCTGTACTTTACATCCCTGTGACTGTTTTTATACTGGCACATTGTACTTCACAATCCTTTCACCTTTTTCAGGAGACTCAGATAGTCTCACTCTTTATTAAAACAAACATATAGAAATGCTTCCTATTTTATATGCAAATAAATTAAATTAACTATACATTTTTAAAAGAGCCATAGTAGCTGGGTATAAAATTTAAGAAGAAAGAATTGAAGATAGGGGTGGGAAGAAACCGTTACAGGGGTGCTATAAGGACTTGAGTACCTGGTGATTGTGGTGGGCTTTGCTTCACACTGACTCACTTGGCTTCACCACTGGCTTATGCACATCTTCCACTATTTAAAATACAGTTGTGGGGACAGAGCCCCAGAGAGCAGTTTCCAGGCTCTCGGCCTCACGTGGAGGGGTGATGACTCGGGTAGTAGATGGCCATCGCTTGTGGTTAGTTGGCCGTCAGCTGTAGCCAGTTAGCCATTGGCCACTAATATAACTGCCACGGTTGCGCTGGGGAGTGGAGTCGAGAGGAGAGTCAATTCGGTCGGTTGGCAGAAAAGTGGACAGCAGGTCTCACATCCGTGTGAATCCAGCCGCCAGTGAGACTATAGTGGTTTGACTCCCCTACCTATGGCTCCGTGGGTGTTCCTTTATTGGCCTCACCATATCCTGTGTTCTTGTGTGGGGAGCGGGACCTGAGATCCCGCAGGCCGCCCTGCATGACAACAGTCCTTACTTCTAGCCACACTAGGCTACTCAGAGTCCACCAGGAAATTATAGTAGATGAACCCTTCAGTGAGCATGCTCAATTTTTGATTTAATAATTTTAAATATTATTTTACTAATATTATTTTACTAAAAAGGTGATATATTTCTTACAGAACATACACTAAAGTGTTTCATGTATATATTTTTAAATATACAAAAGTAATGTATTTACTGCTATTTTATTTGTAAATGACACTTCAGACTTGTATATAACAGTTTTTGGCCAAAATAGAATACTATTTTTGACTTAAGATGAATTTTTGGAAAATACTCTTTTCAATTGGGGCATGGTATTTCATCATATGGTTATTCCATAATTAATATAACTAATACCTAATTCAAGTGGCAGGTCATTTCCACTATTTCACTCTTATGAATAAGGATACATTGAGAATTTCTACATATAAATAATGTATCTGCATTTGTAACCATTTTCACAAGATATATTTCTAAAAGTAGAATTACTGACCATGTTAACATAGTTTCCTTCCTATCAAGTTGAAATTACTAACATGTGTGCATCAACAAAGCATTCTCTTTCAATGTGCTAGCTAAAGCATCTGAGATTAGTTAAAATATTTTTTTCTCTTGTGTGACTAAATTTAGACTTATCTTTGGCCCATAATTATTTAAAGGTTAATATGCTTTAAATAAATTTCTTGATTTAATATAGAGAAGAAATCCAAAACTTAAAGAGGTAAGGATGTTGGAGTACATTTATCATTTATAATCCACTCATTCACGCACTTAATATAATTTCAAAGCATTTTCTTTACCAAGCATTCAAGAAAAGATTAGGAAGAGTGGGCTAATAATTATGACCAAGACTTAACGCTATTTTTCGCATGCATGGTTAACTGGTGGGAGACCCTGCTTTTGAAAAGGGATCCTTTATCTCACTGAAGATTGGAGAGTTGTGGTTGTCAAAGGAAATATTGGAATGTAACTCAGATCCAAAGTGAGAGTGGTTACCATTAGAGGCAACAGGACCAGAGGCGCAGTGAGAATGGACTAACTCACAAAGGTGTTTGGTAAAAGTTGGTTGATTGGTGCCTATTAATGTTCTATTTGATTTGAATAAATAAAAAACATTCCACATGAAGTAATTAAAATCTGGTTTATGCCAACATGACAGATTAAATATTTTCAACCAATTTCTAGACTTGAGCTAGTTTAGAAATCCAAACCCTATTAAATATCAAGGAGGCCAAATATCCTTGCAGAAAGATCCTGCATAACATTTCAAATATGAACAGTGAATCTGTTGTCTATACACCCCAAAGTCATCTTTGGCTGTGCATTGGGAGTGGGAGGGGGGAGGAACAGAAGGAGGAGGAGGGAAGAAGAGGAGGAGGCGAGAAGAGAGAGAAAGAAAATGAAAAATACCCTGACATTTCAAGAATTATTCAATACTGTCTCTGAGCTAACACTAATATTTGTATATCTAGACTTCATGACATTAGATTGGTAAGATTGAGGACTTATTGAAGTTAGATGATAAATGAAGTTTTATCTGAGTACATCTCATGGTAAATCTACTGGAATACATAAAATATATGGCCAAAGGGGCCAAGTAAAACTCTCTTGAGTTCTTTCATCTTACAAATAATAAATTAAAACAATACCATGTCTTTGGGGGAAAATTCAGAGATTGGTCCCAACTTTAATGACTTGAAAGATACAGAGTGATAATTGTTGCTCTGAAAATTCCATTTAGCTCTATAGTTTGATTCAAGAAAGATGAATTGAGCAAAGTCCTGTCAATAACAATTATGAAACTTGGAAAAAAAATTTTTTAAATAACAATGGTTAGAAGACACTACAAATTGGCTAAAAGCATCCAGAAACTAAAGAGAAAATGACCATTAAAGCAAATTAATTTAACCACTCTTCCTCTGCAGGAACCCAGTTTGGATGGTGCACAGAGCATATAGCTCAAACAGAATTTAGGAGTTTTGCTAGGCTGATGAGTTAAAAGTTACAATTTGGGACTTCTCAGGTGTGAAAGTTGAATAGGGAACAATGGAGAAGGAAAACTCTAGAGAAAAGAGCCACATACAAATTTCTACATATAAATTTCCCTCATGTCCTTAGTGGACAACTATATTATCTATAATAAGGCAACACTCAAAAAAATGCAAAAGAAAAGCTGAATGAATAATAGAACAGAGATTGCAGAACAGAAGCAGAGATTTCAGCAACTGGTCAATAGTGAGGAAAGAGAAAGTACTGGCACTGAGAGACTTTTTCAACAACTTGGACGTTCTATTAAAAACTCCCAGATTTTCCATTGAAAATCAAGTCTTAGGAGTAAAACCTTCTATAATAAAGCCTAAAAGCCTCCACAGAATCAAATAGGTATACTAGTAATTTAACTGCCTGCCAAAATAAAATTCAATACTCTTGGTGTAAACAAACAAACAAAAACCAGAACCATTTTCTACAATATATCATTTATGATGCCTTAGGATACAATAAAAACTTACTAGTCATGAGAAGCAGGGGTAAGTGAACCATAATCAAGAGAAAACAGCCAATAAAAGCAAATTCACATGTGACCCAGATGTTGGAATTGACAAAGGTAATTTAAAATAACTCTCATAACTATTTTTTAAATATACAGGAAAAAGTAGATATAACATGTAAAGAGATGGAAAATGACAAGACAGATATGGCAATATGTAAAAGGAACCGTAAAAAAGATAGAACTGAAAATTAGAATTTGAAATAAAAATTAACTGAACAAGCTTAACAGAGAAGACTGGACACTACAATAGGAAGTCAGTAAACTTGAAGTCAATAGAAATTATACAAATTGAAACAAATTTAGGCACAGTGTAAGAAAAGATTTAAAACTGATCAGAGTCTCACTGCATGTACACCTGACCTGAAGTTGAACAATAATGAATGTCAACTACAATTATAAATATATATATAAATATATGTGTATGTATATACTTACAAGAAGTGGAGTACATACAACATTAGGAATAGAGGCAGTGGAAATGTAATGGCTGATGTGATGTCAGAGGGGTAGTAGATGGGGGAGGGGGTTATCACTGTTTGAGGGATATAAATGATAAATGTTTAACTATTACATTGTTTTGTACACCTGAAACTAATTTTAAAAATGTTAAAAAAATAAAGTTAAAAAAATAAAAATGATCAGAGTCACAATAACCTATTAGACAAGAGAAATCAGGCTCAAATATGAAGTCTAAGCCTGAGAAGAATGTGAGAGAGAGAATGAAGCATAAAAATATTTGATGAAAGAACTGCTGATATTTTGACAAATTCGGTTAAAAACATCAATCCACTTATCTAAAAATTTCACCTAATACAAAGGAAACCACACCTAGGTATATCATAATAAAACTTCTGAGTATTAAACATAAAATAAAATCTTAAGAGAATTTCGAGTAACTAAAATCATATTATGTAAAGGCAATGAAAATGGTGGCTGACACTTCATCAGAAGAAAAAGCGACCAAAGACAGTGGAGATATGTATATATCTTTAAGTTGCTGAAAGACAGAACAACAAAAAAAGTCTTGTCTATCTGAACTTCTATAGCCAGCGAGAAAATCCTTTAGAAATAAATGTGAAATATTTTCGGATACACAAAAGTGAAAATTTTATCAGTTTACAGAATTGTACACCTGAAATCTATGTAATGTTACTAACAATTTTCACCCCAACAAATTAAAAAAAAATTTATCAGTAGTGTAACATACTATGACAAATGCTAAAAAAAAGTTCTTCAGGCTAAAGAAAAAAATGTTAATAGATAGAAATTTGGATCTATAGAGAAGAGTAAAGATCTTGCCAAATGATAAATATTTGGGGCAATATAAAACTCTACTTTTTCTTTTCATGAGTTCTCTAAAAGTCAACTGAATGTTCAAAGCAAAAATAATAACAATGCATATGAGTTTTTGAATGTATAGAGAACCAATGCATGGGAAACTAAAACAAGAAATGGATTAATTGAATTACGTTATTTGTTCTTTCATTGTGAAGTGAAATAACTGAATAATATTAATTCGAGGTAGACAGATATAAACTGAGAGTGCGTATTATAATCCTCCCTAGACATCACAAAAACAATATATTAAATAATATAACTAAAATAATTAAGATAAAATAGAATAATCAAAATATTTGATTAAACCACAAGAAGACAGAGATGATAGTACTTCATATATACTGAATCGCTAAAATCATTTAAAAACAAAAACTGAAAATACCAAACACTAACAAGCCCTTGGAATAACTGGAACTATTAACATTGCTGATGGGAGTATTAAGTCGTAAAACCATGTTGTAAACTGCATGTCTTTTACTTACCAAATTAAAACACTCAAGTCTTAGTCAGGGTCCAATCAAAGTTAGAAATCATGCCAGTAATTTAGATATGGAAAATGTAATATAAAAAAGTGTAAACTAGTAAAATATATTTATTTATTTTTACTTTTTAAAAAATTAAATTTCTTGGGGCAACATTGATAAATAAAATTATGTAAATTTTAGGTGTATTACTTTATAATATGACTTCTGTATACTCTAATGTGTGCTTCACCACCCAAAGTCTAGTCTCCTTCCATCACCATATATTTGACCTCCTTTACCCTCTCTCTTTACCCCACACGCCCTTACCCTCTGATAGCCATTCTGTTTTCTGTATCTATGAATTTGGGGGTTTTCTGTTTGTTTTGTTTGTTAGTTTGTTGCTTTTTGTTTTATATTCCACATATGAGTGAAATCATATGATTCTTATCATTTTCCATCTGACTTATTTCACTTAGCATAATACTCTCAAGATCCATCAGGTTTTTGCAAGTGGCAATATTTCATCTTCTTTATAGTTGAGTGATATTCCATTGTATATGTGTACCACATCTTCTTTATCCAATCATCCGTCAAAGGACACTTAGGTGTCCTTAGGTGGTTTCCATGTCTTGGCTATTGTCAATAATGCTGCAATGAACATAGGGATGCAAATATCTTAATGAATAAGTGTTTAAAAGGTATTTAATTATTAGAAGGACTAAAAGGTGTCTAAGGGGTCCCTAAGCCTGAAATTCAGAAAGCAGATACTACACTATATGGAGGGAGAGTGAACAATGAGAGAACATGGAATCTTAGAGAACCATCACCACTACCTCCCCACATAAGTACACTTATAGCACAAATTCAAACTTCTTAAAGAGGGTGTTGCTGACACAGAAACACACAGTTTTGAAGAACTTGCCAGAACATGTGGAATGTAGCTAAACGGTGAGTACATTGCTGGGTGGCAAAGAAAGATGCCAGCTGTATAGGCCGTGGGGGAACAATGAAAACGCCCCCTGGTGGCAGAGAACCTTGTCAGGTACTGCAGGTGAAGGACAAAAAACTTAACAGTCCCCCGGAACTCTGATTACATCAGAAGAAGGAAGGAAAGTCTCTTTCTCCCGCCCCAGCTTTGAATTATACCTCCAGAAACCCCTACTGGCAAAGCCAAACATTGTACCAGCTAACAAAACAGAAATGACTGGAGGGTCCAGAACTACTATCACAAAGCAGACCCCAAAAGGGTAGATTGAGAGCTGAGAGGTACAGTGCATCGGCCTAATAACCCAGCCATTTCAAGCCTGTATTTTTACCCTGGAGAACTGTAACAACATGCCCACATAAAACTTGTACTTAAATATCATGAATACTTTATTCATAAGGACCAAAACTGGAAACAGCCCAAGTGTCCGTTAACATGTGAATGAATTAACCAGTTGTAATATATTCATACATTGGAATAGTTTAACGCTTTGTAACATAAATGACTCCTGTTAAATGCAACATCATGGATGAATCTCACATGTAATATTCTGAGCAAAAGAAGTTTGAATGCAGAGGACAACATACTATACCATAGTCACAAGAAACTCAAACACAGGGAAAACTAATTTATGATGATAGAAATCAGAACATTGATTGTATCTGGTGGGCATGGACTACTAAAAAGATGTACAAAGGGATTTCTACAGTGATAAAATTATTCTACATTTTGATGGAATTCGTTATTAAAAGTGTGTTCATATCTCACACTGTTTAATTTGTGCACTTATTTTTAATAACGCCAATTTCTTTTACAAATTATTCCTCAATAATATGAGACTTAGGTAAAAAAAATGCATATATAAATATATATAAATGTATACATACACCCATATGTAATTTATTTTAAACCAAAAGTAAAAATGGATCTTGGAAAATGACAAATTGATTATAATCTTAATCACTTGATAGAACAAGTGCATACATTTATTGTTCCAGGTGCACCACATTTATTGGAATAAACCAATATGACTCCCAGCACCTGAAATGCAGCAACTACACCAGCTGATGATTTTCTTTCCCCTACCCCAATAAACATTAAAAAAAACCCAGAATCATTTGCATTCACCTGACAAAGTCAGTGGGACTTCATCAACTTGCAGTGAGATTATGTCAATTTCTTGGCTACGTGCAATGTATACATTTCAAGCATTTCACATTTCAATTACGTTTCAATCATGAATAATATTGTATTTACTCACCATGCTAATGACAGCATATAAATAGGACCTGCAGATTAGGATGCAACAGTTTCCACAGACATTTTGGTAAGATGCATATTGCTGGAATATAAGAAATAGTCTTATGAAAATGAAAAGGGTTTGTCACCTCAGTGAAATTCCAGTGGGTCTAGTGGTCTGGGTTTGTTGAGATATTCCTACGTAGTGAAGGAAAGCTGCTCCTCCTTGCACTTCCTTCTGAGAAAGAAAAAGAATACTCAGTGGTTTGTCTGGATTTCAAAAGCAACATAGGACAAATTTGGATTCCTCCTCCAAACAATTGGGCAAAGGACCCCAAAGACTTTCATCTTTGATTTGGTGTATTAGTTATTTACTCTTTCAAAGTGTTGATTCTAGTTCTGGCTACCACTGATGGGGTTTTAGTTCTGTGACTACATTTTACCTTTCTGGAAAGAATTCTTTATTCCATATAATATCTTTTTTACTGCAAACTGCCGCCTTTAAATTTCATTTTATTTTCTCCTTATGGCTTTCTACATTTGTTTCATAGAAACTATTTCTTTTTGTATCCTGTTGTATATACAAGTTTTTAAAGTTTTGGTTTTTAATTATTTTAATGTTCAAAAACATTTTGGTCCTAGAAATTCTTTACACTCTCAAAAATTATACAGGATCCCAAACAGCTTTTATTTTGCAGATTATATCTGCTGATGTTTGCTGAATTAGAAATTAAAACTGAGAAATTCAAAAATATTTACTTAATTTATTCACAATACTATAAGCCCATTATAAGTTAACATAAATAACATATTTCTATAAAATTAGAGTTTACAAAACAAAACAAAATAAAACAAAATAGCAAGAAGACTGACATTGTTTTACATTTTTGGAAACCTCTTTAATATCAAACCTAATGGAAAAGAGATATTTTCTCATATCTGCTCCTACATTCAATCTGTTGCAAAATCATATGTTATTTGTCCTCTGAAAAGTGTCACTGTACTCATATACTTGTGAAAGAATGAAAGTACAAAGTGCAAATAACATCTCAGTATTGCTATGAAAATAGCTTTTACCAAATAGGCCCTCTGCACGGGGCTCAGGGAGGCCAAAGATCCCCAGACTACACTTTGAAAATTATCTAAATTCTAATAAAATTATCTAATAAAATTAGATATCTAATAAAATTAAATATCTAATAAAATTATCTAATTCAGAGGTCAGCCTTCTTCTGAGTCAACACTATTATATAATTTTTCATTTCACGTCATGTCATTGGTTTCTTTACTGTTAGGCATTGCTGGCTAGGAGATGCTTTTATAAAACAAGATTCATATAACATATTACTAAAATCCACTCCCAGTTTCATGGCCAATGGAAGATGTGGTAAACTGCATTTATGCCCCCCACCAATTCTTCCCATTTCTCAACCTCCACATCCTTTGCTGTCATGCGAAGGAAGATTGTGAGGTTCTGAACCTGGCTCAGCCATGTGACTTAATTTGGCCAGTAGGGTATGAAAAGAGGCTTGAAACAGGCTGTGCTTCTGATGTCACCATGAAAAGGACATGCCTGGGCTAGTTCACTTGTCCTGGGAGGAGAATGAGAGAAACTTGGCAGAGCTGCCAAGACAGTTTAGACCAGTGAAGTTCAAGACAGCCCATAGAACCACAAGATCCATAAATAACTGATTATTGTTTTAAGCCACTGAATTTTTGTTTATTATATAGCAATTGCTAACTGATACAAAAAAAGGAAAGGCAAAGGAAATGATATTAACTGAGTGTCTAATAAATGTATGAAAAACTCTACTATTTTTTAATCAATTAATGTAATCTGAGTAGTTAATTGTTTTCCAGATTATCCAAACTAGAAAACAGAATAAATAATGGAACCTACCGTGTTTCCCTGAAAATAAGACCACCCAGACAACCAGCTCTAATGCATCTTTTGGAGCAAAAATATATATAATATAATATAATATAATATAATATAATATAATATAATATAATATAATATAACTGGGTCTTAGATATAACATAATAACATAATAATAACATAATATGACTTAGACCCAGTATTATATAATATAATATAATATAATATTATATTATATTATATTATATTATATTATATTATATTATATTATATTATATTATATTATATTATATTATATTTTTGCTCCAAAAGACGCATTAGAGCTGGTTGTCCGGCTAGATCTTATTTTCGGGGAAACAGGGTAGATCTGTACGAGAACAAAAGCCCTCATTGTTTTTCTGGAAAAGCTAATGGGACTCTCTGTGAACTGTTATCAGCAAAGGCAATGGACATTGTGTGCATTTAGACTTTAAGGATCTCTCAGGTAGTTAGTTGATTTAGCAATCAATGTCCGTGTGATTTTTTGGTTGGCCTTTTCCAACAAGATTTAGAACTTGTTTCTGTGTTACCTGCGGGATACCTTCTCCTGGCTCTCAATCATTCTTATTCTAGGTATTATTTTCACCCTAAGAAGCTTTATCCTCCACAACATGTTTTCCAATCAAATCTCGACTGTTCCCATTAGGAACTATTTGTTGTTTAAACTACTGAACAGCAGAACTTATCAGAGTCTTAGTAGTATATAAATTGTTCTGAATGGAGTTGTAATATTTTTGTCGTTGTCCTGTGGGATTTTAGAACCAGTGTTTACGTAGTACTTGTGTCTCCAGAGGAAGTTTTGTCATTACTTGGCTAACTCTGATATTGTCACTCATGGAAAACACAATTATTGTCTTTGATTAGCTGAGCAGTGAAATTGATACTAAACTTATCCAGGATAGATGCAGAGAGCTAAAAGATTGCCAGTCGTGGAAACGTACAAGGAGCAGATTTTAGACTAATAGGAAAAAGAAAGATTTTAAAGTTAGAGTACATTGACTAGTGAGATCCCTGTTACGGGAGGCATGTAAGTCAAGCATGAATGATCACTTATTAAAGATATTGAAATCAGGGACTCTCATTCTGCTTCCATGGATACTTGGAAAATCCCTGATATCCAACATATGCTTTCAGAAGACCTGTAACCTCCCCTCCCAGAATCATAGGCAAAACTGCCTATAAGGTTATGTGTAGTTTTCTTGGAGAGGATTTACAATTGCATTATTCTCAAAGGATCACTGAACCTCAGAAGATTAACAATTAGAAAAGCATCCATTCATATGGAATAAAATTAGACTAAATGAACTCTGACATTGTATGAAACTGTAATATCTGATATAGTAAGCATGTGTTATTTGAATGGATGTGATATATAATATAATGTATATAATATATAATGTATATAATATAATATAATAAATATATACCCATATTTTCTTCATCCATTCATCCATTAACAGATCAGTAAGTTATTTCCATATCTTGGCTATATATATGAGGTTGGACAATTAAGTTTACAAACTCATGTAAAAAAAGTGTTACATATCTCATTGCTAAATATCACTACAGTCACCTTCGAAGTACTCCCCTTGGGGAGCTATACACTGATGCCAATGCTTAGTCCACCCTTCAAAGCAATTTTGGATTTTTTTTTCTGGAATGGCCATCGGAGCTGTCATCGTATTACACTTGATGTCCTGAATGTCATCAAAATGTCTTCCTTTCAATATTTCCGTTATCTTCAGGTAAAGAAAGAAGTCATTGGGGGCCAGATCAGGTGAGTAGGGAGGGTGTTCCAATACAGATTTGTTTCCTGGCTAAAACCTCCCTCACAGACAGTGCCATGTGAGCTGGTGCATTGTCGTGATGCAAGAGCCATGAATTGTTGGCGAAAAGTTCAGGTCGTCTAATTTTTTCATGAAGCCTTTCAGCACCTCCAAATAGTAAACTTCGTTGACTGTCCAGTTGGTACAAATTCATAATGAATAATCCCTCTGATATCAAAAAAGGTTAGCAACGTCATTGCAACAAGTTCGTGAATTTAACTGTCAGATCTTGTACTGTATATATCTAAGATTTCCCAGTGCTATTTTGTTTGAAATGATGGGGACTCCTTCCTCAGTTGGTTGTTAAGGAAGTCAACCATGCAACACATAAGTTTAAATCAAGAATTTTAAATAGATTAATGGAGATTTCTGTACACTAGGGTAACATACAATCTAAAGCACTGACTTATTATAGGTGCTTGGGTAAAGAGAACTCTCAAATACTTGGTAACCTGTGTATGCTTTAGTGGCCCAACTCAGAGATGCATAATATAGTATTGTGGCTTAAAACAAAGCTGTATTTTTAATTTAGCTGAAGTGATTTTTACAGCCTTATATGCATAAGTGTACCTTGCAGCAGCAATATTTTCCAAGGAAGACTATTCAGATTGAAATTGAAGTTGTTTTTACTTACATATTTGTTTCTACAAATGCTCATGTAAAGATTTATATAACTAGTCATGTCCTTTGTGAATATTCACAATTATTTTGTTTATATTACATATGATTGAACAAAAAGTCAATATCAAGCATTTAGGTGTTTAATTTCACGCTGCATGATATGAAGTTTTTTACCTTTTTAGCCTAGCAGAGGAGGAGGCTACAGATAATTAAGCACAGGGGGGAAAAACCCTGTTCTCACCCTGAAGTATCCAGTACAAAAAGAATGTAATAGAGAAGCATATGATGTCTTTCATTTGTGCATATGTTGCAGCATGTGAGAGAAAAGGCTTAAGGGTTTTATGAAACTGTAACTTTGATAAGAAGCAACAGTAAGCTAGGTGCTGTGAAACTGCACAATGAAGCTATAACGGTCATGAATCTTCATGAACCGAATATGATTACGTCAAAATAGATTTTTAAAAGAAACAAACTGACAAAAAAACATTGGAAGTGAGAATCATAATAACCTCCCTTAGCTATTGCCATGTTAAATAGGCAAAATAATAATAATAATAATAAACGTGTATTAGAAACCTTATAAAAATGTACTAATAAAACTGCTGAAAAAAATAAATCATTATAGACTTAAAGTGTCTTAATAGACACTAGCAAATATATCTTATAGGAAACTAAGAAATATATTATGAACAAAAAGGATTAATTCTAGATGTTCAAGGATGATCCAATATTAGAACATGTATTAATATTATTTATTAACATTGATATTATTTCTCAAAACAATCGATTAAAGAAGATACATATCAGAATTATATCAATAGAGGTAAAAAGGCATTTGGTAATGTTTAGCCTACATTCTTGATTTTTAAAGATGTTTGAATAAATAAGAAGGCTTAATTATGGTTAATAACAAACTTTAGAATGCACAGTATTGGTATTCCATTTTATAATTTCATTATGGTTTTTTTAATTAATATTCTATCGCTTAAATTTTACCTTATTTTCAGTTGTGAATTACATTACCATTTTTTTCACTTTCAAACTTTGCATACCTTTTCTCTTTTGGGGTCATGCCCCCAATGGACCTCCTGGTAGCTACGTACTAGTTAGACAATCCCAAGATTACACTTTCAGTTAAATATTTTTATTGTGCTTATTGGTCATTTATACTTATTCTTTATTGAACTGTTTACTCATACTTCTGTCCCATTTTTTAAGCCAGGTCTAGTAATTTTCTTATTTAAAGAATCTATAACTGAGAGTCAGAGTATAGCCTAGTGTATACCATGGCCTCAATTTACACAGAATGTGACATTTCCTTAAAATATTCAAATCACAATCACTTATTGACCACTCAGTTTACTTACTACTTCACTTATTATCCTTTTTTATTTTATGTTCTTTTATGCTCAAACAGTCTTATGTGGAGAACCCATTGAGAATTTTACATTTACTAAACATACAGTTATACAGTTTAGTAAATGTGGGACAACAGTATTCATTCCTTAGAATTGTTTGAATATTTTATTATTCAAAAAATTTCTCAACTACTCTATATCCCCTTTTATGCCATCATGTAACAAGACCATATCTAGGTATACTCACTTCAGCTCTGAATAAAAAATTACTGAAATTATGTATCTATTTTGAAGTAGATGTTCCCAAATTTACCTAAAACTTTATACATGTTTTAAAGAAAGAGATTATTATGAAAAGACAAGAATAAATTCATGTTACCAAATGAGTGCGTGTGTGTGGTGGGGGGAGGTAATGGAGAGGACATGACCGCCAGTTGACCCACAAGCTGGACCCAGGCCATGGGAGGCTCCTCACCCCTCCCCCGTCCGTGGACTATGTGTTCCTGCACTGGGAGCCACTTCAAGAACACAGCCTTGAGAGAGTATGGTGTTGCTGAGAGCATCTGGCCTATATATGTGACTGAACCCCATTAAGTCCGCTATATAAGCTCTTAAGATTCTGGTGGGTGGGTACAGAGACCTACTCATCTTGAAATCACCAAGATAAGCCTTCTAAGTTCCCTTGGTTATTAAACCTACCACCTACCAATCTAGAGTGGTCTGCCTCTTTCTTTAATCTTTCCTTGCCTTTCTTGTACAGGGCCAGTTTCTAATATCACCCAAGAAGTTCCCAAGGTTTTAAACCAACAATTGGCAAGCCAACCACGAGACCTAAGAAATGGGTCTGGGTCTTGGAAAAGAGGCATCCCCAGGGAAAATCTGGGTTGGTCTCTATGTGGGAGAAGTGGCCTATGTCTTAGAGGCTTATGAACCACCCCGTGAGCATGGGGCCACCCAGAAAATGCAGGCTGACTTAATACATTTGTTTGAAGAACTTCCCATAGCATGCTGCAGCAAAGAAGGGAGACAAGTGGTGCCATAGTGGGCTGGCCTCTCCTGTGGGCAGTTCTGCGCAACATCGATGTCCAACTAGAAACTGAAACTCAAGTTAGGAAATTGGAGGAAGAGTTGGGGTTTAAAAAGGACATACAGTTGTCTAACATTCTGCTAGCTTCAAGGATGGCAGATAAGCTGGGAGTACAGGATAACAAGTTGGAGCACTTACGGTGCCATTTTGCAAAGCTAGGAGGGCACAAGCTACCGCGGATTAAAGTCAAGGCACTTGTGGCAAAGGCTGATTGGGACACTAAGAAGTGGAATCCCTGGGAAAGGGAGAAGAAGGAAGAGGAGGATGTTGTGGTGATTGACAGTGACATGGACAAAGTGCCCCCATGCCGTCTGACCCCTAATACAAAGCAAAGCAAAAATGCAGCAGTAACAACCCCAGACAGCAGGGCAGACCCCAATGCAGGAAACATTCATGATGAAAGAATATATACCCGCTGAGCTTATTGATATAACTGCCAAATTCCAACAAAAGGCCAAGAAAACTATTCAGGCATGGTTAGTGCATCTATGAGGTGGTGGAGGGAGAATGGCATTATGGTGCTTCTCTGACCAGGTAGGAGACAGACAAAACGAGCAACATCACCACACACCTTTGCCATCAGGCAGCGCCTACACTGCACTGTTGGTGTGTGTGTGTGTGTGTGTGTGTGTGTGTGTGTGTGTGTGTGTGTGTGTGTTGTGTGTGTGTGTTGTGGGCAGGGAGGGGGAGAGGAGGTGTCAAGAAACTCACTTCCACATAGACTGGATAATTCTAGCCTGCAGGGAGGCCTGGCACAAAGAGAGGAATCTCCTTGGACGTGTGAGACCCTGGAAATCTGTACATCAACTTCTTAGGGAGTTGGGAATGATACAGGCCATGTACACCCCTGTCTTTACAGGCCATGGTCAGGCCACATTCGCTGCAGGAATGAAAGCCAAGCTACTCCAGTCTGCCCCCAGCACCTGGTATGGTACAGGGGTGTCCTTGCTGAGCCCAGCTGTGGAACGAGACGTTTATGGTATTGGGCATTCCATTGCTGATCTGAGGAAAACTGAAAAAAAATCCAGGAACAGGTACAGGCTGTAGGAAAGATCCAAGGCAGAGCTCAAGAAGTCAGAAAGCTATCTCAATTGGCTGTAAAAGTAACGTGGAAACAAATGGTTTGCCTCATTGCTTCTGGGATCTCATCTGAATACCTAACCCAACAGCCCAACACTGTGCTGGGCAGAGTGTGGAAAGCATTAAAACCTGAACAAAAGTTCAGACCTGCCCCTGCTACTCCTAGTGCCCCACCTGCTCCAGCAGAGAACTCAGGGGCAGGCCTACTGGAGTGGGTGCGTTCTGTACCCCAGGTATAGGATACAGGCCAAGATCAGCACCAGGTGAGGGCCACTAGGGGCAATCAGGGGCTCTGTGTGAGCTCACTCTTCACTAAGCCCCCAGAAATAAACAAAAGATGACTGTCCTGGTGGATACTATAGACAAATGTACTGGAATCCATGGTAACTTCAGAAGTTTTTGACCCCCTCAGCACTACCAGTGGTTGCAGAAGTCATTCTGTATTCATGTAGTCTACATACAAGTCATTAATCAGGTAGACAGTTTGCAGATGTTTTCTCCCAGTCTGTGGCTTGTCTTTTCCACTTCTTAAGGATATCTTTTGAAACACAAACATTGTTCATTTTGATAAATCTCAATTTACCAATTTGTTATTTTATAGGTTGTGTTTTGGGGCCACACTCAACACTCTTTACGCAATCCAAGGTCATTAAGGTTTTTTTTCCCCATTTTTTTCTATGTTTTAGTGTTTTATCTCTTATATTTCTATGATTTATCTTAAGTTAATTTTTGTATGTGGTGTGAGGCAACCCACTTGTCACAGAATTATTTTTTAAAATGATTATCCCCTCTCTGCTTAATTGTCTTGCCACATTTGTTAAAAATCAGAAGGCTATAATATAAAGATAACTACAAAGATTTATTTCTGGACATTCATGTTTGTTTCATTGTTTTCTATGTTTATCCTGATGCCACTACCACATTATATTGATTATTGCAATTGTAGAATATGTTTTCAGATCAGGTAATGTAAGTCCTCCAGTTTTGAAATTGTTTTAGCTATCTCAGCTTTGAATTTGAATTTCCAAATAAATTTTATGATCAGTTTGTCAAATGTTACAAAAAATCACTTCCTTGTATTTTAACCATTAGTCAGACTTCCAGCTCTAGTGAAAATGAGTCCAGATTTACCCAACTGCATTAAAAAATCAAAACAAATATGTGTAACAGTTACACTCAGTATATTGGACACCAGACAATATAAAATAGTAATCCCTGAAAGACGGAAAATAAATGAGGTAAGCCCTTTGATTGCCCCAAATTACTGCTTGCAGAAATTCCCAGGTCTCAATATGGGAATAGTTACCCAGCAAGAACCCAGTGTACCCTCTAAGTTGAGGAAATGGAGTTGGAAGTCCAAAGAGGCCAAGACAACGAATCTTTGAAGATCAGAGTACTGAAGAGGAGTAGCTCCACAGAGAGAATACTCCAAAGATCTATAAAATGTCCTTCTCCTTCAGTATTCAGTTGAGCATTACTAATCAGCTTTTGAAAATTGGGAAGTTAAACATCTCTCTGATTGACATCTAAATTCATAAGTCCCATTTGTTGCTTTTATTGAAGTACAAAAGCAACCACTATGCAATATTTAAATGAAAATATTAAGAGTAAAAAACTGCATAAGAATAAAAGTATAACTTTATGAAATTTAGAAGATGGAAGGATAAGGGAAAGTATATAAATTTAGAAAATATCCCCCAAATCATCTAGACAACTAAATATACAAATGAATCAGTGACAAAAAAACATTTGTTGTTACATTTCCCACCATGAAAATTAACTACTCATTAACCTTTGATGAATGCAGTTCTCCAAGGAATTTCTATGAATGTGTAACTCCTGCAGTGAAATTAACAATCAATGACATATTAAATAACTAAATACAAAGTGATTTAAATAGCCTCTGCTTAGTCTTCCCATTTTTTGGTTTCTGTAAAAGTAATACATTTATGTGTCTTTGAAAATAAATCTGCAGCAATGGAAAACCAATTTTAGAACATTAAATTTTGTCCTAGCTTTGCCTCATAAACACACACTGTCGTTGTCAGGATGTCATAAATGTTTTCATATATTAACTCATTAGCTCTCCAACTGTTTCTGCAGTCCTGAATATTTAATGTCCTGACATTACTTAAAAGTCTTTTTATTTTAATATGGGCAGCATAAAAATAGAAATGCTGGCATACATTACAAAAGTCCCATATTTTTCAACCACTTTGACACTAGAGAAAATCTTGTAAAAGGAATTGTAATTCATCCATGGATTCCATTATGCCATTTAAATAATGCAATCACAATGAGGAAGAAAACTAACTTGTATCCCTAACATTGTACACAAAATAATATTTAAATTGATCAAAATTTCAGATCTATAAGCTGAAATATGACAAATTTAGAACTAACCAGAGTTGAATTGACTCATTCTTCTGTAGTAGTTATTAGTTTCTAAGAATCATATGAAAACTATAGTAGAAAAGCTGGATGCTTTGAGAAATTTAAAATATGAAAATAATAAAAAATGAAAAAGTACCATAAATAAAATAAAAACGTAAATGACAAACTATGAAAACATAGCTGCAAAACTCATGAAGGTCAGTAAGTGAAACAACTTACTAAATAGCTCACAAATCAATTATAAACTTAAACCCCCATTAACTTAGCAGGAAAAAAATATCTGGGTTAAGGAAAGACAATTTACAAAAAATGAATAAAAATTGTCTGAAATCAAAACTTTAAAATTTTCCAACCTATTTTATTGTTGAAGTACGTAATATAAAACAATTAAAAACTCAAATGTCAGCTTTGACCATTGAGTGATGGCAAGGGTCTAGAGAAACAGGTACTCCAAGAAACTGTTTATGAGTGGTTTTGTGTGTGTGTGTTTTAAAATTATTTCTTCTATTCTTCACAGTTTTATTGTTAAGAATTGATATGATTCTGGGAGAATCCTCCTGGTCTTTTTTTTCTTTTCATTTTTTTTAAATTAAAGTTTATTGGGGTGACAATGATTAGTGTGTTAATAGGTAGCATTGATATGCATGTGTTTAAAATATCCTTCTGCTCATCTTTACTTCTTGCATTTTATTCTTTCTTTAATTCCTTCTCCCTGAAGTTTATCCTCAGGTGTCCTTTCAGCAAAGTTCTTCTCATGGTAAACTCAGCCTTTGTTTAAAAATATACTCATTTTACCCTCAAACTTGTATGGTCATTTGATTAAAATTTGTAGATAGTCTAAGTTGAAAGTTAAATTTCCTTAGTAGTTTGAGAACTAAAATCTCTGGCCTCTTTCTATTTGCAACATTTTATTATGAAAATTTACCAACACATGGCAAATATGATGAATTGGACAAGGAATATGCTAACATCTACCATCTAGATTCTACGTATCACATATCTATCCATCCAATATTCCATGTATTGCTGAGTAATATTCCACTGTGTATATACAAGTATAATATTCTCATATTTTGTACCATTTTCTTTGAGGAGGTAATCCTTTGAAGTTTCCAGTTTAACACAGATGGTCTCAAAATTGTCTCCCTGCTTTTTAAGACCTAAAACTTGATCTTCTCATCCTATTTATAGGGCATTATACTTGAATCCCCTAAATTACTGTGTTTCCCTGAAAATAACACCTACCCCAAAAATACCATGTTTCCCCAAAAATAATACCTAGCCGTACATTCAGCTCTAATGTGTCTTTTGGAGCAAAAAATTAATGTAAGACACGGTCTTATTTTATTATTAGACTGGGTCTTTAATATAATATAAAATAAAATATAATATAATGTAACACCGGGTCTTATATTAATTTTTGCTCCAAAAAACATTAGAGTTGATTGTCCTGCTATGTCTCATTTTCGGGGAAATGCGGTAAGTCCCAGTTAAGATCGTCAGCTAGACGGTCGCATTAGTACGTTATGACAATGTTCCAGAAGATGACATGACTGTATTTGAATAAATGTAGATTGTTGTACATGAAAAAATAAGTCATTCCCTGAAAATATGTGTCTTTTGGAGCAAAAATTAATATAAGACCTGGTCTTATTTTCAGGCAAGTATGGTATAAAACCCGGTCTTATTTTGGGGTAAACACGGTATTATGACCACATTAACTCCTCCCAAATCATCACCAAAACAGCCAAACTTTGAAGATTTGTTTGCAACTCTATGGTTTTAAGTTATTTCTTAATTCCTGGCACTTATGTGTATTTCTTTCTTTCCTGTAAGACATCAAATAATTGTAACTTTACCCAGGATCAAAGGTCTTTAGAGTGAAAATATTTTCAAGTGATGTTATTCTACCATCTTGCTGGATCCAGGTTTATAGCTTTCTCCCATTATTTTTTTTCTTCAAAAACTTGCTTCCCTGTATTTTAGTTGTGAAGTAGTCTGTCACTGTCACCAAATTTTGTTATTTTTGTCTAGTCTTAGAATCTATTTTTACTACTCAATGTGATTTCTTGATATTTATGTCCATTATTTACACATAGGATTCATTTCCAATCTAATTTTCTGCCTTATATGTACCATATATTTTCTTTGCTCCTTCCTTTTTAATTTTTTTTCTTTCCTTTCCTGACTTAGAAATCGGGTAGGTAAACTTATCAAGCTTGTGGCTTTCTCTTGCAGAATACTAGCTTCTCTCAGCCAGAGTCCAATTTAAGTTCCTAGTTTGAGAATTCCTACAGCACCCGGTAAGTTAGCACAAATTGAGCACAGGTTCTGGGCTTTGATTTCTCATGGAAATTTATTTTTTCTTTCCAGAACAAAAGGGCCTTTTTTTGTCTCTCAAAAGGCTATTTTGCAGAGGTTTCATTTTCCTCCTTTCCCAGTACATCCTCCAGGCGTCCTGCCTTTATACAGGAGTCTCAGTCCCAACGCCTCATAACCTAAAGGTCCAAATCCTAACTTCTGTTCCTGTGTGGAAATTAAAACCAGATTTTCCAGGATTTAGGACCTAATTTGGGGTTTGCTAATCATCTTAAAGGTCAATACAGCCTCAATTTACTGGTTGAGTGCTCTGTTTTCCAGTTTTTTCTTTGTTTCTAGCAAATGGAACTTCCCTTTTTTTCTTATGAAGTGAGCGATGCATCATATTTAAATCTCCCATTTCCTTGGTTTATAATTGGAAGCGTTCTAGGTTTGCTTTGTCAGCATGTTGCCAGAGCAAGAAAGTGATTGCATGAAAATTAAAAGCTTTCTAAAAGAATATCATTTGTTTACAAAATAATATAAAATGTCAAAAGATAATATGTACAGTCTTTAAAATAAGTTGAAAATATCAATGCTTCTATAAGAAAAAATTGTCAATATACATGAGTATGTGTGCACAAAAATTAATATGCCTAAAAACAAATCTCAAAAATATATAGCTAAGTAGTATTACAAAATGAAAATTAAAACAGACTATTGTTTTTCAATTCATAGTAACAAAAGTTAATGCAATTGATAATTATCAATACTGGTGGATATTTTCTGAGACAGGCACTTATATAGTGCCAGCTCATATTTAAAATGTAACCTTTTGAGCTACTAATTCAATTTATAATATTCTGTCCTGGATATTTAACCTGATATCAATACACTTATTTTGAAATAAAAGGAATATTCAAAAAATAGGATATTTTGGCTGTTTCAATGAGGGATCCTGAGGAGACACATGTTGTATCCTCATGCCAAGAATCTGCTTTATACAATAGAAAAAATTAATGTGACAAAAAGCTGGTTCTTTGAAAAGATTAACAAAATCGACAAACCCTTAGCTAGACTCACTAAGATAAAAAGAGAGAAGACACTAATTAACAAAATCAGAAATGAAAAAGGGGAAGTTATCACGGACACCACAGAAATACAAAGGATTATCCAAGAATACTATGAAGGACTATATGCCACCAAATTTAATAACTTAGAAGAAATGGACAAGTTCTTAGAAACACATAGCCTTCCAAGGCTGAATCATGAAGAACTGGAAAATCTTAACAGGCCGATCACCAGTAAGGAAATTGAATCAGTCATCAAAAACCTTCCCAAAATCAAAAGTCCTGGACCAGATGGCTTCACCAGTGAATTCTACCAAACCTTCAAAGAGGATCTAATACCAATCCTGCTCAAACTCTTCCAAAAAATTGAAGAAGAGTCAGTACTCCCTAACTCATTTTATGAGGCCAACATTACCCTGATACCAAAACCTGGTAAGGACAACACAAAAAAAGAAAACTACAGACCTATATCTCTGATGAATACAGATGCTAAAATCCTAAACAAAATTCTAGCAAATCGAATACAACAATTCTAGCAAATCGAATACAACAATTCTAGCAAATCGAATACAACAATGCATTAAAAAGATTATTCATCACGACCAAGTGGGGTTCACCCCCGGGGCACAAGGGTCGCAAATCCATCAATGTGATACATCACATAAACAAAATAAAGGACAAAAATCATATGATTCTATCAATTGATGCAGAAAAAGCATTTGATAAGATACAACATCCATTTATGATTAAAACACTTACTAAAATTGGTATAGAAGGAAAATACCTCAACATAATAAAGGCCATATACGACAAGCCCTCAGCTAATCTCATAATTAATGGTGAAAAGCTGAAGCCCTTTGCTCTACGTTCAGGAACACGACAAGGTTGTCCCCTATCACCTCTGCTTTTCAACATAGTGTTGGAAGTCCTCGCCAGAGCTATCAGGCAAGAGAAAGAAATAAAAGGCATCCAAATTGGGAATGAAGAAGTTAAATTGTCACTCTTTGCAGATGACATGATGCTATACATAGAAAACCCTAAAGACTCCACCAAAAAGCTATTAGAAACAATCAATGAATATAGTAAAGTTGCTGGCTACAAAATCAACGTACAAAAGTCCATTGCTTTCCTATATACCAACAATGAAATCTCAGAAAAAGAGATAGAAAAAACAATTCCTTTTGCAATTGCAGCAAAAAGAATAAAATACCTAGGAATAAACTTAACCAAGGATGTGAAGGATTTATATGCTGAAAACTATAAGACATTTTTGAAAGAAATTGAAGAAGACACAAAGAAATGGAAAGACATTCCGTGCTCATGGATTGGAAGAATCAACATAGTTAAAATGGCCATATTACCCAAAGCCATATACAGATTTAATGCAATCCCCATTAAAACCCCAATGGCATTTTTTAAAGAAATAGAACAAAAAATCATCAGATTTGTTTGGAACCACAAAAGACCCCGAATAGCCAAAGCAATATTAAAAAAAAAGAACAATACTGGAGGTATCACACTCCCTGATTTTTCCTTGTACTACAGGGCTACAATAATCAAAACAGCTTGGTATTGGCAGAATAACAGACACATAGACCAATGGAATAGAATTGAGAACCCAGAAATAAAACCACATAAATATGGACAGATAATTTTTGACAAAGAAGCTAAAAAAATACAATGGACGAAAGACAGCCTCTTCAATAAATGGTGCTGGCAGAATTGGATAGCTACGTGCAAAAGAATGAAACTGGACTGCTATCTGTCACCATGTACCAAAATTAATTCAAAATGGATCAAAGACTTAAGCATAAGACCTGACACAATAAACTGCATTGAAGAAAATATAGGTACTAAACTTATGGACCTTGGGTTCAAAGAGCATTTTATGAATTTGACTCCAAAGGCAATGGAAGTAAAAACTAAAATAAACAAATGGGATTATATGAAACTGAAAAGCTTCTGCACAGCAAAAGAAACTATTGACAAAATAATGAGGCAACCAACTGAATGGGAGAAGATTTTCGCAAACAGTTCCTCTGATAAGGGGCTAATATCCAAAATATACAAGGAACTCATGAAACTCAACAACAAAAAAACAAACAACCCAATTGAAAAATGGACAGAGGACCTGAAGAGACATTTCTCCAAAGAGGATATACAAATGGCAAATAGACATATGAAAAAATGCTCAACATCGCTAATCATCAGAGAAATGCAAATGAAAACCACAATGAGATATCACCTCACCCCAGTCAGAATGGCTTTCATCAACAAAACAAATAGTAACAAGTGTTGGAGAGGCTGTGGAGAAAAAGGAACTCTCATACACTGTTGGTGGGAATGCAGACTGGTGCAGCCGCTATGGAAGGCAGTGTGGAGGTTCCTCAAGAAATTACGAATAGAATTACCATATGACCCAGCAATCGCTCTCCTGGGTATCTACCCCAAAAATATAAAAGCATTTCTCTATAGAGACACGTGTACGCCAATGTTCATTGCAGCTTTGTTTACGGTGGCCAAGACATGGAAACAACCAAAATGTCCTTCGATAGATGAATGGATAAAGAAGTTGTGGTACATATACACAATGGAATACTATTTGGCGTTAAGGAAAGATGATATAGGAACATTTGTGACAACATGGATGGATCTCGAGAGAATAATGCTAAGTGAAACAAGTCAGACAGAAAAAGCAGAGAACCCTATGATTTCACTGATATGTGGTATATAAACCAAAAAGAACAAGACAAACAAATGAGAAACAAAAACTCATAGACACAGACAATAATTTAGTGGTTACCAGAGGGTAAGGGGGTGGGAGGTGGGAGATGAGGGTAAAGGGGATCAAATATATGGTGATGGAAGGAGAACTGACTCTGGGTGGTGAACACACAATGGGATTTATAGACGATGTAATACAGAATTGTACACCTGAAATCTATGTAAATTTACTAACAATTGTCACCCCAATAAAATTAATTAAAAAAAAAAAAAGAATCTGCTTTATAAATAAGAGGAAGAGTTTACTTATATAATGGTTAACTTGATAAATATATCAACATTATAACCATAGGCTGATTTTATTATTTGCAATATTGGTCTTTTTACTGTAATTTTAATATGAGAATATAGCTGGAATTTGGATTGGGCTTCGAAAGAAAAATTGAAAAAGGAAAATTTTCATTTAGTTAGTGAAGGTGATTTCTTTACTATTTTTCTTTTCTCCTTTTGATCTTTTAGTATAGTCCCAGAAATTTAAAAAGGCTGGGTGGAAGTTTTACTGTTTTGTAATCAAGACTTGATCTCAATTTGAGTAACATTATTTGAGCATAAAAGTAATGATTTTCTTTTAAACATAGGCTTTTCAAAGATTTTCTCTATACTTTAGTGTGATTTTTATTACATCTAAGGGCTATGTTTCTCCTGTGCCCCAAGAGAAACAAAATTTCCATTTTATGAAGTCAGCAGGGAGCCAGACTCAATTTATAAAAATTAACTTCACATGGAACTTTTCCTAAGACTAACTATTGCCACATGAGGTAGTTATACTGTAGTAATCAAAGGCTCACTTGCAGAAACAAATTAACCTCTAGCATTAAGAAACTGAGAGAGAAAGAGAGAGAGGGAGAGAGAGAAAGAGACAGAGAGACAGAGAGACAGAGAGAGAGAGAGAAATGATTAATTATATTTTCCCTGAAAAATGAAAGAAAAAAAGACCCTTATCATATTGAGCAGTTTTGACAGTTTAGGAAGATGGTGTTCAAAATCAGAGTGCAAGATTACATTCTGGGGGTCAAAAAAATACATTATAACTTTTATTTGCATTTACTTCTCATCATATCCCTTATATTTAAGTTGTGTATAGTTTGGATGTAGATAATATATTAGTATAATACTACATTTATATAATATATGAATAAACATACATATTTTGAGAGTGCATGCTCCTTATTTTACTAATGTGGAGTCATGATCTAAATGTTTGCATACCACTCCAAGACTTCTAGAACAAAAAATAGTGAGATGCAATTTTATACCGATGGCAGTGCATTCAAGTAGCTGTACCAAAATATTGCCATTCTACATATTAATAACAATGATATTACTTAAAATATTCTACATTCATTGACTAATTATTTGGTTTAGTGTCTTTTGCTGTCTAATCGACCATTGTGATATTTTGTTCCATAGAAAAACTATAGAAGTAATCTTGTAATGTAAACAGGAACCTTAATGATTGAACTATCACCGTGGCAAATCATGTCACCATATTTGGTGGACTTTCTGAAAACTCTAAAGAAGAGTTTTTGTGTGTTGCCTTGAAAATAACAATGTAAGAAAGAAAACCAGGTAAAGGGTCCTGCTTTTTAATCCTGTAAAATATTTTTCCTGTTATCAATCCATTTTATAACAAATGACAGACTGTTAATTCCATGCTTCAATGAGTCTAAGGCATACATTTATTTTAAACATTTAATATACTGAGGTTGTAGTGCCCATTCCAACTTATAGCACCTTAAAATTGTTGTGGGCATGTGGCCACTATGCAATTCTTGGCATGAGCAAACATGAAAAATGGTAAGAGCACTACTTACAGAAGGATATCAGCATCTTGGTTGAGAGCTCTAGTGACAAGAGTAGAATATTCTCTAAAGAAATGTTATATCACCAATGCTCCCATATTTGGATAAACATGGATCCTGAGTTGGAAAGTAATTGAGGAAGATCAGACTCTGAAGAAGCTCAGCAATACTTTAACCCACTTATTTCACTTTTACTTTCCTTTACATGCATTTCCAAGGGTGATATGCAATAAAAGTCTACTTAAAAAACCATAAGACTTTTTAAAGTAAGTATAAACTGAAAATTATAAGTAGTAAGAAAGTATTGTGTCTTTTAATGAGTAGCATATTTTCTTTCCTATTAGGAAAGATAATGATTGTTCAATAAAGAGTATCTTAGATTTGTGAAACAGGTACACGCTCACTATAAACATGTTCTAGGTAATAAGAAAAAAACAGTTTTGGCATTTGGTCTTCATTCTTTGGCTTTCTTCTGCTGTTTTCACTTTTAGTTAATATATATTAATGTAAGCCTCCTCATGCTGCAAACTGTGTCTCTTTTTTAAGCACTGGGAAATAAAATAAGAACAGAGTAAGCTATAAGACACCGTGTAAGAGGAAGCAATAAATAATATGAAAATCAGGCAATATATACACTTACATAATGAAAACAGTATCAAAAAGAACACCACAATGTATTGTGAAACTGACAACAAACTACGGTGTAAGTGCTAATCTAAGGTGCAACAGAAAAGACATTCTACAAAAGATTTGGAAATTAATAGTATAGAATGGATGTCTACTGATAGTTATTGTTGCAGATCTTAAGTGCACAAGAGCTGATGTGAACAAAAAACTGCAAACTCTGGCATGAAAGTTTCCGTCATGACTTAGTTCCAACGATTTTCCAGCTCCCAACATTAATGTTCTCAACACACAGCATCAGGTACAGTTAAATAGCATTGAGGATGCCCCTTGAATCATCAGACATCTGTCCACTCTGATATCACCACCATCTCTGCACTCAGAGTATCTCTTCAGGTCCAGTAACTCTGGTGCTCCTTTGACAAATCTGAAATCCATACTTTGGGCTGGGCTGTGAATACTTGGGCTCTGAGCCTAGTATGTGTGATGGTCTCCACGGCCAACCATCAGACAATGTTCACCTTCCTGATTCACAGCCAAGCTGTGCGGCACAGTTCTCTGCTACCATATCCTTCCCAGGCTGGGGAAGAAAACTTTATTCTCTTTCTCATTCCTCTCAAGTCATTCTCTTTCACCCCGACTCTTTTGGAATACTTACAGTCTCTCTCCAAATAGTTTTGGATTTTACAAAAGGCTAGAAAATCCTTCGATTTATAGACCCTGAGTTACAAAAGGGCCTCACTAGCTGCTTAAAAGGAACTGCTGGGAAAATCTCAGGATGACATACACCAATTACAAATTATTGTGCTGCATCCACACCAGAATTTCATAGCTACAGCCAGGATATTCCTGGGTAATTTTCAATTAATTGCAACACTAAGCAAGAAAAGTGAAGATCAGTAGTATTTATCATGCATGAAACACACTTTTTCACAGATTACACATCTGCCCAAGCCACAGAATAGACCACGGGAGCAATATGTTTATTATCATAGATAGTGCTAAGTCATTACAATGTTTTCAGTGAAAATTTCAAATCAGGAAGTACTTTGTTATGCATTGTCTAAATGTGAATGCTGCCTTTTAAATCACAGAAGTTAGTCTGCACTTTGCATCATTTTACAACTATCATCCTGGAGTGAAACAACGAAGAGGAAATAGTGCACTGTGAGGAGGTTGTAGAGACCTGTTTATGAGTTTGTTTATTCTGCAGAAATGTTACTGCTGCTCAAACTGACTGCTTCTTTAGTGCCTTAAATCACGCAGCATAATCTGTGGACTCAAGATCAAAACAATAAACTTCCCTGAATTTACAGGCTCAGGAGAACAACATTCAATAGGGCCTTTTATTATGACCCCATCCTGACAATGTTTTTCTGACTTTCATTGCTTCAGGAATTCACAAGAGAGATGCCAAACAGTATGCTGTTTTGACTGCAGACCCTACCCCCACTGTCAATCACTCCAAATACTGAAGAAAATAACTCAGACAAGAAAAGACAATACAGAAGGATCTCTAAGGTGAGTGCAGAAAATAGCTCCACAACATGTTAACAGATACATTTCAAAAGAGGTAATGCGAAGCCATTTAACCACAACTTCTAGCTTTCTCACAGACACTTGCCCATCAGAATTATTACTCTCACTGGGTGTTGATGGATGACATACACAGCTGAATTATATAAGGATATAGAACCCAGAATAGAGGAGGCAGAAGAGTAATTTAGACCGTTTTCCCAGATTTTATGTCTAGAAAGGAAGACTTTTAAAATTTCACTTCCCATACTGAATTATTGATTAATTATATGTATATGTGAAAATACTATGTATAAAAGTGATATTAATTATATAACATACAAAAGAACTGAAAAGGAAAAAATATATTCAATAAAAATAAGTGCAAAGATAGTTCTAATAATTTTTCTGGTCACTGGCTTCGGATTCAGAGAAACCCGAATGTGAGTTCCAGTGCTATGCTGAATTTGCAATCTGTATGAATCTGGGCAATTGCTGTCAGTGCTCCTAGCTGCCTATGTGAGCCCACCATGAAGGTGAATATGATGGTGATGATGATATTTCAGGTTAGCAGTGACTCTCAGGGATCAGACACCTTGACAGAACCAGTCTAAACACAACCACAACCACCGAACCAAGCAGCTTTTCCTGTCTCAGCGTGAATAACTATTGAGAAAGAACTCATTACTTCCCAATTTTTTTGCTTTTGGTAAATTTTACAAGTTGGGAGACAGAGTAATTACATAAGCGTTTGTTCCAATAGAACTGTGGGAGTTTCTGTCAGGTTCTTTAACCCCTTTGAGTAAAGCTTAATACAGAAGAAGAAAATGCTTTACTAAAACTGCATATTGATTTGTAAAGAATTGATATCTTTATGTTGAGTGTTTGGATTCGTGAACACAGTATGTCTCTCCATATATTAAGATCTTTTTTCATTTCTTTAATCAGCATTTTGTAGTTTATGGCATAAAGGTTCTATACATATTTTGTTAGATTTTTGCCTAAGTTGTGCTTTTTGTTTCTTGGGGGATTTTTAGTAATTAAATGATACTGTGTTTTAATTTTGTTTTCAACATGTTTGTTATATAGAAATAGAGTTGATTTTTGTATGTTGATCTTGTATCCTGAGACCTTGCTGAACTAATCTGTTAGTTCTAGGAGTGTTTTGTTGATGAAATATTCTACAATCATACCATCTGCAAATAGAGGTAGTTTTATTTTTTCTCTTTCCAGTCTGTATGTCATTTATTTTATTTTCTTGTTTTATTATGCTGGCTAGAACTTCCAGTGCTATGCTGAATAGCAGTGGAAAGAGCAGATATTCTTGCCGTTTTTTTGTTTTGTTTTGTTTTGTTTTGTTTTTATCTTAGAGGGAAAGCATTCAGTCTTTCACTATAATTTATAATGTTGGCTCTAAGGTATTTTTTATAGCTATGTTATCAAGTTCAGGAAGTTGAACTCTATTAGTTTTCTAAGAGTTTGTGTCGTGAATGGATGTTGAATTTTGTCAAACGCTCTTTATCATCAATTAAGATCATGTCCTTTTTCTTTAGCCTATTAATATGGTGGATTTCATTGATTGGTTTTAAAATATTTAAACAACTTTGCATTGCTAGACTACAGTACACTTGAACATGGTGTCTAATTCTTTTTATAAGTTGCTAAGTTATATTTTTAATGTTTTGTTAAGGATTTTTGCATCATTTTTCATGAGGGATATTGGTCTGAAGTTTATTTCCTTTTTTTTTTTTTTTTTGTATGATCTTACCTGGTTTGATATCATATTATTCTGGTCTCATAAAATGAAGTAGGGAGTGTTCGTTTTCTTTCTGGAAAACATAGTGTAGAACTGGTGTTAATTTAAAAAAAAGAAACTTTTGGTAAACTCTAGTGAAACTGAGCCAATAGCTTTATTTTGGGGCTGGAGCTTTCTAATTATGAATTTAATTTTGATAATAGTTATAGGGCTATTCAAATTACCTGTGTCATGTAGGATGTTATAGTACTTTGTACTTTATAAGGAATTGGTCCATTTTATAAAAGTTGTTAAATTGATGCACATAGAAATAGATATTCATAGTATTTCCTTACTATCCTTTCCATGTCTTCAGAGTGATATTCCCTATTTCATTCTTGATATTGGTATTTTGTGTCTCTCTGTTTTTTTTCAAACTTTGCTAGTCACTCTATTTTCTTTCAGTCCAATGAGTGACAACACCAACGTAGTTGAAAACCCACATATAACTTAAGTTGGCCCTCTGCATATGTGGATTCTCAACTGTGGATCAAAAGTACTGTTTCAGTCTGTGGTTGGTTGAATCCCTGAATGCAAAACCCGGGGGTACCAAGAGCCAACTGTATATTTATTAAAATTGTGTATAAGGGGACCCGGGTAGTTCAAACCCAAGTTGTTCAAGGTCAACTGTAGTTTGTTCATTTATACCACTACATGGGATTCCATTGTATGAATATGAGTTATAACACATTAAATACTCTTGATGGATATTTGAATAATGTTTAGTTTTGAAGTATTATAATACTGCTGTAATGAACATTCTTACGTATGTGTCTTTTTGCACAGATACACACATTTTTATTAGAAATGGAATTGTTGAAATATAAAGTATGTATATCTTAAACTAAAACCAGAAATAAAGAACAATTTTTGAAAGTGGCTGTAAAAATTTACATTTCTACCAGAAGTGTATGAGAATTCCCATAACTCCATATCCTTACCAACACTTGATATTTTCATTCTTTTCAGCCAGTTTGGCAGGTGTATAGTCATAATTTGTATTTCCCTGATTAACAAGTGAGAATGAGCACATTTTTCATGTGATTAATGGCTATTAGAACGCCCTGTTCTGTGAAATAGTCAATGAAATTCTTTGCTCATTTTTCTGTTGAATGATCTCTCCTTCTGTTATCAAAAGGAAGGGGATCTGTTAGTCATGCCAAAATTGAGGTGAATATGGGCTTTTTGAGTGGTAGACCATTGGATCTATGGGGCTAGAACTCAGAAACAAGATCTGGACTGCAGAAACCAAGAAAAGGAATTCAGTCTACAACACTTGGTAGTTTTTTACAAATCAACAGAACACGGTGCTTTGCCAACCCAGACACATGTCATGTGGCAGTGTGATCAGCGGCTGTCTGGCATAGCTCTCAGTGGGCTATGCGAGAGACTCATTTAAACATAAGGACATAATAATCTCCATAAACTTGGGACAATTATCAACATAATTCAGAGACTTTTAATAAGCCAAAGTTCCATCAAAATGTATTAATCTGTTGGACCATCCTTAGCCTGAAGGCAAATGACCAAGTAATGACTTGTAAAATGACTTTATGTTTTAAACTAGAAAACCACATGAAATGTGATTTACAATGAAATTGCTTACTTTGTGGTTCCATATTGCTTAAACCTTAAAAAAGATGTTACTACATTACAAGTATTCTCTTTTACTTAGTTTTCAGCCACAAGGTGTATCCCAAATCATTAACAAATAGGCTTTTACTACATACTACAAAGGTCCTCCTAGATGTCAAAAAAATGAAATTAAGTTTTTCCCAGGGTCTTAAGAAGTAGTTCAAAGTCCTCCATATTTCCCATTAAAGAAAATGAAACTCCAATCATTCCAAATTCACATTACTTTAACCAATTTGTTTATTAGAATTGGAAATTTTAAAATGTGATAGGACAAAAGACTGCTGTTATTATGGGATGTATTTTTTCTCTCTTTTCTCTCTCACACACACATACACACACACAATGAATGTGGAATACATAAATTCTCAACATTAACCTAATTATAGTAACATCTTCTCTTCTTAACTATCAAATAGTTGGAAAAATCTAAAGAGATTTAATATATTCTGAATTAAAAGATATATTTTCATTAGCATGCTGACAATATTATTTAACTATTTCCCCTATAGATTTTCAATACTTCTAATTGATTTCAGAAAATAATGTGGTATAAGAAAAAGCTTTGTAATATATGGAAAGTAGACTTTTGTCAGAGTCAAAAGCCTGGACTTAAGTCCAGCTCCATGATTTTCAAACCAAATGGCTTTAAATAACTCATGTAAACTTAGGACCTCCATTTCTAAATCATATTAACAAAGATAAAATTTTATATTATAAAAGAATCTATGAAGATAAACTATTGTTTCTAAAAATGCATTGGCAAGTGAAACATTATCAATATAGACCATTCTTTTGCTAGCATTTTTTCAATACCTCTTCACACCTGAAAGTACCTTCAAGATTGTGCTCAAATATAATCACTTCTGTTTAGCTTTCCACAGCATCTAAAGGGACAATTAAGTTTCCACCATTTCCATGTTTCATAGCATATTAAATTATCACTATTATAACTCTTGGTTCATTGCAATAGTAGTAGAATTAGTAGTCACAGTAGTAATGTAACAGTAGCAATATTAATAGTAGGAGTAACACTGGTAGTAATAATTGCTATTTACTTACTAAGTGCAGCTAAGGTGATGTACCAAATACACATTTCAGCTTCACAACAATTTAATAAGGATAGTGTGTTTCTACATAAGGAAATAAGTGTTGGAAAGATCAAAAAACATCCACAGCTCTTAACCTCATGTATCAGTTAGGTTCTAATGTATAACGACCCATTCAAAAATTTAAACATCAACCATTCTTTTAGCTAATGATACTATTGCTTGGAAATTTTGCCTGGAAGCTGAGAGATTCTTCTGGTTTCAAGTGGTTTCCTAACTCTAGTAAACTTCAGCTTGTCTGGGCTGGATTGCATCTGTTTCTAAAAGTTGACAGATTTTTCAGTTGGGCCAGCTTGGCTTTTTTCCATATGTGTCTCACCTTCCAGGTGTCCAGACATGGTTACATGGTATGAATAAGGGACTAGAATGAATAAAAAAGGAGGAAGCAAGCAGAAGGATGCAAGATTCTTGAAACATAGACTTAAAACCAGCACCCTATTATTTCTATAACATTCTATGGGCTGAAGAAAGTCACAAGGCCAGTTCAGAGTCAAAATGAGGCGGAATTAGATAGGTATAACACAAAATGCATGGACACAAAGACAACATTAATTAGGACCACCAACACAATCTACTACAACCTACAGGTATAACATGCTCCTTCCTAATTCTTGATTTTGTTTCTTATTTGCATATTAGATTAAAGACCCTGTTTCCCCAAAAATAAGACCTAGCTGGACAATCAGCCCTAATGCATCTTTTGGAGCAAAAATTAATATAAGACCCGGCATTATATTATATTATATATTATATTATATTATATTATATTATATTATATTATATTATATTATATTATATAAGATCCGGTCTTATAGTATAATAAGACTAGGTCTTATATTAATTTTTGCTCCAAAAGATGCATTAGAGCTGATTGTCTGGCTAAGTCTTAATTTCAGGGAAACACAAGATCACATCAGAGGCAAGGACCTCTGATTTGCATTTAGTTTCTTGTCTGATTTGCATTTAGTTTGATTAGCATTTAGTTTCTTGTCTAGGCATTTATTTAATGTTTTAACTTTTATATGTAGAGGGGAAACTACAACACTCGATGCAACTTACAAGGATAATTGAAGGAAATATTTATAGATTTATTAATTTGACTAACTTTTACTGAGCTACCACTATGTGCTAGGCAAATCTTTTTTTGAAGATGACTTCCAAATTTATGTAGAATTATTGTGGAATTTATTGAAAGGCTCAACAACACATTTCTAGACTTAGAGTTCGTGTATCTTTTTAAAGGCAGGAAAAAGTAATCTTGGGTATTATTAAAATCCTCACAGCACAGCTATTTAAATTATAAGACATTCAAAGAAGCTTTGTCTCACTATATTAGTCATCAGTCATGAAAATACATGATAAAATATTAGTGAAAAGATTTGCTTTTTTATAATATTTTGTTTGCCATCTCCTAGCCCAAATAAACTAATCTATATAGAAAAACTCCAAATAAACATAGTCAAATAATCGTATCAGTCTATAAATATACTTTCTAAGAAATCTCTATGGCTAATTTTGGAATATAAAAGATTTAATACTCAATGAGAGAAGTCTTGTTGTGACAAACACTGAAATAATATTTTTTATAATTAAAATGAACATTGAAAAGTATATCGATTTCAAAAACATTTAGTGAGAACCTACTATGTACAGAACACTGTTGGGCATATACTAGGGGATAATGAGGATTTTCCCCAATTGAAAGATGAGTATTCTATTGAGAGTAATAGAATGACTAGTAATAGAATAATAATAACTATAACATTTTAATAAATAATCAGGAGCTACCATATATGCTCAGGATATTTTCTATAAGGAATAATTCACTTTATGAATATTTCCTCCCTAATATTTATACATCTTCTCTTTTGTTTGTAAAATGTACATATGGCAACAGGCATGGTCAGAAACACTGTAAAAGACAAATGAATCAAATTTGTGAAAACAAATTGTACTCCAAAATACTATTCCAGGCACTCAAAGAGCAGAGAGCAAATATCATAACTGAAACAATTTTTTAAGTATTCTGTGGTTTCAAAAGACTCAAATAGCAAGATAAAACATCTTAAGCATATTTTTTGCCTTTTATTATATTTACTCTTAATTTACACTTTTACAAGAATCCCTCAGTGTCTCTCTAACCTATACAATTTTGCTTCTAACATCAGTCTTATCTTTCTTCTGAAGATTCTCCCAACCCTCATTAAATGAAAAGCAAAATTATTATTATTATTAACTTCAGAGCTTATAATAGACTTGGACTCTTTCATATCATCATCATTCATTACCAGCACGTCCTCCCCCACCATGTTCTTACGTACTGTTCCATGTTTCTTGTTCCCTTTGGTATGCTCTCTCTGCCGTTTCCTTGGCATTTAGTGACTTACCCTGGTGTTGACATTCAGTTACCGCCTCCATTAAAGACAGACTAATTAGAACAGGACATATGTTGGCCTAGAATTAATGAAAGGGAATGCAAGAATCAAAGCAGGGCATTGATTGTCTGAAGCTCTGAAATATAAGATCAGCCTCACATTTTGGAAGTTTAGGTTATGATTATTGACCTAGTAATGCATTAATAGTACTTTTGTATCTGAAGTCAGTGCCTAGATCCATTTTAATCAGTGCTTTCTGTGTATGTGTGTGTGAATGTGTGTGTATGTGTGCCTGCACACATGAATATGAGCACATGTACATGTTGGAATTTGATTTCTTCTTTGAAAAGAATTATATATGAGTGAACATGAGAATACTTCATTAGTTGAAACACCAACAATGCTAAGAGGAAAGGAACATCAGATTGCTTACTATCAGACTCCTTGTTTTGATTCAATTCACCTATTTTTTAATTTATCTTTTTAAGTATTTTTTTTTAATTTTTCAATTACAGTTCACATAAATTATATTAGTTTCAGGTGTACAACATAGTGATTACACATTTATATAACTTATGAAGTGATCACCACAATAAATATAGTACCCATCTGACACCATACATAGTTTTTACATAATACATAGTTATTATTGACTCTTATTTCCTAAACTGTACTTTACATCCCCATGACTATTTTGTAACTACCAATTTGTACTTCTTAATCTTTTCCCATTTTCACCCATTTCCCCAACCCCCCTTCCACCTGACAACCATCAAAATAGTCTCTGTATCTGAATTATTTTTTCTATTTTGTTTGTTTATTTTGTTCTTTAGAGTCCACATATAACTAAAATCATATGGAGTTTGTTTTTCTCTCTCTGACTTACTCTATTCAGCACAATACCCTTTAGGTCCATCCATGTTGTTTCAGATGGCCAAATTTCATTTTTTTATAGCTAATAATATTCCATTGTTTATATATACCACATCCTCTTTATCCACTCTTCCATGATGGACACCCATGTTGCCTCCATTTCTTTCTATTTATTTTTTTTTAATTTATTAGTTTCAGGTGTACAAGACAAAGTAATACTTAGACGTTCATCATTTATATCCCTCACACTGTGAACCCCTCTGCCTCCATTTCTTGGCTATTGTAAATAATGCTTCAATGAACATATGGCAGCATATGTACCTTCAAAGTAGCATTTTGGGCTTCTTTGAATAAGTCCAGAAATAGAATTCCTGGTTCCTTCTTTGTCTCTTTTATAGCCTTTTTTAAAAAGTCTATTTTGTCTGATATAAGTATTGTTAAACCTGCTTTTTATTGTTGTTGTTTCCATTTTCATGAAATATCTTTTTCCATCCCTTTATTTTCAGTCTGTATGTGTCTTTCAATCTGAAGTAAATCTCTTGTAGGCAGCATATGTAAGGGTGTTGTTTTCTTATCCATTTAGCCACCCTATGTCTTGTGATTGGATCACTTAATTTACATTTAAAGTAATTGTTGCTAGATATGTAGTCATTGCCATTTTATTATTCAATTTTTTTTTAATTTTATTTTTTGTCTTAAAGAAGTTGCTTTAACATTTCTTGTAATACTATCTTGATATTGATGAACTCCTTTAGCTTTTTCTTGTCTAGAAAGATCTTTATCTGTCCTTTGATCCTAAATGTAGCTTTGCTGAGTAATTTTGTTTGTAGGTCCTTGCTTTTCTTCACTTTGAATATTTCATGCCAATCCTTTCTGGCCTGCAAAGTTTCTGTTGAGAAATCCCCTGACAGTCCTATGGGAGCTCCCCTATTGGTAAATAACTGCTTTTCTCTTGCTGCTTTTAAGGTTCTTTCATTGTCTTTAACCTTTGGCATTTTAATTATGATGTGTCTTGGTGTGGGCCTTTTTGGGTTCATCTAGTTTGGGACTTTGCACTTCCTGGGCTTGCATGTCTATTTCCTTCACCAGGTTAGGAAAGTTTTCTGCCATTATTTCTTCAAATAGGTTTTCAATTCCTTGCTCTCTCTCTTCTCCTTCTGGTACCCCTATAATGCTAATGTTGGTATGCTTGATGTTGTCCCAGGGGCCCTTTAAACTATCATCATTTTTATTGGATTCTTTATTATTATTATTGTTATTATTATTATTACTATTATTGTGATTGGGTGTTTTCTGCTACCTTATCTTTCAAATTGCTGAGTCAACCCTCTGCTTCATCTAATCTACTATTGTGCAGCCTCCCTGGTTACTTAGCCGGTGAACCTTTGAGATATTTTAGAAAAGTCCACAGTATAAAGTAAGACTGGCTGTGTGTATGGAAAAACCACTGGAAGCCTCTTACTAAGCCTGAAAGTTGGGTGGGTGGGGTACTGGGAAATCACCAAAGCTGTAAATGGTGTTACCTAGGTTGATGGAGACTCAGATATGGCTCCCACCTATGTGTGCAGGCTGGGTGGGAGGAGGGCTCAACAAAGGAACAATGCCTTCTGCCCATCACTTACTTCTGTTTGGGAAAAAGCTATCCCTGCAGCCCTTGCCCTCCAATTCATCCAATTTTTAAAAAACACTTAAGGTTATTTAACTTATACTACCAGTCTTTCTAAGAATAGAAATGCTGGAAAAGGGCCCTTCCTGCCATTTACCCTTCATAATCACCACCCACGCTATCTCCATCTAAACCTTATATTTTGCATCAATTCATAGAACCTACCTATCAATGCCTGAGATATCTATCACACCTTAAGGAGTGCTCTAACCTTTTAGATATGAACTGACTCAAGAAATTAGAGTACAGTTACCATGCCTTTTTGATTTTTTAACTTGTATTGCTTACACTATTTCCATGCTGACTTTTTCCATCCTTTCCATCTGTCCACCAACAAACTATGGGCCACATAATGAAATGACTTATACAAAAGAGTGATCGATTAACACCTGAAAGATGAGACTGTGGAAATTAAATTAGTCTAAAGATCACACTTTTTTAAGGAAGAGAAAGGTAAAGCTGTATTACAGCGATGCTTCTAAAAGTTTACTTTTCATAAGACTTGCCTGAGGAACTTGTTAAAATGTGTATTCTGATTTAATATGGTCTGGGATGGGGCCAGGAATTTCAAATTTTTAGCAAGGTCCTAGGTGATGCTGGTACTGCTGGTCTGCAAACCATATTTTGAGTAGCAAGATGCTAGAAGCTTTGGTGACTTTTTCAAACAAATCAATATATTAAAGTCTATTTCTTCTCCTCTATTCTTCATGGTTTTGTTGTAAAGAGGCTTTATACATCCAAATGAAGTACAAGAATATTGCAATCACTCCCCAAGACCTAGGATGAGGTTCCCAAAATTTCAAGTTTTCATAAATAAAAATGGAGATTAAGAACTTAAATTCAGGCAGGGTGCAGAGGGAAAGATGGAAATAAAACATATGACAATATTTACCTTCATAATTTTATTATATTCATAAAAATAAAAAAGAATAGCATAGTAAATAAAAAGAAAATAAATTGCATTCACATATATTAATTAGTAATAATAACCTCTATAAAATGAGTTCCACTATCTTTATCTCAAGATGATGTCCTGTGATTTTGATAATGTTTTTAAAGTGAGGTGATGGTGATGCTGTTACTAAGGCAGGAAGACAAGAAGGCGGAATTCTTTTTTAGGAAAATTTCTAGGAACCCTCTTTCCCCTCTAATGCATGGATCTACAAGCTCTTTGATGGCCCAGGGCTTCTTCGCCCCTCTGAATGGAAGGCAAGTTCATATGTTTGAATGTTCCTTTGCACCTCTTTATCGATTGTGTCAAACCACTCCTGGTTAGGTTACGACTTGCTAAGACTTTGTTTATGCACCTTCATATAGTATAGTCTTTGAGTACTAGGCCCTAATGAATTGATTTTCATAGAAAGTTTTGTTTCCTTGTGGTATGTTCTGTATCAGGCAGCCTACAAGGCAAAAAGAAGTTCTGTGAGATGATACAATTACAGGCAGTGTTCTGTACTCATGCTGCCGCTGTCTGTGGTGTGAGTATTGCCTCTTTTACTGTCCAGTTCTAGACATTCCATGTTCCCAGTGGTGAGGAGAAATACTTGGTCTTTTCAGGTATTCATTATTTCTTTAAATATTATTTTCTGTCCCATTCTTTCCTTCCCTCTCCTTCCTGAACCAAACTTACATGTATGTTAGGACATCTGATATTGACCCAATCTTTGCCATTTTCGTTCAATGATATTTGTTCTCTGTTCCTCAGATTGGATCATTTTAATCATCTATCTTCATATTCATGGATTCATCTTTCTGCCACCTCCATTCTGCTGTTAAGCCTATTTGGTAAATTTCTAATTCAGATACTGCATTTTTCAGATCTAGAAATTACATGTCGTTCTTTTTATATAGTTTATGTTTCTTTGATTCCATGTGAATATGTTTTCCTTTACATCATAGCTTAAGAGCTACTTTTAAACCTTTTCTGCTGATTCTATCTGGGTCATTTCACAGTTGGATTCTGTTGAACATTTTTTTCTTCCTTCTCTCTTAATTGAAACTGGTTTACATTTGCCTACTTCTTTATAATTATGGGTAATATCCAGACATTGGGAATATTATGTTGTGGTGACTGAATTCTGGTAAATTCCTCAAAAAAATTTATTTTTGTTTGTTTATTTTAGCAGGCAATTCATTTATATAGACTCAAACTGCAAATATCTCTTCAGCAGCAGCTCAAATCTCATTTCAGTTCTTTATCCTTAACTGAGCTGCTTGCAATCTTCCATGGCAACAAAAGTCATGAGCCATCAGAGACTTGGGCAGAGTAAACACAGCATTTGGGTGGGTCTCTCTCTCTGCCTCTCTCTCTCTCTCTCTCTCTCTCTCTCTCTCTCTCTCTCTCTCTCTCCTTTTTTCCATCCTTACCTTCCTACTGCTGTGTTGCTCTAATTTCTGTTCTCTAGAAATACTATTGGGGTTTTAGCTATTTTATGCTGCACCAACTGTGGACACCTTTCAGGCTAAAAGCTGTAAAAATGGGGAAATCATCCTGTGAAGCTCCTTTTTACCAAGTGTCTACTCCCCTCCAGAAACTTCCTTCTTTTGTTCATCATTTTTTTTTAATTTCCTCTTCTTTTTTTTTTTTTTTTTTTTTTTTTTTGTATTTTTCAGATCAGCGGGAGGGTTGATCTTTAGGAGCAATATCAGTAACAGAACTTCAATTTATTATATATTTGGATCTATTTGTTATACAAATCTATACTTAATAATATAAGAATTTAGAACAGGAGTTAGTGCTTTCAAAATAAAGCATAAAATGTTTACCATTGGCTTAGTAGTTGGACACAGGTATTGTAATGTGAAATTCTGGTGACCCAGGGTATACTAGTGCACAGATAGGAAGACAAACAGCATCACGATGCCAAGTCTGTTAATTCAAACCCTAAAGGAAGCAGTGTCACTTTAGGAAAACTCCTACAAGAAAGTGATGAGCTCAAGCAAAACTTGCCCCAAACTGAATCACTTATACGAAGCAACTTAGAAATAGGATGATCATATGATTTATCGCCCAAGGTTAATTTGTGAAAGGACACACTATTAATAATTAATTGGGACAACAGGCATAAACAGGCAATATCTAGTACACACTGATGTGTATGGTCAGCAAATCTGAAGAGAAGTTCTGAGAGATAAAATTGTAGCATCAATCCATCAGGTTAAAAGGAATCTTGTGACCCAACCACTTTCATATATTCATCATGAAATTAAGAAAAGAGAAATAGGCAATCCATAGAGGGTAATAATTTTATTTTAAATGAGTCTTTAGGTTTAAGCATCATATATATATATGGAGAGAGAGAGAGAGAGAGAGAGAGAGAGAGAGAGAGAGAGAGAGAGAATGATTTCTAGACCTAGGATTTATCTAGAGCTAGTATTTAAAACTAAATTTAATGAAAGTTATAAGGACCCTTGGTTTCAGTATCATCTGTTCCTGTATAATGTCAACTTAATTTAATATAATTTGGACTAAAAGTAAAGAAAAGTTAATACCAACTTCTCAGAAGAAAGTATATTGGCTGATTCTGCAACTCACATAGTGGTCTTTTAGTTTTTATTTTCTCCTTTGTATATCAGTTTGTTTTTTAATTTAAAAAGGGGAGTCTTCAACTATACTCTGCCTTACTGATGTAACAAGTGTGCAAAATCAATATCTAAGATGAGGAAATAAAGTTGTGGGATTTTTTTATATCCAGACAATCTTTGATGAGGACTGGCTGATAGAATGGTAGCCTTTCTTCTTGTCCTTATTTACACGTTCTCTGTCTCAGGTGAATGAAAGAAAGATGATCATTTAGAATGGAAAACATTGGTTTGCTTCACATCTTTGTAAATGTATTAGAACGATCCATTAACATGCCTTGTACCTTATTTGTGAAGCTCACATTGGAAGGAAACCTATTGGGACAGCTAATTCAATGTAAGCAATTTCTACTCTTCTAGACTTTCCAAAGGATTGCATTCAATATCCCAAGGTATATGGAGATGAATGTAGTATAGTGATTGTGTGCTTATTTTCCAGATTTCTGGAAGTGTTGATTATATTTATTGACAAAGAAAATGTTAAATTATTTTACTCCTTATGCCTTAGAGGAAATTGCATGCTTTACAAGAGAAATACTGTCTCATAGGTCAGGCAGTAGAACAAACCAATACATTTTGTTCTTGTTGGCACAAGTCTCTGTGTTAAAGTTTTAATATAAACTTTTGGAATGTTACATTTTTTTAATTAAAATTTATTGGGGTGACAATGGTCAACAAAACTACATTGGTTTCAAGTGTACAATTTTATAATACAGCATCTATATATTGCATTATGTGTTCACCACCCAGAGTCAGTTCTCCTTCCATCAGCATATATTCGATCACCTTTACACTCTTCTACCATTCCTGTTAGAATGGCTATCATCAACAAGACAAATAATAACAAGTACTGGAGAGGCTGTGAAGAAAAAGGAACCTTCATACACTGTTGCTAATAATGTATATTGGTACAGCCGCTACGGAAAACAGTATAGAGGTTACTCAAAAAATTATGAATAAAATTACCATATGACCTGGTGGGTATTTACCCAAAAAATCTGAAAACATTTATCTGTAAAGATATATGTGCTCCGATGTTCATTCTAGTACATTTTAATGTAAATCAACTATAGTATCATCGTCATTACCCTCAAACATGCAAGCAGTTGAGAAAATAAATAGGACTTTAAGGAATAAAGGGGCCAATATCTGTGATCAAATAGATTTAAATGGTCCTAAAAGCTTATCTTTGGCTATAAAAGAAAACCCCCACTCTCACTAATTGGATTTAGCTCAGAATTATAATTATGTTTGATTGAAACCCTGAATATGAAACTCTGTCAAACAAATAAATATAACTAAATCATAAAACCCATGAAATCATAACTTTGCATAGGTCTAGGACTCAAGTGTTTCATTAGAGATCAAAAAACCACAGTTCTTCACCGAACTTAAGAAATTAAACGTCAATCAATCCCTTTGAAGCTCGCCTGCATCCTATATCCTCCCCCTCCCTGAGGTAACTACTTCTCTGAACTTCTTATAATTAATCTAGTCCACATTTATGTACTTTATCATATATGAAAATATCCCTACATAATAGATTATTTACTTTTCCTGATTTAAAGCTTTTATACAAATGAAACTATTCTATGTATCTCATCTAATAAGAGGTATTTTTTTCACTCAATGTTGTATTTTTGAGATTTACCCATATTGGTACATGTTGCTTTGGTTCACTCATTTTCACTTTGCAAAAATAATTGAAAACAACGATGGACATACACCTGCAGTCACTTATTCACATACCCTACAGCTCTTCTAACTTTTACAGATTGTGAACAAGCTCATGTCAACAACAGGTTTCACTTCCCAATAAAATATTGCAATTATAGGCTACAGAGTGCCACTGGGAGAAATAAAAAGTTTACTGTCATTCAAACATGATGTCTTTCAGTGAGCTCCTCAAAAGATAACCTTCAAGTCTCTCAGGAAAGAAACTGTCCTAAAAGATCTGCAACATTATGGGAAAATTTATCCATGGTTTTAATGCTTTAGCTCTCAGCTCAGGAGATCAGAATTTCAAATCCCAGGTATCCCTCTAGACTTAGAAATATGGCTTTTCTATTCATTAGGGAGGCAAAGGAGGAAAAACGGTGAACTCTAAATTGACTCCATTTAATGGGCTGCCACCTAAAAACAGTGAGTGAAAAAGTGAACCCCACAAGTCAGTATTGAATGAATGAAGAGTAGCAGCTGGTAAAAGATTACAAGCAATTTTCATGAGATTTAAGTAAGCTAGTGAACTACAACATGACAGAGGCTGAAAGTGAAATTAAATGAGGCTGTACATCAATGAAGATTTTGTTCTCAGCAGCTATGAACTTTAAGATGATTAACAAGATAAGAAGTGTAGATTCCAGGGGCTCTTTGGAATACCCTAGAGCAGATAAAGTTATGAATAAGTAGAATATTGTAACAGTTAAAACGGGGGGGAAAGTGGGGAGAGAGTTCAGTGTCAATGTGTATTAGAAAAACGGATTCAATTACAAAACCGATAGGCATGACTTAAGCCAGTACTTTGTCTCTGGTTTGCACTCACCCCATTCTCTCCTCCTGCCCAGTGTACAAAATCAAATCTAACCCGAGCTCAGGACTCGGCCTCCTGCATATCTGCATTATTCCCCCTGGCCTAGCGTGGCCCCTGGTGCCTACATCATGCCCTGCCTTACACACATGTACCACATCAACCCCCAGCCAGACCCCAGCAGTCCATCCTGGCAACTTCCTGGATACCTATTCCCTGACTGTTATTCAAATCATATCCCTATATTTGGTTTTTCTCAGGACACGCCATTCTCCTGAAATAAGACTTCCTGATACTCAACTTGAGCTGTTTTCTGTTGGTAGGCTTTGCCTGCCAACGAGACTTCCTCCAAGCACATCCAATTAGATCTATTCCCCTTTGGCTCACCTGAGCCCTGTGAAGCAGTTCTAGTTCTACATTTTAGCTCCTCTCCCTTTTCTCTGTCCTGCTTCAGTTTACCCAGCAATCAGGATATAAAGCAGCATACCACTTCTGGCGCAGACCTGGATCAAACTGCCTATTTGCCCCTTACTGCAAGCATTATAGGTAATCCTCAGACACGCTGTATCAGACCATAATTTCCTACCTTGTGTTCAGGCCACCGGATCTATAACCCACATACAGAAAGACTGCCTAATCAACAGAACAGTCAGGCCGAACAAGCTGGGTAAGTGGTACTGAGAAAAAATATTCTGCTCTTCCCAAGTAAAGGAAATCATCCTTACGGCAGTCTAATACAAGCTTCTCTATGCTCCCACGGAGCCCTACCTAGCCCCGTGCTCCTTCTCTTCTGAGTTCTAAAGTGTCCCACTTCTACCCTTTGAAATCCTAACCACCTCCAAGAACCCCCTGAAACAGGAACAAACCCAACCCATCCCTAGGTCCCTTAATCTCTGTGGTCAGGGCCAATTCCCCCAGGACCAGTGTCGGGCGGGGGACCCTGCTAGCTGCGCCATTTGTCGTGCAGGGTCTCAGCTCCCACTCCTCGCCCAAGAACGCAGGACACGGTAAGGCCAAAGAGGAACACCCATGGAGCCATAAGTAGGGGAGTAAAACCAATATATTCTCGCTGGAGGCTGGGCTGGAGACACAGGAAGCAGGATCTACATAATCAGCCTAACAGCAGTCCGCGCTTGCCAGCCACCATCTTCTTGCTAGCCCCCATTTCCCTTCCTGCTAGCGTAGCCACAGCAGTTATATTAGTGGCCAATGGCCTACGGGTTACAGCTGACGGCCAACGAGCCACAGCTGCTGGCCATCTGATCACAGTTGATGGCCATTTACTACCCGAGCCAACACCTTTCTATGTGAGGCCGAGAGCCTGGAAACTGTTTTTGGGGGGCTTTGTCCCCACAACCAGTCACCCTGATCCACTGGAGCTGGGTGCAGTTATTCTCTCACAGGTGGAATGGGCAGAGGAAAAACTATTCAGGTCTTTTGTCAAAACAGTCTGTTTCTAAAGATGCTGAGAGGATGGTAAATGGGATTTACTTAGTCCATAAAGATCCATAGATGCCTCTACCCGCCCCTGCCTCTGCATTCCTGAAGGCTCCATCTTTCATTCACTGGGGCCCCTGAATCAGCCCATTCCAGAGCTCAGCCTTTCTGAATGTATGATCTCTGGATCACCTGCATCAGGATCAGCTGAGGGAGTGTTAGCATGCAGATTCTCAGGTCCCAACCCACCCAGACTAATTTACTCTGGAGCTGGCCATCACACACCTGCATTATTAACAAGATCCCCACGTGATTCTGATGCACACTAAATGTTTAGAGCCATTTCCTAGTCCCTTCAGGGGGAACCGAAGCTGAGTATCAGGAAACGGGGGGTTATCACTAAGTTGTAATGTCAGTCACAAGCTAGGTTATGATTATTCATGGTTTAGACCCTGAGGAGCCTAGTAAAAAACAGTATGTCTTCCAAAGAAGTTTGAGAAACACTTTAAAATATTACTGCTGGGGTCCTACCTAGACTACAAAAGGGGACATACGCTGAGGTCAGCCATGTACATCTAGACCTTCGCCTGGATGTCTGTGCAGTGAGGGAGGAGACTCACAGAGGCTAACCAGAGCTTCCTGTGCAGTCAGAGTGCTCCCCTGAGTGAACAGGATGCTGTCGTTATGAAGTCACTCTATGCCCTTAGAGGAGCATGTAAACACATTTAAGGATAAGCCTTGACTCACAAATGTACACGGTGCTGAGTGAAGTGGCTTCTTCACTAAAGCTTGATCCGTGATTTGATTCAGAAACAATAAAGGTCTTAAAGAGTAATCATATTATAGTCCTTTGAGACAATTTCAGGGAACAAGAGATCTCTCAGATTTGCTGGAGGAAGTATCCTGTATTGAATTTACACTTTTAAGCCAACAACTTTGTCTATGCAGACCCTGGGGCGATACTAACGGCGATGCCTTTCGCCCTAGAGTCTGAGAGGTCTCAAACCTAACTGGGAACATTGGGGTCCAGTCTAGCCTGGAGAGACCAGTTTTCATATAATTTCAGGTAATTCTGGGACAGAAGAATATTTGCTATGTGGAATGAGAAACCAAGAGTTTGTTGTGGGTACCATCTAAAAGCCTGGAGCTCAGTCATTTTGCCTGCTGGCAGGAGGGGCCAGACTGCCTGAATGGTAATGTCACTAAGGGAATAAGATAGTCAAAACAGGAAATACTCCTCTCCAAAGGGGTAGGCAAGTCAAGGAGTCAGGTAGAGTTTATTCTGCTATAAAAGAATAAAAGGAAGCCTACATGATTAAATCATCTCTCTGGATTAAAGTGGTCCATGGAGAGAGATCTGAATGTTATATTAGTTGAGAAGCATAGACAATAAAGGTGAGAAATATCTGAGGGTCCCTTGGTCTATTTATAGAAGGCATTTTATAAGCCTCAAAAGCACAATATTTGCATTTCATTTATAGAAGCAGAATGGATGGCATTTCATGCATTGGAGACAATGCCCAATAAATATTTAATTAGAGTGCAGAAGGCCTAAAAAACAGCCCAAGAATTCTGAAAGTTAAAAGAAAGTTTGTTCTCTATCTGTATAGCAATAATTTAGCAACATTCCTGAAGCTAAATGTATAGCAAGAGTTAGGGATGGAATTAGGTAGAGAGACTAAGGTGGGATACAAGAGACAGGCTGAAGGAGGCAGATTTCTGTAACAGCAAATGCACCAGATGAAATAGAAATAATGTTTGTGTTGTATGTGTGTATGTGTGTGTGTGTGTGTGTATCTTAGAATAAATTTTTTGAGTGTCAAAGGGACCCACAAATTAAGTGTAGATAAGGGAAAAGCAAGAGAGACATATTAGTAAGAATCCCAAGTAATGTGAGCCACAGAGAAGGGAAAAGTGGATTAGTAATGTCATTTATTTACTCACAACAAAAACCAATAGTTATTGCATTCCTAGCATATGCTAGGCATAGGGCTTGGAGCTGGGTACATAGAAAAACAAACATTTGTTCATATATATATATATATATATATATATATATATATATATATATATATAACAACATCTATGTATAATCCCTGCTTTCATTGTATCGATAAAACCTATTTGAAAGTAAGTAATGAATTTAATATTTGCTTTCTAAATCCTGTTAATATTCAAATATTATTTCTGTTTCTTACTAATTATAAGTAGTCATAATTCGAACATTATTATTTATTATTATTTAAATCAGGGGTAGGCAACCTATGGTTCATGGGCCAAATCTGGCTTACCATCTCTATTTGCAGTTAACTGTCTTTGGACACAGCTACACCCAATAGTTTATACAAGGTCTGACAATTAAGTTCACGACCTATGTTGAAACGATATGGCTAACCTTTTTGGATATCAGAGGAATTATTCATTATGAATTTGTACCAACTGGGCAAACAGTTAACTAAGTTTACCATTTGGAAGTGCTGAAAAGGCTGCATGGAAAAGTTAGACAATCTGAATTTTTGCCAACCATTCATGGCTCTTGCATCACAACAATGCACCAACTGACACGGCACTGTCTGTGAGGGAGTTTTGAGCCAGTCAACAAATAACTGTATTGGAACACCCTCCCTACTCACCTGATCTGGTGCCCGATGACTTCTTTCTTTACCTGAAGATAAAAGAAATATTGAAAGGAAGACATTTTGTTGACATTCAAGACATCAAGGGTAATATGATAACAGCTCTGATGGCCATTCCAAAGAAAGAGTTCCAAAATTGCTTTGAAGGGTGGAATAGGCGCTGGCATCGGTGCATAACTTCCCAAGGGGAGGACTTCGAAGGTGACCATAGTGATATTCAGCAATGAGGTCTGTAGGACTTTTACTAGGATGAGTTCGCAAACTTAATTGTCATACCTCATATACGGTATATGGCTGTTTTTGTGAAACAATGGCAGTTGAATTATTGTAACAGAGGCCTGAAAAATCTAATAAATTTACTATCTGTCCATTAACAGAGAAAGTATACCTGTCCCTTGTCTAAATCACTATCACTGATATGTCTACAAGTAAACCTGATGGCACATCTCAGAGTCAGGACAGGCTCTTTTCCCTTACGTTCTGCCCAGGTTTCAGCTTTTCTTTCTCCTGCAGACTACTTTATGTGTTACTTTCATCTCCCTCTAGCCCAGACTACAAAGTGGTACACAATTACACCCATTTCTGGGGAGGGCGAAAGTCATTTTCTTTTTAAATATTTTAAGGTCAATACCAAGAGAAAATATACAGGAAATAGAAAAAGTAACAGAATGAAAAGTTACATTTAAGACAATCTATATCTTCTTCAAATAACATATATTTAGGTTTGTAGTAATATGAAATGTCAATAGAACCTTCTGGATTTCATAGCTCTGAGAAAACGGAATCTGAACTGTCTTGGATCTCTACTAAAATATTCACAGGAATGGAGAAATTATGAAATGGTCAACAGCCCAAAACTGAGGGAACAATCCTACTCACGTGTGAAAAAATGTTAAAAATAATTGTCCAAGATAAAACAAGTAGAACCATAACTACAGCAAAAACTAAGGAAACAACTGCCTTTAAAAAAAAAAAAATGTGAAGCTAAGTCACTGAGAATAAACAGATACTATTGAACTTGGAAGGATTATATTTTGTGGTGTGGGAGACCATGGAAAAGCAGGTTCACTTCCCTGGCATGTTCTTGTATTACTGAGAATCTATTATTGAAAAATAGAGTTGATGTCTATGGGCATCACAAGTGACTCTGGCACCTGCACCAAAAGATGCTAGGGTGTAGTATAATTTGTTCTTCAAAAGGAAGAAGAGAATAGGGAAATGATTCCGTGTGATAAAAAAGAAGAACTAGTGCCAGAAACATATAATATTTCTGGAATGGAGGCAGGACAAAATGAAATCTGGATGTAGAAAATTGGACCCTTAGCAGTAACTTCAATAAACATACAGAATAAACTGTACCAAGATAATGATTCCCCTACTGGGCCTGCATTGAGCCCCAACTCATTCATCACTCCACTGAGAAAGCTGAATCAGAACCACAATGACGGGAACTAGAACACATCATAGTTGATAATGAAGGAAAAACAACAGAATTTAAAACAAACGAACAAACAAACAAAAAACAATACGTCTCACTTTGTTTAAAGAAAAAGAAAGGGTGGCCAGTTTGCTCCGTGGTTACAGCATGGTATTCATAACAGCAAGGTCACCAGTTCAATTCCCACATGGGCCAATGAGCTGTGCCCTCTACAACTAAATTAAAAACAGCGACTTGACCTGGAGCTGAGCTGCGACCCCCACAACTAGATTGAAAGCAATGACTTGACATGGAATTGATGGGTCCCAGAAAAACACACTGTTCCCCAATGTTCCCCAATAAAAGAAAAGAAAACAAAACAAAAAGAAAAATATTAACAAGAATTTATGGAAAGATTATTGGGGAAGAGTCACCATAAGAAAGAAAATAAGAAGAGTCACCAAAGGAAGAAAATACAACACAAAAGAAGAAGAAATTTCTAAAGAGATTTAAACTAGACATATGTTCTAGTTTGTATATATATTCTTGTCAACTGTGGAAAGAAAACATGAATCTGGTAAATCAGCAGATTCATGAAAAGAGAATTAAAAGGTAAGCAGAGAAGAGAACTAACTGTAATTTTTTAAATGTAAAGAATTTAAAATGAAATGACAGAACTAAAACCTTCATTAAGAAAAGGTAAGAGTGTGACTGGCACAGCAGAATATATCAGCTCACAGGTTAGAGCACACACTTGAGAGCATCTTCCATAATTAGGGTTGAAATTTAAATGTCATGCTTGCCTGGTGGAAGCCCTTGGGTCACGGGTGCCTTGAAGAGAGAGGGGTGGTTTTGCTCTGTGACCTGTGGGTCAAGTCAGCCTGCTCTGTCTGGAAGAGAGCAGGAGGTCAAGCTCAGTATGTGCGGGCCTTGGAGATCAGTGCTGCAGTGGAGGATGCTTTCAGGAAAGCACATTTCTGTTCTCTAGAATCAGAGATAAGGTGAACATTCTGTACATACAAGGCATACCCTGTGGACGATTTTGTCCTCTAGCCTATATTGACTTTGTCAAGATAGCCTAAATATCCTGTTATCAGATTTTTTTCAATAGATTATAATACTTCAGCAATTGAGGATACTTTTCTGCCACAGATTTTGGCTCTTAAATCACTTAAATAGCGACACTAGCTGAAAAAGTATACCTCCATAAATAAAGATCTGGGCAATCCCCTCATGTCTCTCCTGCAGGTTTAGCTAAAGGATGATCAGAAAGGAGGTTGTGGGAGTGGGGAAGTGGAGAGAAGAGAACCTGATAATTAAAAGTACTTATTTTTCATATTCAAGAAAAAAAAAAGACTGTTCACTGGCCAAAGTCCTAAATCATAAACAAGTAGTAACCACTATTAGAGTTAACTTCTGAGAAGTGCATATGCTCTAAAATCAACCAATCAGCCACAGCCTCACTCCAGGAACTAGTCTGTGAAAGTTAGCCAATCAGAGACAGGTCTACCCTTGTAGAGAGCAGCCAATCACCAATTGCCTAAATCCACCAGTGGCCATAATCCTAAAAGTCAGCCTATCAACAATAGCCTTAATCCAAACCACACCAACACAAGTGAGAAAAACTTCAACCTCTAAACACTCCTGCTTCTGAAAATCCACCAATCCCGGAACACCAGACTTCCCAAAATCTTATAGGAAATCAGCTCTTGCTTTGTTTAGGAAGATTATGCCTACCAAGTACAGCTCTCACTTGAAGATAGTAGGGAAGTTCACCTTGTTTTGCATCAACTATAGAACTTATTGTTTGTTCACAAATTCTCAATCCTTTAATCATTACCCTTATTTACTGTTTAGATATAAATTTGGATTTATGAGTGACAGACATACTGAAGAAGTGAGATTAGCAATCTTTTAAATTATCAGGTGGTTGCTATTAACTGTTCTTTGTGTATATTTGAACTTCCAAATGCCAAAACACAGGTGTAAATTTTGTGATAAATTTTCTGAACAAAGGATATTTATTAAATGAGGAAAATGTCTTTTGATGGCTCTTTGAACAGTATACAACTGTTATTAAGTATGGAAAACTGAAAGTCAGATATAAACCAGCATGTACTAACATCTAAATATAAGAGATATGTGATTTCGTCAACTACTTCCAAAGGAAGTGATAAAATAACTGATTTTTTTATTAAAAGAAATTAAGAAGAGAAAATAATCACAGCAGAAATTGTAATGGCTTCCCATGCTGTACATGATCATCAGTCTTTCAGCTCAAATGACTATTTGAACATACTGCTACCATAAGTATTTTGGGATTCCAAAATTGCAAGTACATTTTCAAGTGCCAAGACAAATTCTACTGCAACAATAAAAAATGTAATAGCTCCATTCACTAGTACAGAAACTATCTAAATATTTCAACTTTTTTTTAATGACATAGCTATAATTGCAAATAATCACAATGCACAAAAATTTTTCCATTGCTTATGCAATATTTTTCTCAAGAAAAGAGCTAACTTATGAGGCTACTGAAAGTAAAATCCCTTCCACTTGAGATTTCAAAAACAAAAGCATATATTTGTAGAAAACTCTCTTAGTTAATTAGGAGTTAATCTTTTTAAATTATACTGTTTTGATGAAAATAATACAATACAACTGTTAGCCTAAAAATGCAAATAATTTTATTCAAAGTTAAAGTTAGGCATGAATGATTCTTTCCATACACTGCAAACTGTTATTCAAACCACATCTGTATCCTTTTTATTGACATTGAAGTAGTATTCATAAAATTGTTCTCTTACTTCAACACTGTTCCAACTGAACAATTAAAGAATTTTTAGATTTTGTTTGCATTCAGTATTCTTAAGTTCTCTCACATTCAAAACTCTGTTGGCTCTCTTTAACAAATGTTGAGGATTGCCAGTCAAGATGGTGGAGTATGTCAATGTTGTGTTTGATTCCTGTCACAACAACCTCAAAATTGCAGCTAAACTATAGAACAACCGTCACTGAGAATCACCTGAAATCTAGCTGAACCGAAGCCCTACAACTAAGAACATACGGAAGAAACCACCTCAAGACTGGAAGGAGGGGCAGAGATGCTGAATGGACTTGTTCTAAACTTGAGTGTGAGCATTAAAAATTAGGAGGGGTATGTCAGCCGTGGAGGACCCCCAGAGGAACAAGGGGTCCCAGTCCTACACCATGCTTACAGCCTAGGGTTCCAGTGCCAGGGAGAGAAGTCCCCACAACTTCTGGCTATGAAAACCAGGGGAGATTGTGGCTGAGTGAAATGAGAGTCACAGCAGTCTCAGGTATTTTCTTAAAGGGTCTGTGATCCAGCACTGGATCAGCAGCTCAAAAGACACCAGGGACATATGGGGAAGAACTGAATTGGCTGGCTTCAAAGCAAGGCCTGGAGGGGCAGCTTTCTACTGGATAAAGGAGCCATTGCTTCTTTGTTGAGTCCCTCCCTCCCAGTGTGCAGACAGAAGAAGCAACTATATCTGCGTCTCCATCAACTTAGCAAACAGCTTTGGTTGTCCCACTCTAGTGATTCCCTTGGACCCTGCCCATCCAACCTTCAGGCACACCCAAGCCTCTTCCAGGGGCTTTCCCAAACAAATGGCCTGTTTTGACTCATGCTGCAGACTTTCCTAAAAGTTTTCAAAAGTTCACATAGCCCCAAAAAGCAGCATCTGGCTTTGGCATGTCTGTACCTCTGGCTGAGCAGCCCTAAGCCCAGCACTAGCAATAACTGGCCTCATTTTATGCCTTGGTCTCTTCAAGCAGCTCCAAACACAGAATGCTTTGTGGCTCATGCTAGTTGGCCCAGGGCAGGTAGAGGCTGCAGCTGAACTTGGTCTATGGCAAGGCCCCTCCCAGGAGGCCCTGGGCTGGCATACACAGTGGCCACCTTCAGACCAAAGCAGATCATCACCTGGACACCTAAAGGAAGAAAAATCCAAAGGGCAGACTGGGCAGGCACCAGAGACCTGATCAAATGAATCTTGCTCTGCAGGTCAGCCTTTGTACAACAGCTCCTCCACTATAGTCATGGCCAGTCCTCACAACCAATCAGACTGAGGGTCAATCCAAGGCTCAACTGCAATAGGATAGCACACACAACCCACATGCCAGTGGGTTATGCCAGTGGGCCCCACAGGACACCTACTACATATGGCCACTCTACTAAAACCAGGAGACATAGCAGCCCTATATAATATATATATATACACAAACACAGGGAGGCAGCCAAAATGGGAAGACAAAAGAAATATGTCACAAATGATAAAACAAAACAAACAAACAAACAAAAAAAAAAAAACTAAACAAAATGGAGACAAGCAATATACCAGATGCAGAGTTGAAAACATTAGTTACAAAAATGCTCAATGATCTCAGGGAGAATGTAAACAGAGATAGGAAACATAAAAATGGAGATAGAAAACAAAAAAGAACCAGTCAGAAATAAAGAATACAATAACTGAAATGAAGAATACATTATAGGGAATCAACAGTAGATTAGATGAAGCAGAGGATCAAATGAGTGATTTAGGAGATAAGATAGCAGAAAATACCCAATCAGAACAGAAAACAAAAAAAGGATCATACAAGGGGCCGCTGGGACAACATCAAGCATAACAACATTCACATCATAGGGGTACCAGAAGAAAGAGCAAGGAATTGAAAACCTAATTGAAGAAATAATAGAAAACTTCCCTAACCTGGCTAAGAAAATAGGCACACAAACTCAGGAAGCACAGAGAGTTCCAAACAAGAGGAACCCAAAGAGTCCTGCACCAAGACATACCATAATTAAAATGCTAAATGTTAAAGACAAAGAAACAATTCTCAAAGCAGCAAAAGAAAAGTTAGTTACCTACAAGGGAGCTTGCATAAGATGGTCAGCTGATTTATCAACAGAAATTTTGCAGGCCAGAAGGGACTGGTGCAAAATTCTCAAAATGGTGAAAAGCAAGGACCTACAACCAATATTACTCTATTACTCTATTACTCTATTACTTACTCTATTACCAATATTACTCTATTACTCAATATTACTCTGTAACCAATATTACAACCAATATTACTCTACCCAGCAAAGCTGTCATTTAGAATTGAAAAATAGGTAAAGAGCTTCCCAGATAAGAAAAAGCTGAAGGCGTTCATTACCACTAAACCACTATCACAAGGAATCTTAGAGGGACTTCTTTAAGATGAAAAAGAAAAAGATAAAAAATATGGATAATAAAATATCAATAACTACATATCTATCAACAATTACTTTAAATGTAAGTGGATTAAATGCTCCAATCAAAAGACGTGGGGTAGCTGAATGGATAGAAAAACAAATCTCTTACATATGTTATTTATGAGACTCACTTCAGATCAAAAGACACATACAGACTGAAAGTAAAGGGATGGGAAAAAATTTCATGAAAATGGAAACAACAAAAAAATAGTTGGGGTAGCAATACATGTACCAGACAAAATAGACTTTAAAACAAAGGCTATTACAAGAGACAAAGAAGGACCCAATAATCCCACTTCTGGGTATTTATCCAAAGAAACCCAAAATGCTACTTCAAGGGTGTGTGGGCAAACATTTGTTCATGTTTACAACAGCCGAGATGTGAGGGAACCTGGGTGTCGAATGGATAACCTGGGTGTGGTACATATATTCGATGGATTATTGTTTGGTCCTGGGGGGAATGTGTTCTTGCCATCTGTGGCAGCATGGATGGACCTGAAGGGTATTTTGCTGAGTAGAGTATGTAAGACAGAAAGACAGATGCAATGTGATTTCACTTATGTGTGGAATCAAAGAAAAAAATAAACAAACAAAACAGAAACAAACTCATAGATACAGAGAACATTTTGATGGTTGCCAGATGGGAGGGGCATTAGAAGGATGGGTGGAAAAGCGGAGGGAGTAAGAAGTATATATTTGTAATTACAAAATAGTTATGGGGATATAAACTAAAGCATAGGGAATATAGTCCATAATATGGTGATATCTATGTATAGTGCCAGGTGGCTACTAGACTAGTCAAGGGGATGACTTCTTAAATTATATAAATATATAACCACAATGCTGTACACCTGAAATTAACATAAATTTCCAGGTATAAAACAAATACATCATGAGAATGTAATGTACAGCATAGAGAATATAGTCAATAATATTGTAATAGTGTAGTATGGTGTCCGATGGTTGCTGGACTTATCATGGTGATCACTTATTTAGGTATATAAAAGTTGAATAACTATTGTGCACACCTGTAACTAATATAATATTGTATGTTAGCTATATTTTAATAAAAGTCTTTTTTAAAATGCAGTTGAGACACTCCTCAGTTTACTTTGAAGCACTGAAATCATATTTTCATTCTGGTGGCCCAAAAGTTCTTGTTGACTTTTTAAATAATTCGTTGAACGAAGTCTACTTATTTCTTGAACATAGTTTTCAATATCTCTTTAGCAAAAAGATTATGCAAATTTATAGAAGAGCAGTGTTTTGAATACTTCATTGTTTAAAGGAACAGACTGAATGACTTGAAAGAACTTTTGAAAAATTTATCCCTTTAAATATCAAGGTTGTTCTTACCAGGCATGATATTACTCATGAACAAGAAAAGAAATTCTGATTTGAAGAGGATAATTATTACAGCATTTGCCATGACTGTCTTTTCAAATGGATTTTATCTCTTGAAAATTTAAGTATTTTACAATTTAAGTATTTTCCAGCATGGGAACAAGTGGACTCACCATTTCTAGTACTCAAGAATAAGGGAATAAAAGTTGGAAATATTGTTATAGTTTCACTATTGTTATTAGTGAAAAATACGAGACCAGAAGTGATGCGTGACATGGAGCCTTTCTATTGTGATCACAAAATATCATGAATGCCGCTGCAGAGTGCCATCCAATGGAAAGGCAGGGATCTTCAATATAGGAAGTGGCATGTTGAACCTTAGTAACAGTGTGTCCCAAGTTTCATCTTGTTCAGTGCAGTCAATCAGGTGTGAGCTATAGTTGAGAAAAGGTGTGTTTAAAGTGTGCCATAAAGCATCCTCCAACATGACAACACTCCATGTCACATATCGCTTCTGATATACAGCAATTTCTGTCAAATAAAAACATTATGGTGTGTCCTCATCCACCTTATTCACTGCATCTGACACGAAAAGACTTCTGGCTCTTCCCCAAAGTCAAAATGATTCAGAACATCGAGGCAGCCATGACACAGCAACTAAAGATACTCAAGAAAGGGGGCTTTCCATAACTGCTTCAGAAAGTGGCAAGAACAATGGGATAAGTGTGTTCGAAGCAAGGGTGAGTGTTTTGAGGGGGATTAATGGCAATGTGTCTTTTACTATAATAAAATTTTTTAAAAATTTAAACATTCACCATATTGTTTCATCACAAATCACATTTTCTCATTAATGAATGTTGAGTGGACAAAAGAATAAAATAAACTACATATGATTACTATAAAAGGTATGTTACAATGTAAATGAAACATAGAATATAATTGCAGGAATTTTATCTGCAAATTAGGTAACTTAAGGAGAGTCAGAACATCACAAAAATATAAGTAAAGAAAGTATTATTATAATACAAATGTGATATATAGATAATGTATTACAGAATTGTACACCTGAAAGCTATGTAACTTTATTAACCATTGTCACCCCAATAAATGTTAATATAAAAAAGAATGATATAATTTATATATTTATAATTATTCTAGATGAACAATTAACAATTTCTAATTTAAATATCACCAAGTAATGTTTTGATTTTATCTTGATGTGCACATGCATAAACATCAGAAATGATTCAAATTTAACTGACATCCTTCATTTTTATTTACTAAATCTAGTAACCCTAATTAGATAGCTAGGTTTGCCTCATTTGTCCAGGGTTGAGAGAGCTGCCTCTGTGATATTTTCAGGAATATGCACAGTTTAGCCATGAAACATGGGGTTCTCAGAAAAGCCCTCTCCTACAGATGCCAATGTTCCAACAGTTGATCTAGCCAGATTAGCCTAAAAGGATGACAGAAAGTTTCCTCCTTTTGGAGTTTGCATTAATATTCCTATGTTACAGATGAGAAAATTGAGGCTTAGGCAAGTAAGGTCATTCTCAGTAAAAAGTAGATCCTGTGCTGTGATGGAATAGGTAACACATATGCACCTAACAACAGAACAAGAATGCGTGAGGCAAAAACTGACAAAGTTAAAGGGTTAAATAGGCAATTCAATAATAATGGCTGAAGATTTCAAGATCCCATTTTCAATAAGGGGTGGAGTAGACAAAAGTTCAACAACGAAAGGGGACCTAAACAAAACTGTAAAGCAACTAAACCTAATAGATGTCTACAAAACACCTGACTCAATGACAGCTAAATATATATTCTTCAAAGGTACACATAGAATGTTCTTTCTCCAGGATAGCCCATATGCTAACCCATAAAGCAAGCATTAATAAATTTGAAAAAAATGGAAAACATATGCAGTATGTCCTTTGACAATAATGGAATGAAACTGGAAAAGAATAACAGAAGGAAATTTGAGAATTTCATATATAGTAACATAAAAAACTCCCAACCAATTGGTCAAGAAAAAATTCAAAAGGAAAGTTAGAAATTACTTTGATGTTCATAAAAACAAAGACACAACATACCGAAACTTATTGGCTGTAACTAAAGCAAAAATTAGACGAAACTTTATAACTGTAAATTCCTGTATTAAAAAAAGGATGATTGTAAATCAATAACCTAACTTTCCAATTTAAGACACTGAGAAGAGAAAAGCAAACTAAATCTAAAGCAAGCAGAAGGAAGAAAATAATATTAGAGTGGAACTTAATGAAATAGAGTATAGAGAAAACAATATAAAAAAATTTGAAGAGCAAAAGTAAGTAATTTGAAAAGATCTAAAACAAAATAAACTTTTAGCTAGACTGACAAATTTTTTTAGAAAAGCTAGAATAGTCAAATTTCTAAAATTAGAAATGGAAAGGGAGACATTGCTACGGACCATTCAAAAATAAAGAGGAGTATGAGGGAATACTATGCACAATTGTATGTCAATAGATTAGATAATTTAGATGAACTATATAAATTTCTGGAAAGATACAAACTACAAAAACTGAGTGAACAAAATAGAGAATATTGACAGACCTAGTACAAGTAGAGATTAAATTACTATTCAAAAACAACCAACTAAGAAAAACCCAGGCCCAGATGATTTCACTGGTGAGTTCTGCATACATGGAAAAAAGAATTAATACCAATTTTTCACAAACTCTTCCAAAAAGGAGTTCCATGAGGCCAGTATTACTCTGATACAAAAACCAGATAAAAATATCCCAATAAAGAAAAGTACAGGCTAGTAACTATTATGAATATAGACACAAAAACAATCAATAAAATACCAGTAAGGCAAATTCAGCAACACACACACACACACACACACACACACACACACACAAAGTTATGCACCATGACCAAATGAATTCATTCCAAATAAAATCAGGAATGAGCTTTGTTTAACATTCAGAGATCAATTGATGTAGTATTCCATATCAGTAGATTTAGAACAAAAACCACGTAATTATCTCATTGATATAGAAAAAGCATTTGATTAATTCCAGCATACTTTAATGATTTTAAAAAAATGGTTGGCTCAGTGGTTAGAACACGGTGCTCATAGCACCAAGGTCATCAGTTCAAGTCCCACATGGGCCAGTGAGCTGCACCCTCGACAAGTAGATTGAAAACAACAACTTGACTTAGAGCTGAGCTGTGCCTTCCACAACTAGATTGAAAAAAAATGACTTCACATCCTGGAAAAACACACTGTTCCCCAATATTCCCCAATAAAAATAAATAAAACACTCAGCAACTAGCAATAGAAGAGAATTGTCTCACCCTCATAAAGAGCACCCATGAACAACCCATAGTTAACACCATATTTGATGGTGAAAAACTGAATAGTTTCCCCCAAATTAGAAAAATATAAGGATGTATGCTTTTGACACATTTATACAACATTGTACTTAAGGTTCTACTCAGGGCAATTAAGAAAAAAAAATAAGTAAATGACATGCAGTTTGGAAAAAAGTAGAATTATCTCTCTTCGCAGGTGACATGTTCTTGAATATAGAAAATCCTAAGGAATCCGCTAAAACATAATTAGAACTAAAAAATCAAGATCAGCAATGTTGCAGACTACAAGATCGATATATTAAAATCAACTGTGTTTCTATACCCTAACAATGAACTGAAATTCTGAAAAGGAAATTAAGAAAACAATTACAATTACAATGCTTCAAAAAAAAATACTTAGGAATAAATGTAACAAAAAAGTTCAAGACTTATACTCTGAAAACAACAAAATATTGTTGGAAGAAATTTTAAAAGGCCTAAATAAGTGAAAAGACATCTCAATTTCTAGGATTGGAAAACAATAGTTAGGATGGTAATATTCCTTAAGCTAGTATCTTTGCACAAACTGAAAAGCTTATCCTAAAATTCATATGGAAATGCAAGGGACCCAGAATAGCCATAACAATCTTGAAAAAGAATAAAGTTTGAATACTATACTTCCTAATATCAAAACTTACTAGAACTATAATAATCAAGACATAAGGATCGACATATAGATCAATGATATGAAATTGAAAATCAAGTGAGGGAACAAATTAAATTTACAGTCAATTGATTTTCAACAAGTCTGACAAAATAATTCATCAGGGAAATACTACTCTTTACAACAAAGAATGCTGGACCAATGTATATCCACAGGCAAAAGAATAAATTTTGACCCCTACCTCATAACCATGTACAAAAGTTAACTCAAAATGAGTGCTAGACCTAAATATAAGAGCTAAAATTATAAAACTGTTAGAATAAAACATAGGTGTAAATCTTCATGAACTGGGATCTGACAATAAATCCTTAGATATGACACCAAAAGCACAGACAACCAAAAAAAAAGATAAATTGGAGTTCACAAAATTAAAAACTTTTGTACTTCAAAGGACACCATAAAGAAAGGAAAAGAAAAAAAAAACGCACAGAATATTTGCAAACACAATATCTGATAGGGGACTTGCACCTACAGTATATAGAGAATGCTTACAAGTCAATAATACAAAGACAACCAATTGAAAGAATCTGCTTCCATCACCATATAGTTGATCCCTTTTACCCTCCTCTACACACAATGTGATATATAGATGATGTATTACAGAATTGTACACCTGAAACCTATGTAACTTTACTAACCATTGTCACCCCAATAAACATTAATTAAATAAAAAAGAAAGAATATGAATAGACATTTCTCCAGGGAGATATACAAATGGTCAATAAACACATGAAAAGATTTTCAACATCGTTAATCTTCAGGGATGTGCCAATCAAAACCACAATGAGATATCAATGTACAACCACTTGGATGGATAGAATCAAAAAGTCAGATAATAACAAGTGTCAAAGAGGAGTTGGAGAAATTAGACCCCTCATACATTGCTGGTGGGAATGTAAAATGGTTCAGCCAATTTGGAAAACAGCCTTGTATCTCATCAAAAGTTAAACATAAATTTTCTGTATGGCCCAGCAATTCTACTCCTCGGTATACAAGCAAAAAGAATAAAAATGCATGTCCACCCAAAAACTTGTACACAAAATATTCATAAAAGCAAAGAACCCAAATTTATCTTATGGATGGGTAAATAAAGTATGGCATATTTATACAATAGAATATTATTTAGGAATAAAAACTTAATGAAACACTGATACGTGCTACAACATGAATGAACCATGAAGCCATTATGTTACGTGGAAAAAGCCAATAACAAAGGATCACATATTCTATGATTCACTTTATATGAAATTTTCAAGCAAATCTATAGAGACAAAGAGTAAAACAGTGGTTTCCTAGAGCTGTTAGAGATATGGTTGCTGGGGCAGGGAAGGTATTGGTTAAAGTGTCCAGGGTTTCTTTGGGGGGTAAAGAAAATGTTCTAAAATTCGTTGTGGAGATGGTTGCACAATTCTGTGGATATACTAAAAAGTTTTCTGAATTGTACACTTTACATAAGTGTATTGTACGGTATTGTATTTTATCTTCATAAAGCTCTTGCAAAACAAATAGTAGTGTGACAGATACTGCCTTTGAAAGAAATGTCAGGATGTTGCCCCCTCCAAACAGTCCCTGAAAGTGACTGTTTCTCTAAAGTAATTGTTCCCAGGTGTTCAGGCTCTTTAGTTTCCTTTCATATATATATATATAATAAAGTTAATTTCCTTCTAATTAAAAAAAATTTTTTCCAATATTTCAATTACCAGCTTCTTTATTTCAAACTATGCACATTCTCTGGGAGCAGCAGCTGCCCTGGGCTTCCTGGCCTTGCTCTAGACTACTTAAGATCCCCTCTGAAAGAGTAGAGGTTCCCGCTCCTCACCTCCAGGGCTCTGCTCTCTCCAGCCCTCCTGACATAACCACAATGCCCACTTTCCTCCTCCTGACAGGAGATGGTTGTGGTGGATTAGGGACTACATTTGTCCAACCCATAGAACTCATACATAACACAAAGAGTGAACCGCATTTTAAACCCTGGACTACTGTAGTTTAATCATGTATTATTTTGGGTTTATTAATTATAACAAATATACCACCACAATGATGTTAATAATAAAGCAAGCTAATGAAGGATGCGGTGGGGTATGGAACTCTATGTACTATCTACTCAATTATTCTGTAAATCTAAAAGTGTACTAAAAAAACAAAATTTTTAATTAATTATTTTGGAAAAATAATTACCTGGCAAGTCATCTTTAAAGGCGTCCTGACTGAGCCAGGCTCGACTGAAAATGCAGTTCACAATTGTCAGAAGAGTCAGTGGAATGAGAGAACACTGTCAAGAGAAAGACACAGACTTTCTCGGGATGGTATCTGTCAAGTCAGATCAAGACCTGCAACAGGCGTAAGATCATTTTGAAGCAAATGACAAGATGAAATATTAGGATAAAGAGCTGGAGACCTGCTCAAAGGGAGTCAAAGTCCTTGGAGAAGGCTGGAAAGAAACTTCTCTTCATCTCAGAGCCAGATTCTGTGCCTTGACTGACACTCATGTCCATTACTTGAGAGTGCAGGAGGCTGAATGAAACCATCATCTGCAGACAGAATGTGCAGGCCTGAGATGAAGAATAGCAGAAACAGAGATGGAACCAGAGCTTCTAGAAGCAGATCCACATGCACCTGATGACCCAGGCTGAGCATTTGTCAGGGAGCATTTACTCCCCAAGCCCTAAGCATGAGGTGCAGCTTGCTCTGAGATGGGAGGACCTCACTTCCCTCCTCTATACCTCCTCCCTTGGCTGCCAGGCTTTGTCCCTCCTTCCCCCCATCCCCAAATCCTGTGTTTCCAGTGAATCCAAATGGGGAGTTCATAGCAAGAACATGTCCATTCCTGCTCCTTCCTTTAGGGTTTCTTTGTGAATGCCCCCCACAAGCTGGCTTCCCACCTAGGGGCAGCTCCCTGCTCCTGGTTTAATATCTCTCCTTGCATTTTTTGCCCTTGTACTGTTTTTTTTCTTTCCAAGTCAAAGTATTTCTCTGTTCATTCACTTTTTTATGTATTCAATAATGTTAATTATGGCCCACTGTGTACAAAGTTATGTGAAAGATGCAGGGATTCCCTGGGAACCACAACTCTATTCAAAACTCCTCCCTGTCTTCTGTCCCAAACTCCTACCTGGTCAGACCTTTGGGTCCAGGGGCAGGCCTTGAGGACAGGTGATGCTTGTGCAACACCTCTGCTCCTGGTATGGACCAGATGGGCTCCTCAGTCTTCACTGTCTGCAGGATTTGTAGAGTGAGGTTGGGGAATTAATGGAGCTTGACCTCAGAATAACCCAACTGCCCCAGGGAGAAGCCCACACCCACCGTCAAGGCCAAGGAAATAAATGACACCCTTATCTACCAAACAGATGATGACCCAACTGTTTCCATAGTCTGGTTTGGGCCATGAATCATCATCACCTTCTTTCTACACCCTGCCCACTGGGTCCTCTCAGGATGAAACAGATCCCTGAGCTTAGAGTCAAAGACAGGGATCTCAAAGCATGAGTCCTGAGCCCAGGACCCCAAGACAAAAGACAGAAACAGATCCCAGTCTATAAGGCAGGGGACAATCCAGAACACAAAGACCCAAATCCCCATGTAGAGTCTCAGGCACAGCCCAGTGAGCAAATCTTGCAAAACTGAGACAAGAATGAGAAGACCAGCTAAAATCCAAGCCCTGCCACCCAGAACAGCCCCAGGGATAAAGCTCAGGAAAACTTCATATGGATGCAGGAAATGCATACCTCATTGTACATGCTTCAAGGTTGTATAGACTGAGTTCTCCGTCATCCAAGAACAACGATGCTTCTGAGCAGCTGCAGCATGGACATCCAAAGATATGCCTCCCATCCACTCAGCATTAATGTGATAGGGGCTTCCTGTACCACTGCTTTTTGTTTGAAGACAAACAAAAATAACAGAATAAAATGGAACAAATATAGAGGTTTGAGCAAAACACTATGACCCAAGAATTCAATAGCCAACCATACTATACTCTGGTTACTTTTAAGACAAGAATACGCTTTTATATCTCAAAGGGGACATAAACATTCTACTGGTATTCCTCCCTTTACAAAGTTATACTGAGAGATAAATTGAAATAGAAGTACACATAGGTGAGAGTTCTAGGCATAAAAGAACTAGAACGCACAGGGAAAGAAGGGAAACATACATTTTAGGGTAAAAGTAGCTATAATGAAAAATAATGGCTTTGCCAAATAATTAGTGAGTAGAAGGAACAAAAAATGGAACATTACAAAAAGCATATAAATTTAATAATAATAAACTGGGTCTAAAATCACCAAATCACTGAGAGGAAGTGAAGATAAATTCGGAGAAAGTAAAATGAAAAACAGGAACACATGAAAATAAAAGGACCAAAAATAAAATAAAGGGAGAGAGAAAAAAATGCATAATGGATAGAAACAACACTAAAGAAACAACCTCTAATAAAAAAATAGGGTCATAAACCTAGCATTTGCTCTCCTCCATCAACCAATTTAAAATATTCCAACAATAGAAACAGGGAACATGCTGGAACTCAGAGGACCCTTTTAAATACTTAAAACTTCAAGAAGTAAGCAGACAAGTCCTGAGAAAGGGAGAACTTGGTGAGGAACCCCCATTCCCTCTGTTTTAGGTCTCTGCGCCTTTTGCAGGCCTCCCAACAGCGCTATTTTGGGACAGAGCATCCGGAGATTCACAACCTCTGTGGTCCATAGAAGCCACTATGAGGAGGGCCCAGGGAAGAATTTGCCATTTTCGGTGGAAAACAAGTGGCGGTTGCTAGTTATGATGACTCCGTAATTTGGATCTGGATTCGCCGCATCTTTCTTTATAGTAAGACACCAACTGCTAAAAAAATAAGGATGTTTTACTTAATCCATGAAACAGATATGAAGAGGAGCATTTTAAGAGGTGCAGTCACTTTGAAAAATGGATCAAACTGTTGAGCTCAACATACTAGAAACGTTTGTAAATAAACGTATGGCATGAATCCTTAATGCCTCCTCTCTGAAATACAAAATGTGACAATTGAGAGAGAAAAAAAGAAGTAAGCAGACATAGAAGTATATTTTAAAAGCATCATTGAAATAAAAATACAGGTTACCAAACAGATTGAATAATGACAAATACTCCACTGTCATGTAGGGTGTACCAGGTACTGCTCTAAAAGCTTTACATTTTTAGTTTACTTAATCGTCCCAACAACCCCGGAAGTACTATGTTTTTCTTCAGGACACAGGTGGGGAAAACGAGGCATTAGGGAATTAACTTACCTATGGTCATACAATTCTAAATGCCAGAAATAGTGGTTAAACCCTAATACTTTGATTCCAGAGCCAGCTGGGGCTATTTCTTCTCATTATCACAGTAGAGTTTTAAAAGTAAACTCACTTGGGCAGCCAGATGGCTCAGTTGGTTAGAGCACGGAGCTCTGAACAACGTTCAACGCTCTGAACAGCGTTGCCAATTTGATTCCTACGTGGGCCAGTCAGCTGCGCCCTGCCCCACCCCACCCCCAACTAGATTGAAGAAACTGACTTGGAGCTGATGGGCCCTGGAGAAACACACTGTTGCCCGATGAAACTGCCAAATCCTGCTGAAGGAGCTCGTTTTGGTGCTAGTTGTGCTTGCTTTGGTGGTGCTCGCTTTTTATTTCCCCAAATTAAAAAAAAAAAAAAAAGAAATTAAAACAAAAAAGTGAACTCACCTGTTTAACGAGCACATTCGAAGCGCCCTCATACTTCCTTACCCTCAAGGGTAGTAACTTGCCTGGCTTCTAACATCATAAATTAGTTTTGCCTGTTTTTGTATTATATAAATGGAATCATTCAGTATATACGTATTCTTTATGTATGTTGTCTTTTGCTCAATTTCGTCTTTGTGAGATGCATCCATACTTTTGTATGTAGTGTGGGTCATTCATTTGCATTGCTGTGTAGTATATATTATACTGTGTTCCTCCCAAAATGTACTTATCCGTCCTACCATTAATGGGTACATGGGTAGTTTCCACTTTGGGGTTTTTACAAGTAGTGTTGCTGTGAGCACTCTAGCACATAGAGTTATTCTAGAATGCTTATTTTGAAAACAAAAATGTATTCCAACGTGATTGATACATTGGAGAACAATTTGAATAAGTTTCTTTTATAATGCATAATGCAAACTTTATGTTTACCTATGTGCAATTTTGTCCAAGAGAAAACACAAAACTGCACCCAGCTAAACTGAGTCATGTGGGAATACATAAAATACACATATGTACACACCTCAAACACTACCAGCTTCCTTAGTTCACATGCATTATTCTATAAGGTTGTGTTTTGCTGCTCTTTTTTTATTTGTGAACTTTCTATATTTAAAAAAAAAAAAAAGCACATACACACTCAAAGTCTCTAACATGTCTAAGCATGGTGGTTCAAAAGTGCCCAGCAGGGTATGCAAAAGGAAAGATTTAATATTGAGGAGAAGCTAGGAGCAACAGTCATAAAGGACTCCACATTTGGGCCATCATTGCCAACATCATGAAAATAAAAGTCTTTTATTGGTCAGAAAGACTAGAACAATTTCAAATGCTGTGAGGTCAATAAAAATAAGGCCTAAAAAATTAAAAGAAATGTATTAAGATCCATATGACTTAACTGATATGTGGATATAAAACTGAAGGCAACAAAGGAAAAAGACAAACAAATAAAAAAACAAAAACTCAGAGACACAGAGAACAGTTTAGTGGTTACCAGAGGGGAAGGGGGGAAGGGGTTGGTAGATGAGGATAAAAGGGATCAAATATATGGTGATGGAAGGAGAACTGACTCTGGGTGGTGAACACATAATGCAAAATATAGATGATATATTACAGGATGGTACACTTGAAACCTATGTAGTTTTATTGACAATTATCACCCCAATACATTTTAATAACAACATAAAGATTGTTTAGCATGTGAACTGAAAACCAGTGATAAAAATCAGGAACAACCTTTCTCAAAATCCAAGAGAAAGCACCAGGCATATACAAAGACAAACAGAAACTGCCAAATCCTGCTGAAGGAGCTCGTTTTGGTGCTAGTTGTGCGTGCTTTGGTGGTTTCAAACAGGCTGCAATTTCCAAAGTCCAACTCTCAGGCAAAACCAGAATGCAAATGAGAAAGCCACAAAAGAATGTCCAGCAGTGACAGAGACCTTAAAGTTAATTGACAAAGATGGGTATACATTGGAACTTTTATTTATTTAGTTTTCTGATAAAACAGGTATCTACATATGAACACATGCCTCAAAGGACCTCTATCTCAAAGAAAGAAACACATGCCCCAGGATTTATAGCTGTGAAAGATCCCACATTTTGATAACTTTCCAATTCTGAGTCGAATGGTGGCCCCAAACAGATTTGTCTACATCCTAAAGCCTGAAACCTGTGAGTGCGACCTTATTTGGAAAAGACTCTTTGCAGATCTGGATGAGAGCATTCTGGATTACGTGGGTGGGTCCTACATCCAATGGCAAGTGTCTTTTTAAGAGACAGACGAGGAGAAGGAAGAGAAGGCCAGGTGAAGATGGAGACAGAGGTTAGAGTAATGCCGCCACAAGCCAAGGGACACCAGGAGCCACCAGAGCTGGAAGAGACAAGGAAGGATTCTCCCCTAGAACCTTTGGGGGGAGCATCGCCCTGCAGACACCTCAGTTTTACCTTTCTGACCACATCACTGTGAGAGAATCAATTTATGATATTTTAAACCACCAAGTTTGTGGTAATTTCTTATGGCAACCTAGGAGAGTAACACACCCTCTTGCACTACTTCACAATAATTCACAATCTGAAACCCTGGCTGTCTACTTCCAAAAAGAAACTCTAGGTCTTTTTCAAGTTAAAGTACCATATTCATTGTAGATTTATTTGTGTTAGGTTCGTATATTTTTTATGTGTCACTGATGAAGTTTTTGAGTACGTTGCTTCAAACTCCATTATTTCCATAATCCCTGTGGTTTTTATTGTGAATTTTTGCTCAGCACTGTGATTTTTTAGAATCAATATGGACATTATAAAATTGACTATCCATGTTTTAGATGAATATACGTACACATATCTGCTGACTATACACCTAGGAGAGGAATTGCTAAGTCATAGGTTATACATATGTTCAGCTTTAGTTGGTACTGCTAATTTTTCAAAATCAATATACTCCTACTAGTAATGAAGAGACAGTTTCCACATCATGGCCAACACTTAGCATTTTTGGTAGTTTCCATTTTAGTCATTAAGGTCTGTCTGATATTAAGGTTTTAATTTATATTTCTTTGATGACTAATGAAGTTGAACTATTTTTTTGTTTGCTTCTTAGTCATTTGGGTATTCTCTTCAGTGAAGTGATTATTGGACATTTTACGTGATAGACTGTGAACCTCTAGAATGTATTATCTTCCCCTAGCTTCACTCTAGCTCTGATAGACAAAATGTAGGCAGATCACCTTCATCCAATCAAGGACTGCGTTGACTTCATTTGAATAACAGTTTTTATGAAGTTTCTCTCTTTCACTTTTATCCCTAGACTGAAGATCTCTGAGAGGTTTTACAAAACTCATCCTTTTAGTAGATTCTGAAGTTTAGTTTTTGTCTTCTCGCTGCCATGAAATGGTGGAAAACTCCACGCTGACTTTAATGAGCCTTCTGCTTACCATTGAACTTTCCTGCCTTGTGTAGTTTAAGAATTTGGCTAATGCCTCAAAGACAAAACTGGTTACATGTTGGTCTTACTTTTCTATGCTTCCCTTTCCATCAGAACCTCGCCCCATCCCACATCCTGGCAGCCTTGGTATTCCTAAACTTCCGTTTTTGTCTCTTTGGCCCTGTGAAATTGCCAAAATCTCCGCTGCCTTCCTTCCCTCTTAGTTGCAAACTTCTTCCTGTTCTCTGCCTGATTTCTCAACTACTTGTTCAGTACCAAGAACAGGCAAATGTCCTGAGGAAAAAAGCCGCTACAGATGTCCTCCTCCTCCTCCAAGGTTTTCTTTTCTCTGGGATCTTGAACCTTAATCCCGGTTGCTTCAGTGGCTCTCTACTTTCAAGCACATGCTGTTGATATTTTATCCAGCTTTTTAATTGTTCTCAGCAGGAGTGTTTGCTTTCTGCAAGCTATTCCATCATTGCTCTAGAGTGTTATTTTAAAGTAACTGTTTGAATACTCTACATGGATCATAGTATGTATATTTTGCTACCAATTACCACTTTCACTTGAAATATATATCTAATATTTAGTTTCATACCAGCACAAACACCTTTTGTTTAACAATTACACAGTATACCATTGTACAGACAGACCATAACTAATTTGTTCAAAGCTTATCTAGGTACCTCTTTTCTAACTTTTTATTATTACAGTTTTCAACAGGGAGAAAAAAGCAGAAATAACACTAAAGAAGGTTCTCTGCTTGATCAAGCTTTAGTTAGGCTCCTGAACCTTTTCCTAGGCCCATCTGTGTACTTGTAAAATCCAGTTTTTCCAAGAACTCCCAACCCTCACTATCTGATCATACTCCATATCCCATCAGTTTCCTTATCCTCCACCCTCCCCTTTTCTTTCACCCCCCGCCCCCATGGGTGGTCTTCACTCTAGCCTGTGTTCAGCAAGTAACCTGTTAGGTTGATTTAGCCAGAATCCCTCCCACCCTGCCGGTACTTTTAATATTTCCTCTTAGGAATTTTCCAGCCACTGGACTCCCAGCCACCCCGCCTGCACTCCTTAGCTATAAATTCTCACTTGCCCACAATGTATTTGGAGTTGGAGTTGAGTCCAGTCTCTCTCCCACACTGTGAAATCCCACTTCAGCTATCCCTATACCTGTCTCGATGGTCCTGAATAAAGTCTGCCTTACCATCTTTCACACACTTCATTGAATATTTTTTCTTTAACAACACCCATATATTCATCACCTACATTTAACAATATTAACATTTTGTCATATTTCTGTTTTTCCTAATCTCTTTGGTATGCATCTCCTAGGAATAAAAATATTTCTTCTTCATTGTCACAATATATTGGACTGTTTTATTGAGTCTATTGTTTTGTTAATACAGATAATGGTGAATATCCATGTATATTTGGCTAACTTGTGCCTGTTTAGTCACATGATATATTCTCAGCAATAGAGTTGCTGGTTCAAAGTGTAGGTGCATTTACAATTTTGATAATGACTGGTAGATTATTCTCTAAAAAAGTTGCACCAATTTGCACTCCCAGCAAACTGTGTATGGGAGCTCCTTTGAAGGATGTTTCCTTCAAAGTTTTTGATGTTTCTTTGTGGGGGTCTAATCTGGAGATCTTGGCTTCCTGCAATGTACAGAGTGTGTCAATTGCCTCTTGAAAGTCACCTGTGTGAAGACACTCAGGGATCTGTAAGCCCAACGGTGATTTTCAGTACCTTAAGTATCCTCTAAAAGAAGGCAAACACCAAGAAGATGTAAATGCTAAAATTTCAATTTTCATTATCTAACTAAACCTAAATCACAAAAGGATCTAGTAAACTGTCCCCAGATAATTTAGTTTCACAGAAGCACTTTCAAAAAGGAAGCAAAAGGAAACAGGTGAGTTTTAGGAGCTCATTCTAGTGCACTTTTAATCCCCTTTATACTCTCCCTATCATAGAGAACCAAACTAAATGCTTCCAAAGATTTAAAAAAAGTTATGATATTCATGAACGTATTGATTTTAGGTAAAAGCAATGATTAGTAAAGCTTAATCCACTTGATTCAGATAAAATTAATTGATCCTCTGTTAGGTTAAACAAATTGTTTTAGGCACTGCTGAATACAGAAGTGAAACAACCATTTGATGAGGTATTTAAAGTCACTTATGTTTTGCCAGAAGCATGACAGAGGAATTGGTGGTGTAGACATACCTTCTCAATACGACTGGCTACACAACGAATAATTAATTGCAGCAAGATCATTGTTTCATTTTCTAATTTATGAAATATTTTCAACCATCATTGAACATGACGTTCCCATACATGTTTATAATAACATTAGCAACTAACATTTGTAAAGAGTTGACAAATGGCCAAAAGGTTTGTATATTTGTTTTTTAATTTGATTCTCAGCTTTGCAGATAAGCAAAGGCTCAGAAGAAAAAAAATTTAAATAGACTAAGTTCACGTACATAGGAATTTTCAAAGTTAAAATTAAACCCAGAATACGTCATTTTTCCAAATTAAATATTAATTTTATAATAGAAGATACAGAAAATCACCAAGACTTAAATAGCTAATTTTACATTTAAGAAATAGTGAATATGAGCCGGCCCGGTGGCTCAGGCAGTTAGAGCTCCATGCTCCTAACTCTGAAGGCTGCCAGTTCGATTCCCACATGGGCCAGTGGGCTCTCAACCACAGGGTTGCTGGTTCAACTCCTTGAGTCCCACAAGGGATGGTGGGCTGCGCCCCCTGCAACTAGAAAACAGCAACTGGACCTGGAGCTGAGCAGCGCACTCTACAACTAAGACTGAAAGGACAACAACTTGAAGCTGAACGACACCCTCCACAACTAGATTAAAAGGACAACTTGACTTGGAAAAAAAAAAAAGGCCTGGAAGTACACACTGTTCTCCAATAAAGTCCTTAAAAAAAATAGTGAATATTAATCTTTTTCTATTTATACATACATGCAAATATATATAATTGCATCATGTCAAAATAATATTTATTTTTTTTAAATCTGTAGACATTTCCAACAATGCCACTCCCCAGAAATAATCAGGGTTTACATGTTGGCATATAGCTTTTCAGAATTATATATGTATATGTGAATAGCAGAGTGAATAAATATTTACTATCGTAGCCTGCTAGTTACACTTAGGAATATACAGAGAGTGGTTCTCCATACCATAAATATTTTCTGTTTTTATTTACTATGACAGTGCTTTTATGATTATAAAAATAACAAAGAACTTAAGAATGCAAGCAGTTTAAAGAATTTCTCTCACCTCCCATCTCCATCAATAACTCCCATCAACAATTATATATTCTCATATATAACATATTACATCCTTTCTTTTTCATATAAATGCAAACTTAAGATATACACTGTTCTGCATTTCCCATTATTCACTTAATAATGTATTATGGAAACCTTTCATCTCATTGCAAACATAGGCTATGCCATTGGATGGATATATCATAATTGATGTAACTGGCATTCTACTGATAAAAATTAATGTTTCAATGGTTGTTTTCTGCTATTGAAAATAATGTTGCAATAAACATAACTAGTAGCAGTTGTATTGCTAACGTTATTATCATTATTATTCCTACGTACAAGGCACTGTTCTAAGTAATTTACATATAATAATTCATTTAATACACACCAAATTTATAAGCTAGTTACTATTATTATCTTACTTTTACAAATGAGTAAAATGAGACACATAGAAGTTACATAAATTGCCCAATTTTCACAGATGGTAAATATGTATATATTTCCACATATGTTTTAAGATACTAGGTTTAATTTTTATGTAGATTCCACGGTCTGAAAAAACCATACTATTTTGTTTTTCTTACTGTCTTTATGTCTGTGTTCATGTCTACCAATCTTCATATCTACCTCTATTTCTGTCTCTTTCTGTCCTTCCCTCCTGCCTTCTTCCTTCCTTTCTTTGTTTATTTTCTTCCTATTTTGATTTCTGATACAGATAGTTGAGTTAATCACACTCCTTAGATTAAGGCACACTCTTACAAGTTTCCATGTTAGGCTCTTGATTGTTATATTTGATTTTTTTTTAATTTATTAGTTTCAGGTGTACAAGACAAGGTAATACTTAGACGTTCATCATTTATATCCCTCACACTGTGAACCCTCCTCCCCCCATCCACTATCCCTCCGACCTCGCACCAAGCCATCACATTATATATATAAAATTATAGTTGGCATTCATTAATGTTTAGCTTCTGGTGTACAATGCTGTGATCAGGCATCTATCTACAGCATCCCTGAAGTGGTCTCCCAAATAGGACACATGTCCATCGGATACCCAACAAAATCTTTACAACATTATTGATTACATTCCCCAAATTAATTTTCAAAATCCCTGAGGCCATCTTGTGGTTACCAGCTGCTTCCTAATCCCTTCACCTTCCCCCTTATCCCCACCCCCTCGCCCATCTAACAACTCTCGGTTTTTTCCTCTTTGTCTCCAAAACTATTTCTGATTAGTTCATTCACATATTCTTTTCTTTAGATTCCACATATAAGTGAGATCATATGGTACTTGTCTTTCTCTTTCTGACTTATTTCACTTAACATAATGTTCTCTAGATCTATCCATGTTGTTGCAAATGGTAAGATTTCTTTCTTCTTTATGGCTGCGTAATACTCCATTGTATAAATGTACCACAGCTTCTTAATCCAGTTACATTTGATTTTATTGTTCCCCCTACACTCTTCCCTCCCCTGTAGGGTCCTGCTAATAATGCCTGATGTAAGTCCTTGGAAAAGCTTCATTTAAGGAAAATTTGGTCACTTATATTTATCTATCTAATTGTAATCTCTCTTTAAATATATGTACAGAGGGTGTCAACAAAGATGTATAAACATTTTAAGAAAGGAAAAAACTATTAAAATTATGTAGATGTTAACCACTTTGAGCACCTCTTGTAATTGCAGAAGTCAAACGTGACTTGTATTCATCTTTTGTTATCGGTATATATTGAGTATTACAATTTTAACAGTTTTTTTTTTCTTAAAATGTGTACACATTTTTTTGGCACTCTCTGTATATACACACATACATAATGCTTTTTAAATATTTTAATTTACATAAATAACCTTGTGCTATAGATCTTTTAGTGTTTGTTAAGTTTTATATAACGTTGTGTTTTAAAATCTGGACATATGACTTTCTGTCCATGCATCATATTTTTATCCATTACCATGGGTGTGGGCACTTCTGTTGCCCATCTCAAACTATGTGACAAACATTCTTGGCCTTGTCTGACTATTGACCTGAGTGAGTGGTACCCTGGCTCATATGGAGTACTCACACTTAATTTCTCTAAGTGTTTCCCAAACTCTCCTTCAGAAACAAGGTATCATTTCACACTTTCAATACCAGTAACATTTTCTTTCTTCCATATCTTGGCTGACACCAAGAATTATCTAATATTACAATTTTTGCCAATCTTTGGTATAAAATGAGATCTACTTCTTTTGAATTGCATTTCTTTGATTATAAGGAACATTGAGCCCTTTCCAATATTTGTTAGCTGTTCAAATTTCCCTTCTTTTTAGTGTCTAATACTTCTATCATCTGGCAGTTGATAGTGAAAAGACTAGTGACTTGAGTAGTTTCTAAAACCCTATCTTACAGCAAGCTACACAATCCAAGTTACAGTTTTTTAACTACATTATCAATTCATTATCTTTCTTCCTAGTAAGGATAATACCCTGGGGAGGGCAGACATTCAGCAGCATAGGTTGTTCACACTGCCTTGCATTCTAATTGATCAGACATTACTTCTGATTGTATATAGTCTATGCCAAACAATTGATTATTCTAATATCATCCTTGCTTATAGTATCTAAAATTAAACAAAACTCTTCTAATCCCTTCCTTCTACTCCTGATAAAAACACTTCAGTAAAATTACCTAAAATGAACATTTGCAACTTTGCCCAGAAACGTGGTTCTCAGCAGGATAGAGAAATGGAATTTGTGAGGATACAGATTTGAAAGCTGTAAAATAATTGCACCTAAAATCAATAAGTGTAAAATGGTCCAAACATTTGGAAAGTAATATGAAAATTCAAGTGAATATTTATTTGATCCAGCAATTACACTGCTAATTTGCTACACAAAACAATTCAAAAGAAGAAAACTATGACTTCCCCGAAGATATTCACTGTAGTCATGTCCATTTAGGGGTAGGGGGAGTTACATTAAAAAAGGGAAAGGTTAATTTGATAATAGCTAAAACTATATGCATATGAGTAAAGCCTGAACGTGGAATTATTTATTTTCAATTTAAAGTTTATTTTACTATTTTTGTTATTTAATGGTGAGTAAAGTCTCCAAAATTGTAATCAATGAAAAGAGATGCTTAGTTCTTAAGAACTAATAAATATAAAGTGTTTTAATACCATTCAACAAGTCTTAAGGGATAAGTTGGAGTGGTTTGGACAAGGTAGAGGTGAGGGATGAGAGAGAGTGGTAGAGATCAGAGCCTCTAACAACACCTGCAAATACATATTTTTACAAGAGAAATTTGGGATTTATATATTAAATGGGTCTTCAAGTGCAGCTGATCTGAAAGGAAATGTGTGCTAAGTATTGGTTATTACGAATCAGCAGGGTCAGGAAATGCTATCTGCATCCATAATTGTAGGACTCAAATTAAAATATCGACCCAGCTTCTCTCCCTCAGCATCTGAACAATGATTTGCTTGTTAAGACCTATTTTCTCTCAGATTGCTGAGTTGTGATAAAGGGAAGCTTCTCAGTAGAGGAGATTAAGATTCCCTTTTTGGCCTCTCTTTTGAATGAATTTTCAGATTGTATGAGAATATATCCTCGCTTTTATATAATTCCACATCTATTACTGGAATAGTGCAGGTACCACATCCTTTTAAAGAGAAACCCTGAATATTCATGAAAAATGTTCATGGATGCATGTATTTCACGTATATTTTCTCCTTGAAGGGGATTATATAACTGCCATACTATGAAGATGGAAAAGTTATTATCTATCTGCTGATGCCTTCTAAATTCTAAGTCCCAAGTTAAAACCTCTACCTCTGGAACTCAACTCATATAAATCAATTTACCAATTGGAACTTCTGTTTGGGTGTCTTAAAGACACCTCAGACTAACTGTATTCTTTCCAGCTGAACACATCACTTTCCCAGGCAAACCTACTATTCTTCAAAATCTCTATCCCACTGAATGAGACTACTACGTACTCAGCTTCCCAAGCCAAGGCCATCTTTAGTTTCTCCTTCTCCTTCATCTCCCACAATCAAATAGTCAACAAATCCTATTGATTGTGTCACTTATGTATCAGTTAAATCCACCCATTTTGCAATGCTCCTTATCACGGGACGTACCATACTTTCTCATAACTGAATTTATGTATATAAGTCTGATTATGCCCCTGAACAGTAAGCTCTTCATTTTTTCCAGTAACTAACCCAGAGTCTGGAGTATATTAACCATTACATAAACATTTTTAAATTAGTAAAACTTTTAAATGAGAAAACAAACATAAATAAAAACACATAGAAGGTAAAGTTCTATTAAAAGGTAAAATATTTTCAAAGAGAGGAAATAGAGATGAACATAAAAAGAATCCATTTGTTCCATTTTAATGTTTAAATGAAGTACGTGTTTCACTCTTCCTTTGTGTGTGCTGTGTATACTTGTAAAATTATTTGCTTTATTATAATAACATTTACGTTGTAGGTAGGTTATTTATGCATACAGTACTAAAGATTTTAAAAGATTGCATAACTTATAAATAGCAGTATGCCCAATATCATGATACTTGTTTTTTACTAAACCCTTAGGAAATAAACAGGGACTTTTAAAATATCATTACAGTGATACTTCTGTTTTTGAACGTAATCCATTCCGAAAGACCGTTCGAGTTCTGAAACGTTGGAAAACAACCTACAACTAGGCCTCAGGATCTTGCACTCAGCCAAAGCCGGGAGACATGTTCGACTTCCAAGGCATGTTCGAAAACCGAAACACTTACTCCTGGGTTTACAGTGTTCATAAACCGAAATGTTCGTTGACGGAGACGTTCAAAAACCGAGGTACTACTGTATTTTTCACATGAGGAATGAAGACTTAGAGGAAATAAAATTCAAATCAAGGTTTTCTTGATTTTCATTCAGAGTTATGTACACTATATTATGAAATGTTTTTAAAAGACTGTCCAAATCCTCGCTAACTCTAGCCAAACCTACCTAGAAGATGATGGAGAGAAAGAAGACCACTTGCTTCATTTTAAAGAAGAATCTATGAGTCTTAACTATAACTGAATTTTCCAAGCAAGCAATGTGTCTAGATGCTTTACCTAAAGGTGTTTGATAGAATATAGCCTCTGAATTTGCCTTATCGTGTTAAAAATTGTGATTAGAATTGACTTTTTCGTTTTGGAGTGACAAGTTAAAATAATTTAAATGACCATATCTGAATTTTTTCATTACTCCACCTTGCAAAAAAATCAGATAAAAGCATGTTAACTTTAAAAACAAAACAAAAAATGCCATACAAGATGAAGGGTTTTATCACCATAACACATAGATGTTTGGATTTTGGTTTATATCTATTCACTGAAAACTTCTACCAGCAGCCTTAGGTTAATCTATTGGAAATTTGGTGAAAGGCTACTGAGCAAAACCAGAATACATTGCTCCTGACTGTGAGCTCTGAATAAGAAGTGGATCGGCAAAGCTGACACCCATTCCCATGAGTTTGAATAGCAGACTGGTGTCTCTGGTGTCCTAACGTCATAATGAACTATAGTACATAGTAGAGTATCTCTGAACAAGTTATATAAGAGGACTAAACCCCCGTTTTATATCATGTATTTTCTATGATTATTTTAAATACTCTATGTCAGCTGGCAAAGTACCTGGCACATAAGTGTTATTAATCAATTTACTAGCAGTTCTTAAGAGGAGAATTACAAACTGTCAAGGTGGGAGAGGCGTCAATAACCACGGGATCTGCTGCTGCATTTTATAGGTGACTAAACATTACCAGGAAGTGAAGGTAGTTTTCCCAAAGTCACAAAGACAGGTTTCCAGTACAGCAGTGAGTGTCCAACTTTGGAGTGCATCAGAATGCGCTGATTTAACCACTGATTGCTGGGCTCCATCCCCAGAGTTTCTGCAGATCTAACTCAGGCCCAGAGATTTGTACATTTCCACCAAGTTCCCAGACAACACTAATGCTGTTGGTCCATGTACTATACCGAGAACCACTGCAGTGCAGTGATAAGATTCTCTCCCCTAGAGCTTCCACAGCAAGTGTTGGCCTGCTGACACCTTGATTTCAGCTCAGTGATACTGATTTCAGAGGTCTAGCCTACAGATCTGTAAGAGAATAAATTTCTGTTGTTTTAAGGAAAAAAAATACTCTATTCCTCATAGGACGTGTTAATAAGCATCAAATAAGTAATGGGGTAAGAGGTGAAGATGACATACACATGCTAAAATGACACCTGCCCCTGGGAGCTGAGAATCCAGTGGGGAGACAGGTATGTCCTCAGTATAAAGCAAGGTACAGCATCAGTTCAAGGTCCGCATCGCATTAAGTGCTGAGCAAGTGCCGGTTGGGGGACAATCGTTGGGTGAGACTTGGGTGCAGCGCGAAGGGGAATTGCGTAGTCTCAGGCAGGCCACCACCAGTGGTCTCCGCGAGAGGCCCGAGTTGAGCCTTGGCTCCTACACCTTCCATGGGGTTGCCTTGGGAAGGCCATTGTCTTTCTGGAACTTTGTTTTCTATTCTGTAAATGTGGGATTATAAAAGTGCCTGCCTAGAAAGGAAAGCTGCCTCATGTAGGCATAATCAATTATTAACTTCATGCCTACCCGCTTTCCTCTCTAGGGAATAAGGGTGGGGCTGAAATCTTCAGGCTTCTAATAACAACTTGGTCTTTCTGATGACCAGCGCTACTAATCCAGGAGCCCAACCAGAATCCCCTTATTAGAACAAAAGATAATCTTATCACCTAGGAAATTCAAAGGGAATTAGGAGCCTTATGTCAGGAACCAGGGTCAAAGACCTAATATATAGTCATGTACCGCTTAAGGACAAGGATACATTCTGAGAAATGTGTCCTTAGGGGATTTCCTCGTTGTGCAAACATCACAGGGTACACTTTCACAAACGTAAGTGGCATAGCCTACTACACATCTAGATGTATGGGGTAGGCTATTGTTCCCAGGCTACAAACCTGTAATTATGCTACTGTACTGAATACTGTAGGCGATTGTAACACAATGGTATTTGTGTATCTAAATATATCTAAAGATGGAAAGGTACAGTAAGAATATGGTTTAAGACATAAAAAATGGGACACCTCTATATGGCACTCACCATAAATGGAGCTTACAGGACTGGAAGTTGCTCTGGGTGAGTCAGTGTGAGGCTGAGTGAATGAGAAAGCCTCGGACATGACTGTACACGGCTGTAGACTCTATAAACACTGTACATTTAGGCGACACTAAATTGATTTAAAATTTTTCTTTCTTCAATAATAAATTAACCGTTGCTTACTGGAACTTTTTTACTTTATAAACTTTTTTTTTTTTTTTTTTACCTTTTGAGTCTTTTACAATAACAGCTTAAAAAAGCACATTGTATAGGTGTACACAAATATTTTTTTCTTTACATTCTTATTTTATAAGTTTTTTTCTATTTTTACTTATTTTTTTTTTAACTTTTTAAACTATTTTGTTAAAAACTAAGACACAAAGCCACCCATTAGCCTAGGCCGACACAGGGTCAGGAACATCAACATCACTGTCTCCACATCTCGTCCCACTGGAAGGGCTTCAGGGACAATGACACACTTGTAGCTGTCACCTATGATCACAATGCCTTCTTCCGGAAGACCTCCTGAAGGTCCTGCCTGAGGCCCTTCTTGAGGAGGGGTCATGCCTTTTAGAATTGTGTCCCTGGTGGTTTTCTTGGTTTCTTTTACTCATCATAGATTTGCTTGTAATCAGATAATGAAACATGAACATCCTTCTCTATTAACAAAAACATTTTGGTGTTGGGGTCCATGGTTTGAAACATTCTAAGGAGCTTGTTGAGGTGAGCAAACATTTTGGAACTTGATAAGTACTGGTCGCAAAACCTTATGAATGTACTAAATGCCATGAAATTGTACACATTACAATGGTTATTTTATGTGATGTGAATTTTATCTCAATAAATGTTTTCCTGTTCCCATTCCAACAACTCCTCATTAGTCAATTCCTCAGAAACCACCTCTAGTTTCTCCTCAATGTTATCCCCATTCATGTCCCAGTTAGAGTGGTTCGCCATCCCACCCACAGCCTCCTCATCCTTGGCAAATCCTTAAATGTCATGAATGAACCTTTTGATTGTTTGCTTCCAGGTGCCACTCACATAGTCCTCGGTGACATTACCCCAAGCCCAAGCAAGGTTCTTGATACCATCTTAGATATTGTCCTATTCTCAATTGCAACAACAGCCTGGGCAAAGGCCCGCCTTGGGTCTTAGGCCCTAAAAGCTGCTATAACTCCTTAATCCATTGGTTGGGTCAAAGAGGTGGTGTTTGGAGGGAGAAACACCACTTTGATATTGGGATGCAGATCCCCAATAAAAAGAGGATATCCGGTAACATTATCAACAATAAGTAAAATGTTAAAAGGTATGTTATTCTCCAAACAGTACTTCTCCATTTTGCTGGCATAGCAATTCAGGAAAGTATCTTGAAGGAGAAGCTGGGTCACCTATGACTTCTTACTGCTCCTGTAGGACTCTGGCAGTGTGGGCTTGTTGACATGCTTGGAGGCCCTAGGTTCCCACTGTGCCAAATCACAAAGGGTTTCCATTTGTAGCCTGCAACACTGCCCCCAAGCAAGCCTGTTATCCTGCCCTTCAAAGCCTTGAAACCTGGCATTGACCTGGCCTCCTCATGAATGAATATTCTTTCAGGCATCTGTTTCCAGAATAGGGAGTTTTCAGCCATATTGAATATCTGCTTTGGCAAGCAATTTTTCTTGCCAGAATTTCTGCAGCTGCCTTCATGTTAGCACTCACAGACTCACCTCTCACTTTCATACTATATAATGAGTAACAAGTCTTGAATCATTTAAACGTGCATCTAGAGCTAGCAATAAAATTCAACATCATAGTCTGGCTCAACCTTTTCTTTCAACATTGCAAATCTTTTCCTTTGGTCATGATCGTCACGGTGTTGAGTGGAATATGCTTCTATAGCTGGTCTTCAATCTAGATCATTAGAAGTTTTCTTAGTCTCATTACCTTCAATGAGAAGATCCTTTAACAGCTTTTGTCACTTTGTTCTTATTCTTCAAGATTATATGGAACGAGACATACTCAACTGGAAAACAATAACCATCACTAATTTTCCACCTTTGTAGTCCTGAATCAATTTAAATTTCATTTCCAGTTCAATCACCCAACATAGCCTTTACTGGCAACATTAACAGTGAATTTTATACACGTAGGGGCAAAGATGAACAAAACATGAGGTTAAATCAAGCACAACAGAAAATAATCCAATCAATAGACACAGTAAACACAAGATGTATGCGACTGCTGCTGGTGTAACACTGCGGCATACTGTTTTACAGCAAACTGTTTTTTCAGTAAAAAAGTAAACTCTAAAATAACAATAGAGTATAATACAGTAAATACATAAGCAGTAACATAGTCATTTGTTATCATCAAGTGTTATGCACTGTACATAATCGTGTGTCATAATTTCATATGACTAGCATCACAGTAGGTTTGTTTATACCAGCATGTCCCCAAAAACTTGAGTAATGCATTCTGTTATGATATTATCAATGGCTACATCATCACTAGGTGATAGAAATTTTTCAGTTCCATTATAATCTTATGGGACTACCATCATATATGCTGCCAGCAATTTACCAAATTGTTGTTATCCAGTGCATGACCATATTAAAACATAAGGTGACTGTAGTGTTTTCATCAATTAGAAATTTATAAAGTTTTCAGGAGCTCTGTGCCTGGAACTAGGGGCAGGTATATACCGGGCGTGCCAAAAAAAAAAAAAATGTATACACATGGACACTTTGGTCTACATTGCTCAAGCAGTAGTTTGCCATAATCAGAAGTGTCTGGACACTGATGGTAACCACTTTGAGCCCCTCTTGTAATTGCAGAAGAAAATATATATCAAAAATATGAATAAATTGGCAACAAATACATACCTATCAATAATTACTTTGAACGTAAATGAACTAATGCTTCAAGCGAAATACATAGAGTAGTGGCTGAGTAGATAAGAAAACAAGACCCATACATATGCTGCCTACAAAAGAGTCACTTCAGATCGAAAGACATACACAGAATGGAAAAAAAAATGGAAAAAGATGTTTCATGCAAATGGAAATTTAAAAAAATACTGAAATGGCAATACTTACATCACACAAATAAACTTTAAAATTAAGGCTATAGGGCAGTCAGTTGGCTCAATTGGTTAGAGCGCAGTGCTCATAACACCCAAGTCTCTGATTTGATTGCTACATAAGCCAGCAAGCTGCACCCTCCACAGCTAGAGTGAAAAACAATGACTTGACTTAGAGCTGAACTGTGCCCTCCACAACTAGATTGAAAACAACAACTTGACTTGGAGCTGAGCTGCGCCCTCCACAATTAGATTGAAAACAAAAATAAAAACAACTTGACTAGGAGCTGATGGGTCCAGGAAAAACACACTGTTTCCCAATATTCCCCAATAAAAAATATAAAAAATTTAAAACAACAACAAAAAAACCAATCTGGAGGACATCATCAAAATGGCTGCATGAGGTGAGTAAAGCTCCCCTGGAATTTACAACTAATCAAACAACAAAAACTCCACAAAGGATTCCCTGCACAGCAGACAGGCAAGACAAAAAGGCCCGCTACTGCATTCACGTAAAAGTGGGCGAATCACGTGAGCAGGGGAGGATGGAAGGGAGAAGTGCGGAGACAGAGCCACATGGGCACAGGACGCAAACCTAGCTCAATGCTCCAAGCTCGCTGCATCCCGGAACTACCACAGCTGCGGGAGAGGGAAGAACTCGGACTGCTAGGGCTCCGCTTATGGCCCACAGGGCTGAGGGGGCAGAATATAACACAGCTGAACCCAACGCTCACAGCAGAGACCACAGAGAAAACAATGAGGGAAGGGGGTGAAAACGGTGGTTTAAGCCCTCACTGCCGAGCAGACAATGGAAGCCTTAGGCACTGACACTAGCCACCCTCCCAGAGCTTGCCCCGCCCCCATCTGCCCTATGCTATAAGCAGAACAGTAGCAGTGTCAGATCAAAAGAACAGAATATTTGCTGTTCTGAGAACTGTGGACCTCAGACACAGATTCGCAGCCCAACTAGATCCGGCAAAGGGAGGGAGCTGTGGAAGCAGGACGGGCTGTGGTGGTGGTCGCTGCCATTGCTCTGGGCCACTTCTCACAATTCACCGCACCCCTGGCGCCACCTATCTGGGCGAATCCCTGCAGGACTAAACAGAACTGCTGAAGCATAAAGGCTCTGAAACTGGTGAAGGAAGAGCTTTGGAACTTCACAAGCTCTCTATACCCACACAGGTGAACTGTGATCCAGGTAATCTATTGGAGGAGAGCCCGTCTCCCAGAGAATACCCAATTGTGTGAGAAGCTGGAATACTGCAGAGAAAACATAACACTACCGTGTGATAGAGAAAAAAAAGGCTGCAGTCGGAGACAAAATAAAACATTCTACCAAGTACTGGAAAACAAAAGAAAGACCTCTTCCTATCAACCTGTTGCAGAAACAACTCCTGTTAATGTCTAGGAAAAGAAATAATAAATCAGTAATTGCCATGAATAACCAAGGCAACAAGACAGCTCAGAAAGAAAGTGAAAAGTCTCCAGAAAAGGAACTTAAAGATATGGAAATATGTGATGTAAATGACAGAGAATTGAAGATTGCAGTTCTGAAAAAACTCAACGAGATGCAAGAAAACACAGAAAGGCAACTTAATGAACTCAGAAACACAATCAAAGAACAACATGAGCATTTTACAAAAGATATTGAAATTTTTAAAAAAGAACCAAATAGAATTTCTGGAGATTAAGAACAATAGAAGAAATTAAGAATGAAATAACTAGTTTCGGTAGTAGAGTTGACCAGATAGAGGAAAGAATCACTGACATCGAAGATAGAAAACTGGACATTATACAGATGGAAAAAGAAAACGACTTGAGAATTAAAAGAAATGAAAGAACTCTACAAGAACTTTCTGACTCCATCAGAAAGAGCAATATAAGAATAATGTCATACCAGAAGGAGAAGAAAGAGAGAAGGGAACAGAGAATATATTCAAAGAAATTGTTGATGAGAACTTCCCAAACTTGTGGACAGAACTGGATCCTCAAATCCAAGAAGCAAATAGAACCCCTAATTACCTCAATTCCAACAGGCCTTCACAAAGGCACATTGACTGAAGCTGTCTAAAATCAACAACAAAGAAAGAATCCTCAAGGCAGCCAGGGAAAAGAAGACGGTAACCTACCAAGGAAAGCCCATTAGATTGACTGTAACCTACCAAAGAAAGCCTATTAGATTATCATCAGATTTTTCAGCAGAAACTCTACAAGCCAGGAGGGAGTGGAACCAAATATTCAAACTATTAAAAGAGAGAAATTATAAGCCAAGAATAATATATCCAGCAAAGATATCCTTTAGATAGGAAGGAGGAATAAAGACATTTCCAGACATACAGAAACGAAGGGAATTTTCTAATACATGACCTGCACTACAAGAAATACTAAAGAAGGCTGTTCGACCACCATCAACAGGGACAATTTGTGGCAACATAAAAAGGGGGAGAGTAAAGGCCTGAACCAGAATATGGGAATGGAGAATGTAAGTGTGCTGAAGAAAATGGAATACTCTAAATATCACACATTCTTTTACATAAACTTAATGGCAACCACTCAAAAAAAAATCCATAACTGAAATACATACTGTAATAAAAGTAGAAACAGAGGGAAACATCATAGAATGTCAACACAGAAATAACAGAAAACAAAAATGCAAAGAAACAATGGAGACACAGCCTTACCAGAAAACTAAAGATAGAATGACATTCTATCTTTATTCTAAAGATAGAATAAAGACAGAATGACACATATTAATAATCACCCTAAATGTAAATGGACTGAAATCACCAATCAAAAGGCACAGAGTAGCAGATTGGATGAAAAAACCAAACCCAACCATATGCTGTCTCCAAGAGACACATCTCAGCTACAAGGACAAGCATAGACTCAAAGTGAAAGGGTGGAAATTGACACTCCAAGCAAATGGTACCCAGAGAAAATCAGGTGTAGCGATAATGACTTCCGATGAAATAATGACTTCCGATGAAACAGACTTCAGGGTGAAAAAGGTAACAAGAGACAAAGATGGACATTTCATAACTGTAAGGGGACTATACAACAAGAAGACATAACAGTCATCAATATTTATGCCCCCAATCAGGGAGCACCGAAATATACCAAGCAACTATTAACAGAACTAAAGGGAGAAATTGACCAAAACACAATTATACTAGGGGACTTAAACACATCATTGACAGCTATGGATAGATCATCCAAACAGAAAATAAATAACAAAATAGCAACCCTAAATGACACATTAGATGAAATGGACCTAATTGACATATATAGAGCACTTCATCCTAAAACATCAGACAATACACTCTTTTTCAGTGTACACAGAACATTCTCAAGGATAGACCATATACTGGGACATAAAAATATACTCAGCAAATTTAAGATTGAAATCATACCAAGCATACTCTCTGGTCAAAAGGCTTTGAAATTGGATATCAACTGTAAAAAGAAAGCAAGAAAAAACACAAATACATGGAGATTAAACAACATACTTTTAAAGAACGACTGGGTCAAAGAAGAAATTAGAGGAGAGATCAAAAGATACATAGAAACAAATGACAATGAAAATACATCCTACCAAAATTTTTGGGATGCAGCGAAAGCAGTTATAAGAGGGAAATTTATATTATTACAGGCCAATCTCAAGAAAGAAGAAAAATCCCAAATAAACAACCTCATGTTAAACCTTAAAGAACTAGAAAAAGAAGAACAAGTAAAACCCAAGGTCAGCAGAAGAAAGGAAATAACAAAAATCAGAGCAGAACTAAATGAAATAGAGAACAAAAAGACAATAGAAAAAATTAATGTGACAAAGAGCTGGTTCTTTGAAAAGATGAACAAAATTGCCAAACCCTTGGCTAGACCCCCTAAGTAAAAAAGAGGGAAGACACTAATTAACAAAATCAGAAATGAAAAAGGGGAAGTTATCACGGACACCACAGAAATACAAAGGATCATCCAAGAATACTACGAAGGACTATATGCCACCAAATTCAATAACCTAGAAGAATGGACAAGTTTTTAGAAACATATACCCTCCAAGGCTGAACCATGAAGAACTGAAAAATCTAAGCAGACCGATCACCAGTAACGAAATTGAATCAGTCATCCACAACCTTCCCAAAAGCAAAAGTCCGGGACCAGATGGCTTCACTAGTGAATTCTACCAAACCTTCAAAGAGGATCTAATACCAATCCTGCTCAAACTCTTCCAAAAAATTGAAGAAGACTCAGTACTCCCTAACTCATTTTATGAGGCCAACATTACCCTGATACCAAAACCTGGTAAGGACAACACAAAAAAAAAGAATGCTACAAACCAATATCTCTGATGAATACAGATGTAAAAATCCTAATCAAAATTCTAGCAAATCGAATAGAATAATGCATTAGAAAGATTATTCATCACAACAAGGGGGTTCATACACGGGGCACAGGGATGGTTCAACATCCGGAAATCCATCAATTTGATACATCACATAAACAAAATAATGGACAAAAATCATATGATATATCAATTGATGCAGAAAAAGCATTTGACAAGATACAACATCCATTTATGATTCAAACACTTAATACAATCGGTATAGAAGAAAAATACGTTAACATAATAAAGGCCACATATGACAAGCCCTCAGCTAATCTCATAATTAATGGTGAAAAACTGAAGCCCTTTGCTCTACGTTGAGGAACACGACAGGGCTCTCCCCTATTACCTCTGCTTTTCAACATAGTGTTTGAAGTCCTTGCCAGAGCAATCAGGCAAGAGAAAGAAATAAAAGTCTTCCAAATTGGGAATGAAGAAGTTAAATTATCACTCTTTGCAGATGACATGATGCTATACACAGAAAACCCTAAAGATTCCACCAAAAAGCTATTAAAAACAATCAACGAATACAGTAAAGTTGCTAGCTACAAAATCAACATACAAAAGTCCATTGCATTCCTATATACTAACAAGAAATCTCAGGAAAAAAAAAAATACGAAAAACAATTCCCTTTGCAATTGCAGCAAAAACAATAAAATACCTAGGAATAAACTTAACCAAGGATGTGAAGGACCTATATGCTGAAAACTATAAGACATTTTTGAATTGAAGAAGACACAAAGAAATGGAAAGACATTCCGTCTCATGGATTGGAAGAATCAACATCGTTAAAATGGCCATATTACCCAAAGCAATATACAGATTTAATGCAATCCCCATCAAAATCCCAATGGCATTTTTTAAAGAAATAGAACAAAAAATCATCAGATTTCTTTGGAACAACAAAAGACCTCGAATAGCCAAAGCAATCTTAAGAAAAAAGAACAATACTGGAGGTATCACACTCCCTGATTTTAGCTTGTACTACAGGGCTACAATAATCAAAACAGCATGGTATTGGCCGAAAAACAGACACATAGACCAATGGAATAGAATTGAAAACCCAGACATAAAACCACATAAATATGGACAGATAATTTTTGACAAAAAAGCAACAGACATACAATGGAGGAAAGACAGCCTCTTCAATAAATGGTGCTAGGAGAATTGGATAGCCACGTGCAAAAGAGTGAAACTGGACTGCTATCTGTCACCATGTACCAAAATTAATCCAAAATGGATCAAAGACTTAAGCATAAGACATGACACAATAAACTGCATAGAATAAAACATAGGTGCTAAACTTATGGACCTTGGGTTCAAAGAGCATTTTATGAATTTGACTCCAAAGGCAATGGAAGTAAAAGCTAAAATAAACAAATGGGACTATATGAAACTTAAAAGCTTCTGCACAGCAAAAGAAACCATCGACAAAATAAAGAGGCAACCAACTGAATGGGAGAAGTTTTTTGCAAACAATGCCTCCGATAAGGGGCTAATATCCAAAATATACAAGGAACTCATGAAGTTCAACAACAAAATAACCAACAACTCAATTGAAAAAATGGTCATAGGACCTGAAGAGAAATTTTCCAGAGGACATACAAATGGCAAATAGACATATGAAAAAATGCTCAACATCACTAATCATCAGAGAAATGCAAATAAAACCACAATGAGATATCACCTCACCCCAGTCAGAATCACTATCATCAGTAATACAAATAGTAACAAGTGTTGGAAAGGCTGTGGAGAAAAAGGAACCCTCATACACTGTTGGTGGGAATGCAGACTGGTGCAGCCGCTATGGAAGGCAGTGTGGAGGTTTCTCAAAAAATTATGAATAGAATTACCATATGACCCAGCAATCCCTCTCCTGTGTATCTACTCAAAATATCTGAAAACATTTATCCATAAAGACACATGTGCTCCAATGTTCATTGCATCTTTGTTTACCGTGGCCAAGACATGGAAACAACCAAAATGTCCTTCGATAGATGACTGGATAAAGAAGTTGTGGTATATATACACAATGGAATACTATTCGGCGGTAAGAATAAATGATATAGGAACATTTGTGACAACATGGATGGACCTGGAAACTATAATGCTAAGCAAAATAAGTCAGACAGAAAAAGCAGAGAACCATGATTTCACTGATATGTGGTATATAAAGCAAAAACAATAAAAGAACAAGACAAACAAATGAGAAACAAAAACTCATAGACACAGACAATAGTTTAGTGGTTACCAGAGGGTAAGGGAAGTGGGGGGCGGGAGATAAGGGTAAGGGGGATCAAATGTATGGTGATGGAAGGAGAACTGACTCTGGGTGGTGAACACACAATGGGATTTATAGATGATGTAATACAGAATTGTACACCTGAAATCTATGTAATTTTACTAACAAATGTCACCCCAATAAATTCTTTTCAAAAAAGAGATTTTGAAAAAAAAACCAATCTCTATGTTTAAAAAAAAAATCTAAGGCTGTAACAAGAGACAAAGAAGGACATTTTATATGCAATAGTTAAGATATGGGAGCAACCTAAGTGTCCATTGATAGATGATTGGATAAAGAAGATGTGTACATATAACATGAATATATACAATGGAATATAATTTGGCCATAAAAAAGAATGAAATCTTACCATTTGCGATAACACGGATGGATGTAGAGTATATTATGCTAAGTGAAATAAGTGACAAAGACAAATACCATATGATTTCACTTATATGTGGAATTTTGAAAAAGAAAATATACACAAAAAAAAACAATAGAAACAAACATAGATACAGAAAACAAACTAATGGTTGCCAAATTGGAGGGGGTTGGAAGGCTGAGTGAAAAAGTTGAAGGCATTAAGAAGTACAAATTGGCAGTTTTAAAATAGTCCTGGAGATGTAAAGTACAACATAAGGAATATAGTCAATAGTAGTGTAATAACCATGTATGGTGTCAGGTGGGTACCAGACTTATCGGGGGATCACATTGTAAGTTATATAAATATCTAGCTACTATGTTATACACCTGAAACTAATATAATAGTGAATATTAACTCTAATTGAAAACAAAACAAAACAAAATACCATCAATGGCTGCTACACACAATTATTTTTATTAGAGGCTAGAAATCAATATTAAAGGATGAAAAACTTCATGAATTAAGACTTGAAGGCCTGAAATTATATTAACACAGTTATTTCTGGACTGGTAATAAGTTTTGAAAGGTAATAGCATTTCCTTCCTTGAAATATGATTCACTTAATTTATCAGTACTAATACGACAAAGTCTAAGTCCTTACTCCTGTGTTTAAAACGTACATACAATTTATCCTGCATAAATATGCTGAGTCACTAAGGCATGCCCTATGTTTTCATTGTTATTTGTTTCTTTGTTGACTATGAGGAAGGAACTATTTCAACTGAGAGATTCCCACACATTATTCTTTGTGCTTTCAGAAGAAAAGATTTTATGACCATTGATTTAGAGGTAAAGGTAAAAGTTTAACTTACTCCCTATACTTCTTATTTTTGTTAAATCTCAAGAGTTGTTTGGTTTGATATGGGGGTAGGAGTTTTTAGATTTGCTTTTTATTTGCTAGTTAAAGCTCTTAAAGTCTAGCACTAATTCCAGAATATAGAAGATGATAGATAGATGATAGATAGATAGATAGATAGATAGATAAATAGATAGATAGATAGATAGAGGAGTATTTAGTCTTACAAAGTAAAGAATTTCTTAGACTACTTGAATTGTAGAGACAAAAGAAATAAATTACACAGGCAAGGGTTTTTCATTGTGCTCAACCTCTGTATGCTTTATCTTCTTACTTGATTTTATGGGCTCAAGAATCATGAGGAAAATCAGACCTTATCTTTTAATGAGTAAATGCCAAAGGAAGTTCTTTATCAGTTTGTCTTAAGGCTTTGGATATATTTTCTGGAAATACAAAGCTGGTTTACGTAGAGCTCATAAAGGAAGCTTGAATTTTAGTTTCCAGTGAATCGATTATTTTGTGCTTTCTCCATTACCAATGGAATTCATTTTTAATCATAGCCAGTAACTTGAGGTCTCACTACAAAATAAGCCATGTGGGTCAATAACAAATTGTTGTTTACTCTAAAATAGACATGATTCATATGTTTTTCTCTTTCATTAATTTTATTTCTATTTAGTAACAAAATCTGTCTTGTGCGGTTTAGAATAGGACCCAAAGTATCTTCCTGTGATTCTGTGAGAAACAGATGTGACCAAAACACTTTTCATGAAATACCTGCTCCTTTCCATGACTACAACGCAGAATTAATGACTGTAGAAGTGGCTTAAGTGATCAAGGCATTTGAGATTCCAGGTTGATATTAATCCTACCAAGACCAACTCTCTCCACAAACTCCTGTGGTGGACTAAGAGAAAACTTCTAGAAGGAGACCTTTGATTGTCATTCATCCATCTTTCCTTTCACCCACTCCATCACTGACTCATTCATTCATTCATTCAATTGTTCATTCATTTGTTCTTTATTCAAGAAAAATAAATTGACTTCTGTTTAAAAAAAAAAACAAACAACCAAAAAAAACACAGCTATCTGTTTGCCCGTGACAATCTTTTCCTACGACAGATATTTGAAATTTAAGATAGTTCTCTTATTTTATTCAATCATAAATATTGTCATTATTCTATATCTGTACCCGTTACTAAATAACTCTGCATAGGAACTCTTCTATCTTTGCTCACTAAAATTGGAGCTGAAACTGCAAAGCACTTTCTTGCTTTGACAGCTGTCCCTGTTAGGCTCTGCCAGTAGAGGGCAGTAGAGGGAGCCTGCAAGGCGGGAGGAGGGGGAGGAGATTTGCTTGTTCCTGTTTGCTCGCAGACCGCCTACTGTTTGAATGTGAAACACCCCACCCTTGCTTCTTTACCTTGGCAGCAGAAGTGGCAGCAGCCTTACTCAGTCCGCAGATTTTCCATCACTTAAAAACTAGGCTCATCGTTCCCCTCACTTCAGAGACAGCTGCACCAGCCAGCCAATGCTCCCTTTTCAGAGGTCTGAGTTTCCGCTCCATGGGGCTCCTCCTGTGAGTAACTAAGTTATAATGATTCAGACTTCTTTTCCCCCATCCCAAGGAGTGAGAGTTGTTTCCCACAATTGCTACTACTTTATACTTTAAAGTTGGCGTTTTACCCTTTCGGTTTCCTAGTAAACACCATTGTATGTACAGTCATGCATCGCTTAAGAGGGATATGTTCCAAGAATTGCCTTGTTGGATTTCATTGCATTGGAACACCACAGCGTGCACTTACACAAGCCCAGATATACCCCACTACTGGAATTGTATGTGCTATACTTTTATAGTATATGACTAGCAGCACAATAGGTTTGCTTATATCACTATCACTACGAACACATGAGTAATATGTTGCAGTATGTTGTTACAACAGCTTTCACATTACTCGGTGACAGGAATCTTTCAGCTCCATTATAATCTTATAGGACCATCTTCTATACTGGTACATGGTCCGTTGTTGACCAAACATCATTATGTGGCACATGACTGTAATTAACAGTTCTTTATACTAAAATTATCTCTGTTCAAGTAACCTATATGTTCTCTATCTCCTGATCAAACGCTAAACTGATAACAATCTTGGATATTTGAAACAATGAATTAGATTCTTATTTAAGAAAAACATATCTGAGCTATCAGAATTTAGCTATTCAAATGTTAAAATAAATACAAAGTCAAATAAATTATAGAACAATGATGCCTTTCAAGAGATGTATGAAGTTGGAAATATCAATATTCTGAGAAGTCCATGGAATCCTGTTGAAAATTTCTGAATTTACATTGAAATGTAACTTTACATTGCATGACAATATGGAGTTGAGCCAAGACTGACCAACCTGGCACTTCAGAACCTGAGATGGGAAAAGTTACTACAGGAATAATTTAGAGCACAAGGGAAGAAAAAGAAGGAATATGTAGATTAAGTGTCCTTTGTTGTAAATATAATATGCATTGTTTTATCAAATATAAAAGTAATTTATATTCACAGCAGCAAAATTGGAAAAGAAAGACACAAAGAACACATTCAAAATCTCCATAAGCCTACTACTGTGAAATTAAAGTTAACTTTTTAGTGTTTAGGTTTTCCATTTTGTTATATCATTATAGTTTACTTACTGCTCTGTAAGATTATTCTTTTATTTAATAAGATGTGATCATTTTACAATGATCATAAGTAAGTAATTTTAATGTGTTGGTATTTTGAACATTATTAATATACTTTCTCTCTTACCTCATTTATCTTCCTGCAGGGAGTGGAACATATGTTTCAGGAGAAATTAAAAAGGAAAGAACAAAGCAACAATCAGCTTTTGATAAGAAAACTAGGATTTAGCCACAAGAAAATTAGCTTGAGAGGCAAGTGCTGTTGAGGTAGGATTTTCAAACATTCTTTGTCTTCTGCCATTTAGAATTGCAGCAACCATGACTGAAGAATGCATACTTCTAGAGCTCTTCCAGAGTTTGGCAGAGAAGGCCTTCTATAGATGACAATAAATTCAGAATGTTTTCTTCTTCATGATAGGAGGCTATGACATAGGAGATGTAATGGAAAAGGAGAAAGGCAAGACAAAAAGAGAGGTGAGACAAGCAGATATATGGTCCAGTTTTATCTCAGGCTTGGCCATGGGCTGATACCAGAGAGATTTATCTTTTCCTGAGCCATCCTTTGTTTCTATGTGATACAGATAGACTCCCAAAATGTCACAGTGGAGCCTGTTGAAGGGTATGCCAGAAAGAGAACAAGAGGTGTTTTAGAAAGTGACCACATAGCAATTTTTCTGAACTAAACGAAAGCAGAGACACAGCCAGAAGAGTCTTATGCTGCCAGGGAGAGACAAGGTGGGGATTGGTGGTGCAAAGTCAGAGAGAACTGCCAGACCCAAAATAGCTGAGAAAGATGAGAATATGAGTTTGAACAGCCAAAGTGTCCTGCCCTGAATGCCAGCAGGGCCATAGGACCTAGGCAGAAAGAACGTTGTCCCCAAAACCAGCATACATTAAAAGTCACCACAAAGATTAGAACTTTTCCTCCCTCCAATGTCATGACTTTTCCTAAATCATCCATTTTGATGTCCTTTGAAATAAATAGCATCTTAGTGAAGGAAGCAAGAGGAGGGGGGAAACTTAAGAGAAACTGAGCTTTTTAATAAGAGAATGGAATATTATGCAGAACGACAGTTTAAGTTATCAGACTAGACTTGGCTTAAAACTAGACTAAACATATGTCATTCTTCCCAATAAACTGTGGGTGGGGACCTGAGAGAAAAGGCTGTATGAGTTATAGATAAAAATTAAGTACATTTTCTCTATACATCATAGTCAAAGTTTGAGTTTAGTTTGGCAATTCCATTACATGATTATTTCTAACATAATTTTTAAAGATATATGGTATTTTATGAGATGCAATAGTCACCTGTTGCTGCCAGAACAAATTTGCCACCAGTTTAGCAGCCTAAGCAATGCTCATTCATTCTCTCACAGTTCCTCTGGTTCAAAGGCTGGAATCAAGGTATTGGTAGGGACTACAGCTTTCCAGTGGGGCTCGAGATGCTCTTCCAAGCTCACTGGAGATTGGCTGAATTCAGCTCCTTGTAATTGTAGGACTGCTGTCCCTGTTTCCTTGGCATGGGGCTCCTGCGACTTCCAGCCAACAACGGTGCATCAAATCCTTCTCATGCTTGGAGTTGCTCTGATTTGCTCTGTACCACCCCTCTTTGCCTCCCTTTTCTGCTTTTAGGGGCAATTACATTGAGCACACTCAAATCCCCAGGATAATCTTTCTATTTTAAGACAAACTGATTAGTAACCTTACTTACATCTGAAAAGTCCTTTTCACCAACATAACCACCAGAGGTACAGAGATTGTAGGGACCAAAATTCTGCCTACTGCAAACGATGTATCTGGAATACAGATGGTTCCCAAATTAGAATGGTTCTACTTATGATTTTTTTTTTTTACTTGAAAAAGATGCAAAAGTTGATACACATTCAGTAGAAACCGCACTTCAAATTTTGAATTTTGATCTTTTCCCAGCTGGCAATATGCGGTACGGTACTGTCTCGTGATGCCGGGCAGAGGCAGCGAGCCTCGTGGTCACGAGGGTAAACAACCCACGCTCTACAGTGCACTATGCTTCCAGTGACTTTTGTATATGTGTTTTCTCATCCCCTCATGTCTACAAAACATCCTTCTGTGTCTCCTGCTTCTGAGAAAAGGAAGGCAGTTACTCCTGAGATGCAACTCAAGATAATTGCCCAACTGCAAGCTAATGGCAGTGTTCTGAGCACGTTTAAGGAAGCCCAGGCTAAGCTGCAACGTTCGGTAGGTTAGGTTGATGAAACGCATTTTTACTTATAATATTTTCAATTTGTGATGAGTTTATAGGGATATAATCCCATTGTACATCGAGGAACATCTCTAATTTGTTTTGCTGATTTCCTACGATTCTCTATTCAGGCCCTTTGCTTCTTTGTGTATAATAAACAAAGGGATGAGCACCCTTGTAAAAAGCTTGAGCACAGGACGTTGCCTAGCAAGTCCGTGGGGGAGTGGTTGTTGATCCTGTCCCCTGGAAGCATAATGTACGTGAAGTATTCAAGGCATTCGGATCACTGGAGCCTTCCCACACCTGCGAATAACTGGGAGCCTGTGAGAGCTGCATGAGGCCATAGAAAAACTAAGTAAGGCTCTGTGCTGACAAGTAACATTGATGCACACTCCATCTATGTCTTACAAGCTCCAGTTCTCCTGGGAAAGACATCCCGAATATGACTGCTGCCTTTCTTGCTTGTGGCATAAATGCAGAGAAAAACATCTTTTTCAGCAGTCACGGGTATCGGACCATACAGAATTCAGTTGGAGCTTGGTCAGGATACCATGATTTATACTGGAGAAAGGCAGAGAATGCTAACCAGAAGCACCATCGCCCAATGGGCCCACTTACACCCCAGCTTCTGGCTGTGGGCATTCTGTCACACAGGCCCACACACTGGGGAACCAGGGGTCGGGGGTTCTGGTGGGGGGGCGCAGGGCAGAACCCAGCAAAGGGAACTGTTCAGGATCTCACACAAAGTTCAAAACAAGTTTTGGCAAATTCCTTCCAGTACCCAATTCATTTTAACTTTAATGAAGTAGGTAAAAATCCTTCGTGATCCTTCTACCACAGCCTTTGTCAGTTCTAAATAAACAACCCAAGTTGGAAATTTTTAAAAAGTATATGTAACCAGAGATGCTGAGGAAATTATCATACGTAAAATAGAACTATATACAACCCTATGTTAATAAACTTGAAAATCTCAATTAAGTAGAGAATTAAACAGAAACTTTTAAATTATAAATTACACTCAGGATTAAGCAGGAATATGAATTTATCAAGTTTAGTGCATATAGATGGCATGTCAAATCATTGGGCAAATTATGAAATTCAATAAATTGACTATGATAATTTAAATATTTGTAAATATTTATATTCAATCTTTAACTTTAGTCCAGATGGATTGAAAAGAAAACAATGAAATATAACACTATAAAATACTAGAAGAAAATAAACATGGCATTTAAATAATCTCTTGGTACCTTCATCTTTTCAAACCAAGTAAGAAGGAACCAAGTTATACAAATCCTTTCAATCTGATGGTGAACATAACACTGAGTCATTTTTGTTTTATATTTTATTTAATTTTCACAGACAATGCAGCATCATGGTTATGATCCTAGATTTAGATCCCTGCTCCATTCTCCTGAGTTGTGTGTCCATGGACAAATTATGGCACTTATGCCTAACTTTCCTCAACTCTAACATGGAGATAATAATAGTATTGCCCTGTAAGACTGTTACGAGAATTAAGCAAGTAAGTACATGTCAAAAACTGAGAATGGGGTTTGGTATATCAATAAATGCCTAGTTTTGTTATTCTTTTTCATTTCTTCTTCTCTCATTCTATGAGGAAGTCTGGATATGTCCTCCATGTCATTTTAAATCTTTTCTCCCGTTTATTCACCTCATCCTTTTCCTCCAAAACTGAGAGAATTTCTTACTTTGTCATCACATTTTATAATTTGCTTTCCTGAAGAATCTAATCTGCTTTTCTCTGTCCCTTTTAATTTATTTTAAATTTTTGGAAACCATGTGTTTTATTTCTAGATAAACTTTCTAGATATCAGAGTTTTTTTACTTTTCATTCACTGCAATCTTTTCTCTTACTCTCTTTAACCCATTTAAATTAGACTTTCTGACATTTTCTTCTTTTATATGCAGTATTCACTTCAAATGGGGCAATGAATTAAGCCAATGTTTTCAAACATTAAAATGTTTTTCTCTGTGGTAATTTTTTCCCCTCTATTTGCCCATCTTTATAGGGGAGAGCCTATGATTGTCTTAGATAATCAATAAAATCATTGATCTTTCAGAGATTCAGAAATAATTTCCTTCAGAGATTGAGCCTTTCCACAACATTCAAACTTTATAAAAGAGTAGAAAGTCAGTTTTGATACTTAGTTTTCTTTACTGGGATTCTAAGTCACTGTGGGGAGTAGGGAGGAAATAGATATTTCAATAGTTTGCCAAAGTATTGTTTTTCTGAGCTTACTATTAAAGCATAAAGTTAGTTGGAGCAGTGTTTCCTCCCTCTAACTGGAAGCCCCTGGATCACAAGGAAGCTTGGAGTCACCCTTTTATTTAGCATGACAGTCCAGTGCACTCCCCAAACAATTCAAATCATTTCTTCCAAAAAACTGTCCTGTGGCCCACCTTCCCTTGAGGTTGCTTCAGCCACTAACTAGGCTTCATCTTTCTATCACCTATCATCATCTGACATATTATATATTTACAGGTTCAGTTGTGTATGCCAACCCCCATCCACCTACATACACACATTAGCATTTCTGACACACAGTAGGTGCTCAACAACTATTTGTTAAATGAATAAATATTTCTCAAGTGGCCTTTTCTTTCACATAAAATTAATCTTAGCTCGTTAGTTGCTCCTTCAACATGCTTTTCTGGTGTATCTCCTGGAAAGAAATTCTGTAAAATTCCTGGCATGATTTCTGATGGTGACATTTTCTTTAATTTCAGTGTAAATTGACACAAGCTGAATGATGAATATAGGAGTGTCTCTTGTGCATGCTGTGTGTATTCTCCTGTTGTAGTTGAGACTTGATTGTTTTTGGCACATGAATGGGTAGAACTGACTCTCAGACACGTAGATCAATGGAGCAGAATACAGAGCCCAGAAATAAAACCATGCCTATGCAGTCATTTAATCTATGACAAAGGAAGCAAGAATATACATTGTGGTAAAGACTATTTATTAAATAACCTTTATTTGTAAAGACTATTTAATTAAAAAGTAGACTATTTAATAAAAAGTATATTATAAATAAAGACTATTTAATAAATGGTGCTGGGAAAACTGGACAGATACATGCAAAAAAATGAAACTGGACCACCTTCTTAATCTATATACAAGAATTAATTCAAAATGGATTAAAGACTTAAATGTAAGACCTGAAATCATAAAACTTTTAGAAGAAAACATAGGCAGTAAACTCTCAGACATTACCCTTAGTAACATTTTTAATGATATATCTCCTCCAGCAAAGGAAACAATAAACAAAGGGGATTACTTCAAACTAAAAAGTTTTTGCACAGCAAAGCAAAACATCAATAAAATGAAAAGACATCCTATTGAATGGGAGAAGATATTTGCAAATGATACATCTTATAAAGGGTTAATATCTAACATTGATAAGAAACTTATACAACTTAACACCACAAAAACAAACAATCCAAATAGCAAAGGGGTAGAAGACATGAATAGACATTTCTCTAAAGAGGACATACAGATGGCCAATAGACATATGAAAAGATGCTCAATGTCACTAATCATCAGAGAAATGCAAATTAAATCCACAATGAGATATGATCTCACACCTGTCAGAATGGCCATCATCAATAAATCAACACACAAGTGCTGGTGAGAGTGTGGAGAAAAGAGAACCCTCATGCACTGTTGGTGGGGTTGCAAATTGGTGCAGCCACAATATAAAAAGGTATGGAGGTTCCTCAAAGAATTAAAAATACAACTACCTTATTACCCAGCAATTCCACTCCTGGGGATTTATCCAAAGAAAACCAAAACACTAACTAGAAAAGATATATGCATTCATGTGTTTACTTCAGTGCTATTCACAATAACCAAAATATAGAAACAACCAAAAAGGTCATCAATAGACAATAGGATAAAGAAGTTGTACATATATACAATGGAATATTACCCTGCCATAAAAAATAATGAAATCTTACCATTTGTGATAACATGGATGGACCTAGAGGGTATTATGCCTAATGAAATAAGTCAGAGAGAGGGGGGCAAATACCATATGATCTCAATTATATGTAGAATCTAAAGAACAAAACAAACAAACAAACAAAATAGAAACAGACTCATAGATACAGAAAGCAAATTGATGGTTACTAGATGAGAGGGGTGTTGGGGGGATGGGTGGGAAAGGTAAAAGGTAAGAAGCACAAATTGGTAGTTACAAAATAGTCACAGGGATGTGAAGTATAGTATGGTGAATATAGTCAATAATATTGTAAAAACTATGTATAGTGTCAGATGGGTACCAGATTTATTGGGGGAGGGGAATAAAGAAGAACAACAACAAGGAGGAAAAGAACAGGAAGAGAAAAGAAGAGAAGAAAGTGGAACAGGAGCAAGAGAAAGCAGAAGAGGAAGAAAAGCGACAATAACAACTAAATAAATGGATATGTACCTTAATATCTCGGAAAAGAAGAGACAAAAAAATCAGGGTAAGACAACTCTTCATCTTCTGTAGTAAGGAATTAGTGGATAATATCAAATGTTGAGAAAATGGGAAAAATCATAAGCAAATTATTTAGTTAAGGATTTGACCATCAGAAAAAAACTGATAACAGAACATTCAAATAGGTATGTTAGTAAAAACTGAAAAAGCATATGAGAGTTTATAATCAACAGCAATATATTCTCAGTTTACCACAACATACACATAATCTCACTCCCCAGAAGCAAATACTTTTAACTTGTTTTTTGAGCAATACTTCCATTATACTGAATCGTATGTTTGCACTTCAATTTCTTGACTTAAATGCTCTATTCACAATGACCTGACATTATGAAATACAATGATTTTGTACATTAGGTCACCCCCACCTTCATCTCCCCTCTCATCTACTTAGAAGAAATTCAGAAGAGGTGTAATTCCAGAATCTCAAAGATGGGAGCAAAAGGACATTGAACACATTACAGTTAATTGAAAGTTTATCTAATCTATCCTAATCATAATCGATGCCATGAGCCAAGGAATATAGCTTTAAAAATACTGAAGGCAGACTTAATTTCGTAAGAACTCTGTCATGAGTAGATGGACTAGGCGCAAACATTTGCCCCCCACATTATGAGAACCCAATAAAATAATTCATAATGGAATTAACTCATAAAGGGAAAGAGGCAGGAGAGAGCATCATCATTAGTTAAGAAAAATGTTTGGAAGAAAATAAAAGGATAAAAATATATTTATATTTGAAACCAAAGAGGAAGACACAACTCAAACACATGAACTAGAGAATAGAGAGTATAATTCAAAGTATGCATTTGATACTCTAGTGCCAGTCCCTAAACCATGTCCACCAGAAGTAGAATGACAAGCAATATAGCACATATGCTGCAAAAAAACTTAAATTAAAAGAAAAAAGAAGGTTTTTTTCTTAAGACATTAAAGAAAATGCTCATGGAGAACTAAACTAGCAACTGTGAGAATAAAAATTTGTATTCTGGTATTTGTGAAATCCTCCAGCTCATGGCTCACTCTGCCTAAAGAAAAACCTAACCAACAGTCATCAAGTAAAGAAGAGAAAATCTGCATTAGAGAAAACAAGTATATAAAGAAAAAAAGGGAGAAACTAAATCAGGAAGGAATAGATTTTCAGGGAAGAATAGTGAGCCTTGATGGGGTTCAGGGAAGGCTGTCCCAAAATATGCCACTTTGGCATACTGATAATTTTGAATGAAAGTTACTTAACAAAGAACCAGTGCAAGAAAGACACACTGACCATCTTTAGTTCCCCTGAAAGTAGGAAATAGATTGCCCATGTGAAGGCTACCTTCCCTGCGTCTGGAAGGTAGAAGGCATCTTCATCACCAGAGATAGGAAATTCAGGTTCAATAAGGTTGTATAAACAAACTTTGTTACTTCTTCACTCATTTGCTACCCCAAGCCCAAACCCCTCTGTCAATTCTTCACAAATAATTGTTTCTTTGTTTAAAAGTTATAAAAGCTGCTTGCTTTGGTGACTTCAGGGAGTCTCATATTTCTCTGAGCTCTTGTATGTACAAAATTAAAATGATTTTTCACCTGTGAATGTCTTATGTCAATTTAATTGTTAGGCCAGCCAAAGAATCTAGAAGGGAAGAAAGAAAAAATTTTCTTCCCCCACAACTTAAAACCAAAAGATGAGAGCTTACTTTTGAGTGTCTCCAGACAATTCATGAGATACAGTAGCACTAAATTAAAAATGAATGCTATAAATAAAAGAGAAATTGAAGAACTAGATTTTGGGGAAAATGAAGCACTTCTGAAATATGACTTTTGAAAATCAATAGAAGTGTTGAAGACAAAGTTATAGAAATCTTTAATAACATGGAACAAACAGCAGGACTAGAAAACATGAGATAAAGATAAGGGGAATAAAGAAAAAATCCAAGAGCATAAGCTGCTTAACTGAAATTCTAGAAAATAAGGGAAAAATAATATGGAGGGAGAGAAATTACTGAAATGATAATCATAGAACATTTCCCAAAGCTGCAGAAATACATAAATATGTATAAGGAAAGGGATGGACGTTAAAGAAAAACAGGCCTAGACACATCAATGTACGAATTAGGCCACCAAGTACCTAGGAGTCAGTAGTAGGTGATATTGAGTTGAATGCAGATGGCATTGTAAAATTCCCTGCAAGGTCCTAAGTAAGAAAGGTTTTGAACCTAGAATTCTACATGCAAACAAAATATCAAAATAAGATTTTTGAAAAAGGTATTTTTACCCTAGAAAGACCAGAAAGCTTAACTCCTTTGCATACAGTCATGGAGTTATTTGAGGAAGAACGTTAAAGAATTAAACTGAAAAACAGGGTAAAAAAATAAATGGGATGTAAAATTCAAGAAGGAATTAAATGACAGTCTCTGGAAGATAGCTCTACCATGAGTCTAGAGGGGAACGATCACATGCTATAAAGGGGATCAGGTGACTATGGAAGCATCTCTTCAAGAAGTGGATTCTATAAAACAGATAATTTGTTAAGAAGCTGCTTAAATCCAGGGATGTGGAAAAGTGTACATTTTTGTTGTTAAGAACGACAACAACAAAAGCAAATAGAAACTCTAGGGAAAAACAAAAACTCTACAATAAAGTCATAGCACAAATATGAGGGAAACTAAAATGAGGCAAGATTTTTTACATGACTTAAGCTATATATACTGTGTTTCCCTGAAAATAAGACGGAGCCAGATAATCAGCTCTAATGCGTCTTTTGGAGCAAAAATTAATATAAGACCTGGTATTATATCATATCATATCATATCATATCATATCATAAGACTTGGTCATAATATAATATAAAACTGGGTCTTATATTAATTTTTGCTCCAAAAGACACATTAGAACTGATTGTCCGGCTAGGTTTTATTTTTTGGGAAACAGCGTGTGTGTGTGTGTGTGTGTGTGTGTGTGTGTGTGTGTGTGTGTTTGTGTGTGTGTACACATATATGTATACCATATGTATGTATGTGTATACATATGTGTATATATATGTGAGTGTATATGTGTGTGTGTATATAGCATATATATATATGTCAATAAAAAGAAAATTCACTTGAACGTCACACTTAGAACATTTTTTTTTGAGTGGTGAAGGGTTGCTGATACAGATTTACATTTCAGTCTTTCTGAATCTTTCATCTTATTTGGTTTTTGTAATTACAATGTCCCTCCAAAATTCATATACTGAGGATTAAGCTACAATGTGATAATATTTAGAGGTGGTGATTTTGGGAGGTGATTCAGTCACAACTGTGGAGCCTTCATGTATTGGATTAGTGCCCTTATAAAAAAGACCCCAGAGACCTCACTTGTCCCTTTTTACCATGTGAGGACACAGCAGGGAAAGGACCATCTATGAACCAGGAAGTGGGTCCCAGCAGACACTGAATTGCTGTCACCTTAATCTTGGACTACCCAGCATCCACAATTATGAAAAATAAAGGTTTGTTGCTTAAGCTACCCACATCATGGTATTTTTGTTATAGCATTCTGAATGGACAAATACAGTAATCAATCTTTTTCATATAACCAGAATTCTGAACAAGGTTTTATCTTTTTTTTACTCTTTAGAGTCAAATTATAGGAAAAACATGAAAGAATTAACCTTGATAACGTAAAGAAACAGCACAATATAAGGTAGAGGGGGAATAAAGTGTAAGAATGTGGCACTTTTTTTTTTCTAAAATGGGAGATGACACTGTCTAAAACTAATGGAAGAAAAAAATCATTAAAATGTATTTTTATGGGAATTGATCAAAATGGCAGCATGAGGTGAGCCTCTGTAAATCTCCCCTGGAATTTACAACTAATAGAACAACAATAACTCCACAAAGGACTCCCTGCACAGCAGACAGGCAAGACGAACAGCCCCACTACTGAATTCACCTCCAGGTGGGTGAATCACGTGAGCTGGGGAAGAGGGAGAAGTGCGGAGACGGAGCCGCTCCGGCATAGGACGGAGACCTAGCTCAGTGCATCGAGCTCACTGCATCCTGGAACAACTGCAGCTGTGGGAGAGGGAAGAACTCGGACTACTAGGGCTCTACTTATGGTCCACAGGGCTGAAGAGGCAGCATATAACACGGCTGAAGCCAACGCTCACGGCAGAGACTTCAGAGAAAAGACTGAGGGAAGAAGGCTGAAAATGGTGGTTTAAGCTCTCACTGCTGAGCGGAGAATGGAAGCCTTAGGCACTAAGACTAGCCGTCCCCTCCCAACAATCCCAAAGCCCACCCCACCCACACCTGCCCGGTGCTAGAAGCGGAACACTAGCAGTGTCACATCAAAAGAACAAAACATTTGCTGTTCTGAGAACTGTGGACCTCAGACACAGATTCGCAACTCAACTAGTTCCAGCAAAGGGGAGGGAGCTGTGGAAGCAGGACCCGCGTCGGTGGTGGTCGCAACCATTGCTCTGGGCCACCTCTCACAACTCACCCCACCCCTGGCCCCACCTATCTGGGCGGATTCCTGCAGGAGTAAACAGAACTGCTGAAACATACAGGCTCTGAATCTGGTGCAGAAAGAGCTTTGGAACTTCAAAAGCTCTTCGAATCACCACAGGGACGCAGCGCCATATGATCCAGATGAACTGTTAACAGAGGAGAAGCCCGTTTCCCAGGGAATCCCCCTATTGTGTGAGAAGCTGGAATAGTGCAGAGAAAACATAGCACTACTATGTGAGAGAGGAAAATAAAGGCTGCAGTCGGAGAGAATATAAAACATTCTACCAACAAGTATTGGAAAACAAAAGAAATACCTCTTCCTATCAACCTCTTGCAGAAGCCACTCCTGTAGATGTCTAGGAAGAGAAATAATAAACCAGTAATTGCCATGATTATCCAAGGGAACAAGACAGCTCAGAAAGAAAGTGAAAAGTTTTCAGAAAAGGAACTTAAAGATATGGAAATATGTGACTTAAATGACAGAGAATTCAAGATTGCAGTTCTGAAAAAACTCAACGAGATGCAAGAAAACACAGAAAGTCAATTCAATGAACTCAGAAATGCAATCAAAGAACAACATGAGCATTTTATAAAAGAGATTGAAATTTTTAAAAGAAACCAAAGAGAATTTCTGCAGATTAAAAACTCAATAGAAGAAATTAAGAATGAAATAACCAGCTTAGGTAGTAGAGTTGACCACATGGAGGAAAGAATCAGTGACATCGAAGATAGAAACCTGGAAATTACTCAGATGGAAGAAGAAAGAGACTTGAGACTTAAAAGAAATGAAAGAACTCTACAAGAACTTTCTGACTGTATCAGAAACAGCCATATAAGAATAATGGGCATACCAGAAGGAGAAGAAAGAGAGAAGGGAACAGAGAATATATTCAAAGAAATTGTTGATGAGAACTTCCCAAATTTGTGGACAGAACTGGATCCTCGAATCCAAGAAGCAAATAGAACACCTAATTACCTCAATCCTAACAGGACTTCTCCAAGGCACATTGTATTGAAGCTGTCTAAAATCAACGACAAAGAAAGAATCCTCAAGGCAGTCAGGGAAAAGAAGATGGTAGTCTACCAAGGAAAGCCCATTAGATTATCATCAGATTTTTCACCAGAAACTCTACAAGCCAGGAGGGAGTGGAACCAATTACTCAAAATATTGAAACAGAGAAATTATGAGCCAAGAATAATATATCCAGCAAAGATATCCTTTAGATAAGAAGGAGGAATAAAGACCTTTCCAGACATACAGAAGCTGAGGGAATTTTCTAATAAACAACCTGCACTACAAGAAATACTAAAGAAGGCTATTTGACCACCATCAACAAGGACAATTTGTGGCAACATAAAAAAGGGGAGAGTAAAGGCCTGAATAGGAATACGGGAATGAAGAAAGTAAGCATGCTGAAGAAAATGGAATACTCTAAATATCAAACATTCTTTTACATAAACCTAATGGTAACCACTCAAAACAAACCAGAACTGAAATATATACTGTAATTAAAAAAGAAATCAGGGAAACATCATACAATACCAGCACACAGAAATAATAGACAACAACAAAAAGGCAAAGAAACAATGGAGAAACAGCCTCACCAGAGAACTAAAGATAGAATGACAGTAAATCCTCACGTATCGATAATCACCTTAAAAGTAAGTAGACTGATCTCACCAATAAAAAGGCACAGAGTAGCAGATTGGATCAAAAAACTAAACCCAACCATATGCTGTCTCCAAGAGACACATCTCAGCTACAAGGACAAGCATAGACTCAAAATGAAAGAGTGGAAATTGACACTCCAAGCAAATGGTACCCAGAGAACATCAGGTGTAGCCATAATGATATCAGATGAAACAGACTTCAGGGTGAAAAAGATAACAAGAGACAAAGATGGACATTTCATAATGGTAAAGGGGACTATACAAAAAGATGACTTAACAGTCATCAATATTTATGCCCCCAATCAGGGAGCACCAAAATATACAAAGCAACTACTAATAGAACTAAGGGGAGAAATTGACCAAAACACAATTATACTAGGAGACTTAAATACCTCATTGACAGCTATGGATAGATCATCCAAACAGAAAATAAATAACAAAATAGCAGCCCTAAATGACATATTAGATGAAATGGACATAATTGACATATATAGAGCACTTCATCCTAAAATGTCAGACTACACATTCTTTTCGAGTGTACATGGAACATTCTCAAGGATAGACCACATATTGGGACATAAAATCAGCCTCAGCAAATTTAAGAAGATTGAAATCATACCAAGCATATTTTCTGATCACAAGGCTTTTAAATTGGATATTAACTGCAAAAAGAAAACAGGAAAAAACACAAATACATGGAGATTAAACAACATAATTTTAAAGTACAACTGGGTCAAAGCAGAAATTAGAGGAGAGATCAAAAGATACATAGAAACAAATGACAATGAAAATACATCCTACCAAAATTTTTACATAATTTTTACATAATTTACTACATAAGGCCACTGCATAAAACCAGGAAGCATAGCAACCCTACATAGAAACAAACACAGGCTTATTTCGTGAAATAAGTCAGACAGAAAAAGTAGAGAACCATATGCTTTCACTGATATGTGGTATATAAATCATAAACAACAAAAGAACAAGACAAGCAAATGAGAAACAAAAACTCATAGACACAGACAATAGTTTAGTGGTTACCAGAGGATAAAGGGAGAAGGGAGTGGTGGATGAGGGTAAAGGGGATCAAATATATGGTGATGGAAGGAGAACTGACTCTGGGTGGTGAACACACACTGTGATTTATAGATGATATAGAATTGTATACCTGAAATTTATGCAACTTTACCCCAATAAATTTTAATTTGAAAGAGAAAAAAAGGAAAGGAAACAAACAAACAGAGGCATCCAAAATGAGGAGACAAAGAAATATTTCCCAAATGAAAGAAAAGAACAAAGTTCCAGAAAAAAATAAATAAACGGCATACAAGGAAACTCCCAGATTCAGTGTTCAAAACACTGGTTATAAAGATGCTCAATAATCTCAGGGAGAACATCAACAAAGAGATAGGAAACATAAAAATGGAGACAAAAAACATAAAATGAACCAGTCAGAATAAAGAATACAATAACTGAAATGAAGGATACATTAGAGGGAATCAACAGTAGATTAGATGAAACAGAGGATCGAAGCAGTGATTTATAAGATAAGGTAGTAGAAAACACCCAATCAGAACAGCAAAAAGAAAACAGAATCCAAAAAAATGAGGATAGTTTATGGGGCCTCTGGGACAACATCAAGCTTGACAGCATTTGGATCATAGGGGTACCAGAAGGAGAAGAAAGACAAGTAATTGAAAACTCATTTGAAGAAATAATGACTGAAAACTTCCCTAAGCTGGCAAAGGAAATAGATATACAAGCCCAGAAAGCACTAAGAGTCCCAAACAAGATGAACCCAGAGTCCCACACCAAGACACAACATAATCAAAATGCCAAAGGTTAAAGACAAAGATCGAATCTTAAAAGCAGCAAGGCAAAAGCAGTTAGTTACCTAAAAGGGAGCTCCCATAAGATTGTCAGCTGATTTCTCAACAGAAACTTTGCAGGCCACAAGGGATTGGCAGGAAATATTCAAAGTGATGAAAAGCAAGGACCTACAACCAAGATACTCTACCCAGCAAAGTTATTATTTAGAATCAAAGGACCGAGGAAGAGCTTCCCAGGAAAGAAATAGCTAAAGAAGTTCCTCATCACCAAACCAGTATTACAGGGAATGTTAGAGGGATTTATGAAAGAGAGAGAGAGAGAGAGAGAGAGAGAGACCAAAAATATGAATAATAAAATAGCAATAACTATGTATCTATCAACAATTAACTTTAAATATAAATGGATTAAATGCTCCAATCAAAAGATATAGGGTGGTTGAGTGGATAAGAAAACAAGATGCTTACGTATACTGCCTACAAGAAACTCACTTCAGATGAAAAGACACACACAGACTGAAAGTAGAGAGATGGGAAAAGATATACCATGAAAATGAAATTTTTTTAAAAAATCTATAATAGCAATACTTATACCAGACAAAATAGACTTTATAAAAAAGTCTATAACAAGTGACAATAGGCCCAGTAATCCCATTTCTGGGTAATTATCTGAAAAAAACCCAAAATGCTACTTTGAGGGGATGTGCTCATCCATATGTTCATTGCAGCATTGTTTACAATGTCCAAGATGTAGAGTCAGCGTGGGTGTCCATCAACGAGTGAATGGATAAAGAGGAGGTAGTACATATATGCAATGGAATATTGCTCGGCCATGGAAGGAAATGGGTTATTTGCATGATTATTATTATTATTTGAAAATTGAACATCTTGAATATTATAATGTGTTAACTCCAAAAATCTGGTTCTTCTTCCTTCCTCAGGGTTTTGTTGTTGTTGCTGCTTGCTTGCTTGCTTTGAATATAGTTGTTTGTCTGTCTAGTGACCTTTCTAAATTACTTTTGTAATGTCTCTATTCTTCGTCATTTGTGACATCCGAATTCTGTTTCTTTAGCTTGTGGTCAGCTAACATTTTTAACTTGACCACCTGGGAAGAAGGAAGAGAGAGAGAGAGAGAGAGAGAGAGAGAGAGAGAGAGAGAGAGAGAGAGAGAGAGAGAGAGAAGAAAAGAAGGGGAGGGGAGGGGAGGGGAGGGGAGGGGAGGGGAGGGGAGGGGAGGGGAGGGGGAAGGGGAAGGGGAAGGGGAAGGGGAAGGGGAAGGGGAAGGGGAAGGGGAAGGGGAAGGGGAAGGGGAAGGGAAGGGAAGGGAAGGAAAGGAAAGGAAAGGAAAGGAAAGGAAAGGAAAGGAAAGGAAAGGAAAGGAAAGGAAAGGAAAGGAAAGGAAAGGAAAGGAAAGGAAAGGAAAGAAAAAAAAACTCTCCTAGTTTTTGCAGACTGACTCTCTGTTGGGACACTCCTTTAATGCTTAGTCAGGCTATTTTGAACTCTGCCTTAGTTTTCACTTTCTGCTGGTGCCGAGCCTAGAGATCAGCCACAAATGAACGTTTAGGTCTTCTTAGGTATTTTCTGAACTAGCACACTGTCCTGGACCTGCATGTGACTTTCTAAATTCCCTGATATACATGAGTGAGTTCCATTTCCCAAATTTCCAAATGAAACTCTTTCCCTAGCTTTTCTCCCAGGTTTTCAACATGTCTATTGTTTGTGCCAACTGTAATCTTTACCCACATGTGGCAGTGAATTGTTCGTTTACCTTAAAATGTTTTTCCTAAAAATGCCCTCTGCATAGTTGCTGCTCTAGCCTGAAAAGTTCTGAATTATGTAAAACAAATGCAAGTGCCTTGCGTTAGTTCTTCAGATAGGCCCCAAATAGGTTAAAACAAACCAACTTTTGAGAATAAGGCCAGCTCTTCTCCCTTCAAAACCAGAACTGAGAACTTTTATCTTCAAGACCACTGCTAGGGATGGTAGGGGAGAGCAGGTGAAACTGCCACAAAGATTTCCTACCATTTTTGTGTTGCCTTATTAAAAAACAATCAGTGTTTCCTTGTTTTCTGTAAACCTTTGACAGTTTTCCAGAGTTCTAACAAAATTAATTATGAATTTTTGCTCAAATTTCATGGTTTCTGTGGAGAGAAAGACCCTTGGAATTACCTATTCTGACATTTTCCCTGATGTTACCAAACTCATCATTTTAACTCAGCCACACTGGACCTGGCTCATATTTTGCCTTTGTCAACCAGTTTCAGGAGATTTTTCAATAGTGTGACATTTTAAGTAAGATCATCTGCTTTTGAATTTCAGTTTGGCCACTTACTAGGTGTGTGACCTAGAGTAAGTCACTTCGTGAGTCTTGGTTTCAGCACTTCTTAATTAGGGGTGATAACAAAAATAAACATCTTCACCTTTGAAGGGAAGGGTTATTTCATGTACAAAATGAAATAATGTGTATATATTTGAAAATGATTTAAAAATACATGATAAAAATTATAAAATGCAAAATTTCAAAAATCTGTATTTTACTTCCCATTCCCTCTGCCATTAAATTCTATACAAAATATTTCCAAGTGTTTAATCTTTATTTTATGACTTTTCTGTCAATCTTTCCAAAGATTGCCATTTATTTATCATATAAAAATATTTTAAATGGGAATGTATCTTCCCATGTTAAATGGGAGATAAACCAAAGTTACCTCATAAAATTGTAAAACAGAATAAGATAATACATGTGAATATTACTTGAGGGAAAAACATATCTAGTATTTCTCATAATATTTATTCTAGTCAAAGACAATCAAAGTAGAGGTTTCTGCTATTTCAGAAAAACCACCACTCAGATATTCAGGAATTTGCTTTCCCCTGTTCAATTTCAAGAGTTTAGGGTTCTTATTGTTAGAATCACACTTGAGAATTACCTGAGATTTTCTTTTCAATACAAATCCCCTCCTGAATCTCATTTGAGAACCAAGAGCCAGGCATATTTTTTTTAAAGCTCTGTAGAAAACTATGATAAGCAGTCAGGACTGAGAACCATTGATTTGAATGTTTCTGAGTTATATGAATATATCCCACAGGCCTTATAGTACATCTTACATATATATATCTATATCTATCTATCTATCTATCTATCTATCTATCTATCTATCTATCTATATATATATATTCATTTCGTATCAGACTCAAGACAAGTAACAGGTGTGATGATGTTTATATATATATGTATATACATATATATATAAACATCATATATAAACATCATCACACTTGTTATTTATCTTGAGTCTGATACGAAATGAATGCCATAGATAAGCACATTTTTTCCATTTTACCATTCAATTGAGATCACAGGTAATGAGTGATTCATCAAAGGTCCACCAGCTAGGAAGTGGGAGAATCATATGTCAGAGGTTAGGTTGATTTTTAAGCCCAGTTCTCTTTCCACAGCACCAGATACATGCTTTTATAATGACCTGCCCATCCAGTTTTCATATCACTCATTCCCAACACTCCTGCTGTGGATACTCTTTGGAAACCCATGTCTTTTAAATTATCTCCATTTTAGAGACATGGTCTAGTAAAGGATTCATGTTTTTCCTTATCCAGTATAAACATTATGATTCAACACACTAAACATATTCTTACCTACATCTTCAATGGTCTTATCCCTTTGTTTTTCTAAGATTTTTGCCCTTACAATCATCCTCCTTGCATCAATACTATCTTTCCTTCCCCGGTTATCTTTCTGGATGTCTGTCACCCACTAGTGAAAACCATACACTATGTGAATTTCTGCTTATTCTCCATCCTCATCAAGAGCCTCTGTATCTCTCAGTAATCCATTTCAGTGTTTATGCTTTACTCACTCCCCAATGCCTAAAACTTCAAAAATTATCTCACTTTCTAGTCACCTTTCAACTATCAGCAGGCCTCTGCCTCAATGGTACCACTGAAAATATTCCTTTGAAGAGCACTGAATATCCAAATCCAGTGAAATGTGTTCAGTTGTGGCCTTATTTGCCCTCTCTGTGGAATTTGATGTTAGACCATTCTCTTTTTCTTAAAATTACCTTTTTATTTATACCATTCTCAGTTGATTGTCTTAGTTCCTTTTTAGTAAGTTTTTCAAGTATCTCATCTTCTTCCTGGCCATTGTGTAATGATGTTTCCTGAGCATTCCATAAAGTTTGTCCTTAGGCTCTTCTTACGCTATATGGTTTCCCTGGGAAAATCATATTCTTCATTGACATCAAACATCCCACATATGTCAAATAAAGCTGCATCTATCACTGTGACTATAGGAGATTGAAGGGATGTGACCAGTAAATATTTCCGACACTTACCCATTGGTCAGTTGCCTACTCATTTCTAAGATTCAAAGGCTATTCCACCAAGCATTTTCTAATCTCTCCCATAGTAGCAATGCTTTCTCTTTTCTGTGTCAGTACGAATACATACTTTACACACTTTGGTCATAGCACCAATAATCTTATTTTTTCCTTTGCATTTAAAAATGATTTTAGTCTACCCATATTTAGGTGACAGTTTGGCCAGGTATATATTTCTACATTTGAAATCATATTTTCTCAATTTTGAAAACATTACACCATTGCTTTTGAGAAGTCTGCTACTAGTCTGATTCTTGTTACTTTGCATACCAGTGGCTTTTATAATCTTAAGTTTGTTTTTGTCCCCAGTGTTTTCTTAATTAATAACTTTATATTTTAGAGCATTTAGGATTATAGAAAAATTGAATTGAGTGGAAATAGAGTTCCGATATGCTCCCTCATACCTGTCCTCATGCACAGTTCCTACTTTCATTAACATCTTCCATTAATGGTGGAATACAGTTGTTAGAAGCTATGAAACAATGCTGATGTTTTATTATTATTGCTGCTGCTGTTGTTATTGACTAAAGCGCATAGTTCATTTTATGGTTCACTTTTTGTGTTGTATATTCTGTGGGCTTCCACATATGGATAATGACATTTATCTACCATGATAGTATCATATAGAATAGTTTCATTGCCCTAAAAATCCCCTGTGCTCCAGCTATTTATCCCTCCCTCCCCCCAAGCCACTGATCTTTCTCAAGCTTTTTTTTTTCAAGGAGGGCGCAGCTCACAGTGACCCATGCAGGGATGGAACCAGCAACCTTGGTGATACCAGCACCATGCTCTAACCAACTGAGCTAACTGACCCCCCTGCACTGATCTTTTAAATGTCTCCATAGTTTAACCTTTTCCAGAATGTCATATACTTGGAATCACACAGTATGTAACTTTCAGATTGGCTTCTGTCACTTAGCAATATGCATCTAAGTTTCCACCATGTCTTTTCATGGTATGATAGGTCATTTCTTTTGTCACTGAATAATATTCCATTGTGTGGATGTGCCAAGGTTGTTTATCCATTCACCTACTTAGAAGCATCTTGGTTGCTTCTAAGTTGGGCAATTATGAATAAAGCTGCTATAAACTTTTGTGTGGGCATAAGTTTTCAGCTCATTTAGGTATCAATGAGCGCAATTGCTGGATCACATGGTAAGTGTATGGTTAGTTTTATAAGAAATTACCAAACTGTCTTTTAATGTGGCTGCACCACTTTGCATTCCTACCAGCAGTGAATGAGAGTTCCTCATGTAGACATCCTTGTCAGCATTTGGCGTTGTCGGTGTTCCAGATTTTGGCCATTCTAATAGGTGTGTAGTGGCATGTCATTGTTGTTTTAATTTGCATTTCCCTGATGACATATGATGTGGAACATCTTTCCATATCATTATTTGCTATCTGTATATCTTCTTTGGTGAGGTGTCTGTTAAAGTCTTTGGCCTATTTTTAAATTGGGCTGTTTGTTTTCTTATTGTTGGCTTTTTACCGATAACCTCTTCACTATTGTTATAATTATCATCATCAAGATTATAAATAATGAGACAAAAGAGATATGAATGCTTACCAAGCACCATATAATGTGCAGAGTGTTTTGCAAGCATTATCTCACATAATCCTCACAACAGCACTATTTTTTTTATCTAATTTTATCCGTGAATAAGTGGCTTAGAGAGATTCAATAACTTCTGTAAGATCATATAGCAAGTGAGCAATAGGCGCAGAACTGCAATCCCGTCTTTGAATCTCTAGGACCAGAAACTTAACTACTGCATACACTTCTTCCTTTCCTTCTACTAATGTGTGACAGGAGTGTTTCTTCTGGTTAAGCCGGAAACATGAGAAGGATAGGGAGAATAGTGTGCTGGATTTAAGGATGGATGGATAGATTAATCAATATAGCAACGGATATATGTATATCCATGTCTGATGAGAAGCTTGAGACAAGAAACATACCTACCTTTAAAAAGAAAACAAACAAACAAAAACATGGGAAGCCATTCCTAATTTTTCTACTTACAGCATATTACTTTGAATGGTATTTTTTCCATTTTAGAGAAATTAAATTTCCTCCTACAGTCAAATAGAAAACAGTTTAAAGTGCAAGCCTTTTTTCTCTCCCAAATTGCTAATGGACCAATTAACAATTTGTAATTTGGCCTGCTACTCTCTTCCATCTGGATCACTTACTAATCCAAATAAGGCAATCATCTTAATCCATTTAGCATACCGAGGGCTGCTTCTGTTGGAGACATGCATATATCTCTGGACACTAAGGCAATTAGTAAAAATTATAAATGTTATATACATATTATGAAAAAATGAAAAAGGCAGTTTATTAACCTTATCAGAGTTCTTGTGTTTATACTAATGCATAGTGATTAGCATTCCATTCATTGGGATGAAAACTCTTCAATCTACGCTGACACTAGGGCCTTTCAGGCAGCTTCAGGCTGGGTGGTTTCTGTCACTTCTCTACTTCCTTCTACTCTGGCTGCTCCATGTGGTTTTACATAATTATGAAAATTTCACTTTTGGAATGAGAATCAACTTCCCTTCAGTTTCCTCAGGAATGCAGGAGTGGAAGCCTCTCTAGTGGGGTCAGGACCCTAAGAAAAGTGTCCAGCTTTTACCTCTCTAATCCTGCCACCACAGGGCCCCCAACAGGTCAGTGCTTGAAAAACAGGGACTTCCTCTCGAGCCACTGGAGTCACATCTTGGTCTCACTCAACTCACTTCCTTCCCTGTGCCTCAAGTCTTCAGGCCACGTTCATTTCTCTCACAGTGGTTACCTTTACCTTTATTCTACATTCAGAGTTCCCTTTAGCTTTTCTTCTCCACCAACCCATCCTCCTTCTTTGTTCTGAAGTATAAATGCACAGAATGTAATTATTCAACACATTTTCATTGTTGTTCTCTCTGAGAAAAGAGATGTAGAAGAATATGAAGAGGAAGTGATGGAAATAATAGAGGGAAATGACAATGGTTCTGGAAATCCATGTGTTTCTGTCTTATCTCTGATTTTGGACCACATGATCTTCTAAACAGGTAACCTGATGGTCTTTTTTCCCTTTCTTTCATTCAGGAACATGGTTCTCTTAAACTCTCCTTACCCAGACATCAGTCCTCTCTTAGCCTTCTATCCTAGCTACTCTCCTTGAACACCTGGTAGAAATAAGGAGATGAGAGGTTGATCTTAGCTTATTTTGTTTCATCTTCTTTGCATTACTTCCATTTTACAGATGAGAAAATTGAGGTTCAGAAACATTAATCATTTTCCCCAAGCGTAAAATACTTTTACAGTATGGAGCAAGGATTTGAACCAATATCTTTCTGATTCTTCAATCCACTCTCGCTTTACTACATTGTCCCTTCTCTCCAGAAATTATGTTGAAATATTAGATAAAAATGAATGGCCATTTAGATGTTCTCTAATTCTTAATGGGTCATTTATTCTGTGGCCAGACTGGTGATGCAGTCACTCTCCACCATGCCCTAACACCTCTTCTCTCAGTGACAGACAAGAATGGGGGACACCCCATTCAGTAAGGGAATCGAGTTATTTCCTCATCTATACTATGGAATAGAAAAATCTCTAAGGTCCTGTCTCCTAGATTACAAGTCTCTCTAGAAGAGAAACCATAACTAATTAATCATTCTCTATATATAGCAAGCTCTATCCATAGTACATAAAGACTGCTGGATGCCTAGCAGATGCTCAAGTATTTTTATTAAAAAGTTGAACTAAACTATTCACATCTATAATCCAAGAATGTTATGTTTTATGATTTTCACAGTGAATAATAATAAAAACAACAACTGGAAAACATATTCTGAATTTAAGTGTCATCTAATTTAAAGTAGACATTATGGGACATGTCAGATAAAATTTCTCATTAATTCCTCTTCCAGCCTGTCACTTAGCAAAACAGGAAATATTGAGGAAATTGAGGTCTTTCTGAATTATCCAAAATTATGAAGTTCTTCAATATAGATTCAAATTCATGACCTAGTTTCCTTTTAATTTTATTTATTTATTCATTCATTTATTCATTTATTTATTTATTTAATTTATTAGGGTGACATTGTTTAGTAAAATTATATAGGTTTTAAGTGTACAATTCTATAATACACCGTCTATATATTGTATTGTATGTTCACCACCCAAAGTCAGTTCTCTTTCTATCACCGTATATTTGACCCCCTTACCCTCTTCTATCACCTACCCTCCCCCCTTACCCTCTGGTAACCACTAAACTGTTGTCTGTGTCTATGACTTTTTGTTTCTTTGTCTTATTCCTTTGTTGCTTTCAGTTTTATATCCCACATGTGAGTGAAGTCATATGGTTCTCAACTTTTTCTGACTTAATTTGATTAGCATGATAATCTCAAGATACATCCATGTTGTCACAAATGGCAGTATTTCATCTTTTCTTATGGCTGAGTAATATTCCATTGTGTATATGTACATCTTCTTTATCCAATCATCTATCAAAAGACACTGGTTGTTTCCATGTCTTGGCCACCATTAATAATGCTGCAATGAACATAAGGGTACATATATCTTTATGGATAAATGTTTTCAGATTTTTTGGGTAGATATCCAGAAGAGGGATTGCTAGGTCATATGGTAATTCTATTCTAATAGTTTTTTAGCAACCTCCATGCTGTTTTCTATAGTGGCTGCACCAATTACATTCCCAACAACAGTGCATGAGGGTTCCTTTTACTCCACAGCCTCTTCAGCACTTGCTATTATTTGTCTTGATGATAGCCATTCTCACAAATGTGAGTTGGTATCTTGTTGTGATTTTGATTTGCATTTCCCTAGTAGCTAGTGAAGTTGAGCTTTTTTTTTTTTCTCCTTCATATATCTGTTAGCAGTTTGTATGTCTTCTTGGGAGAAATGTCTGTTCAGGTCTTCTGCCCATTTTTTAATTGGATTGTTTGTTTTTTTGTTATTGCTGAGTTATACGAGTTCTTTATATATTGTGGATATTAGCCCCTTATCAGAGGTGTTGTTTGAAAATGTCTTCTCCCATTCAGTTGGTTGCCTTTTTGTTATTTTAATGGTTTCATTAGCTGTGCAGGAGATTTTTAGTATGATATAGTCCCATTTATTTATTTTTGCTTTTACTTCTTTTGCTTTTGAGGTCAAATTCATAAAATCCTCTCTGAATCCAAGGTCTATAAGTTTAGTATCTATACTTTCTCCTATGCAATTTACTGTTTCAGGTCTTATGTTTAGGTCCTTGATCCATTTTGAGTAAATTTTAGTATATGGTGACACATAACAGTCTAGTTTCATTCTTTTGCACATGGCTTTCCAATTTTTCCAGCACCATTTATTAAAGAGGCTTTCTTTTGTCCATTGTATACTTTTGGCTCCTTTGTCAAAAATTCATTGGTCTGTGTTTCTGTTTTTCTGCCAATCCATGCTGTTTTGATTATTGTCACCTTGTAGTACAGATTGAAATCAGAGAGAGTGATACCACCAGCCTTGTTCTTTTTTCACAACATTGCTTTGGCTATTCGGTGTCCTGTGATTCCATACAAATCTGATGATTTTTTGTTCTATTTCTTAAAAAAATGCCATTGGGACTTTGATGGGTATTGCAGTAAAATTTGTATATTGTGGGGTGGCCGGTCGCTCAGTGGTTAGAGCACGGTGCTCATAACACCAAGATCGCCAGTTTGATTCCCACATGGGCCAGTGAGCTGCACCCCACTCCCCCACAACTAGATTGAAAACAATGACTTGACATGGAGCTGATGGGTCCTGCAAAAGCACACTCTTCCCCAATACTCCCCAATAAAATTTTTTTAAAAAAATTTGTATTTGGGGCAATATGGCCATTTTAACTATGTTGATTCTTCCAATCCATAAATTCAGAATATCTTTAAATTTCCCTTTGTCTTCTTCAATTTCTTTTAGTCATGTCTTACAGTTTCAGTGTATAGATCCTTCATATCCGTTAAGTTTATTCCTAGGTATTTTATTCTTTTTGTTGCAATTGCAAAAAGAATTGTTTATTTCATTTCTTTTTCTGAAATTTCACTGTTGGTATATAGGAAATCAATGGATTTTAGAGCATTTATTTTGTTTCCTGAAACTTTACTGTATTTGTTTACTGTTTCTAATAGTTTTTTTGGTGGAGTATTTAGGGTTTCTATATAAAGAATCATGTCACTTGCAAAAAGTGACCGTTTAACTTCTTCATTTGCTATTTGGATTCCTTTTATTTCTTTTTCTTGCCTGCTTTCTCTGACGAGGACTTCCAACACTATGTTGACTAATGGTGGTGACAGGGGCCAACCCTGTCTTATTCCTGATTTTAGAGGAAAAGCTTTTAGTTTTTCACCAGTAAGTATGATATTAGTTGAGGGTATGTCATATAGGGTCTGTATTATGCTGAGGTACTCTTCTTCTCTACTCATTTTATTAAGTGTTTTAATCATAAATGGATGTTGTATCTTGTCAAATGCTTTTTCTGCATCTATTGCTATAATCACGTCATTTTTACCTTTTATTTTGTTTATGTGATGTATCACACTGATCGATTTCTGTATATTGAACCATCCTTGTGCCCCTGGAATGAACCCCACTTGATTGTGATGTACAATCTTTCTAATGCATTGTTTCATTCAATTTGCTAGTATTTTGTTTAGGATTTTTGCGTCTGTGTTCATCAGAGATATTGGACTGTAGGTTTCTTTTTGTGTGTTATCCTTACCAGGTTTTGGTATCAGGGTAATGTCAGCTTCATAAAATGAGTTAGGATGTATTGCTTCTTCTTCAAGTTTTTGGAAGAGATTGAGGAGGACAGATATTAAATCCTCTTTGAAGGTTTTGTAGAATTCACTAGTGAAGCCATCTGGTCCTGGACTTTTGCTTTTGGGATGGTTTTGGATGAATGTTTCAATTTCTTTACTGCTGATGGGTCTATTTAGATTTTCCAGGTCTTCTTGATTCAGTCTAGAAAGGTTATATATTTCTAAGAACTTGTCCATTTCTTTTAGGTTATTGAATTTTGTGGCATATAGTACTTCATAGTATTCTTGTATGATCCTTTGTATTTCTGTAGTTTCCATCATTACATCTCCTCTTTCATTTCTGATTTTGTTTACTTGTGTCTTTTGTCTTTTTTCCTTAGTGTTTGTTTTCCAAGGGTTTGTCAATTTTATTAATCTTTTCAAAGAACAAGCTCTTTGTTGCATTTATTTTTCCTATGGTCTTTTTGTTATATATTTCACTCGGTTCTGCCTTAATTTTTATTATTTCCTCCCTTCTGTTGACTTTGGACTTCATTTGTTATCTTTTCTAGTTCTTTATGGTGTAATATTAGGTTGTTTATTTGAGATTTTTGTCGTTTCTTGAGATAGGCCTGTAATGACATAAATTTCCCTCTTAATATCACTTTCACCTCATCCCAATAATTTTGATACGATGTATTTTCATTCTCATTGTTTCTAAGTATATTTTGATCTCTCCTCTCATTTCTTTTTTCATTCGGTTGTTATTTAATATCATGTTGACTAATCTCCATGTATTTGTGTTTTTTTCTGCTACCTCTTTGCAGTTGATATCCAATTTTAAAGTACTGTGGTCTGAGAATATGCTTTATATAATTTCAATCTTATTAAATTTGCTAAGCCAGTTTTGTGTCCCAATATATGGTCTATCTTTGAGAATGTTCTACGTGCACTGTAAAAAATATATAGTCTGGTGTTCTAAATGAAATGCTGTGTAAATGTTAGCTGTGTCCATTTGGTCTAATGTGTCATTTAGGGCTGATATTCCCTTATTGATTTTCTGTTTGGATTATCTATCCATAGCTGTTGATGGTGTTTTCAGATCCCCTACTATAATTGTGTTTTTGTCAGTTTCTCCCCTGAGTTCTGTTAGTAGTTGCTTTATATATTGTGGTGCTCCCTGATTGGGAGCCTACAAATTGATGAGTTATGTCTTCTTGTTGTATTTTCCCCTTAATCATTATAAAATGTTCACCTTTGTCTCTTGCTTGCTTTTGTATCGTAAAGTCTGTTTCATCAGATGTAAGCACCTGCTTTTCTCTGGATGCCATTTTCTTGGAGTATCATTTTCTACCCCTTTACTTTGAGCCTATATTTGTCCTTGTAGCTGAGATGTATCTGTTGGAGGCAGCATATGATTAGGTTTGTGTTTTTGATCCAGTCTGCTACTCTGTGCCTTTTTGTTGGTGAGTTCATTCCACTTATATTTAGAGTGATTATTGATATATGAGGATTTCCTATAGCCATTTTATCTTTTGTTTTCTGGTAGTTTGGTGTCTCCATTGTTTCTTTGCCTTTGTGTTTCTGCCTGTTGTTTTAGTTTGGTGGTATTCTATGACTTTTTTTCTCTGTTTACTCATTTTTTTATGTTATGTGTCTCCATTCTGAATTGCTTTTTTTTTTTTTTGAGTGGTTACCATTCAGTGTGACAAAGAACGTTTCATATATACAGCAATCCTTTTTCTTCAACATCCATTTTATCTCCATTCCCCTTTGCAAATTCAGACCTTTACTCCATCCCCTTTTATGTTTTTGTTATCACAAATTACCCCTATTTATGCTATGAGTTGATTTCTGAGTTGCAAAATGTCTTCTTCTCTTTTTCTTTTTGTATGTTTTTATCTTTTTTACCCTTTATGTTTAAGTGTATAGTGCCCTATTCTCTGTAGGAGTTCCTATTTCCTGCTTCTGTCTGTTAGTAATCTTAATCATAGTTTTGTATCCTTGTCTTTTTCTTTCAGTTCATATAGCCTTCTTCAGTATTTCCTGTAATGCAGGCCTGTGGTGGAAAATTTCCTCAGTTTCTGTATGTCTGAAAAGGTCTTTATTCCTTTTTCATATCTAAAGGATAACTTTGCAAGATATACGAGGTCTGACAAGTTCGTGAACTTGTTGCAATAATGTTGCTAACCTTTTTTGATATCAGAGGGATTATTCATTATAAATTTGTACCAACTGGACAAACGGTTAACCAAGTTCACTATTTGGAAGTGCTGAAAAGGCTGCATGAGAAAGTTAGAGGAAAATGACCTGAACTTTTCGCCAACAATTCCTGGCTCTTGCATCACAACAATGCACCAGCTTACACAGCACTGTCTGTGAGGGAGTTTTTAGCCAGTAATCAAATAACTGTATTGGAACACCCTCCCTACTCACCTGATTTGGCCCCCAATGACTTCTTTGTTTACTCAAAGATAAAGGAAATATTGAAAGGAAGACATTTTGATGACATTCACGACATCAAGGGTAATATGAGGACAGCTCTGATGGCCATTCTAGAAAAAAGAGTTCCCAAATTGCTTTGAAGGGTGGATTAGGTGCTGGCATTGGTGCATGGCTTCCCAAGGGGAATACTTCGAAGGTGACTATAGTAATATTCAGCAATGAGGTACGTAGCACTTTTTCTAAGATGAGTTCACAAACTTAATTGTCTGACCTCATATTATTCTCAGCTAGTAATTTCTCTCTCTTAATAGTTTGAATATTTTATTCCACTCCTTCATGGCTTGTAGAGCTTCTGATGAAAAGTCTTATGATAATTTAATGGGCTTTCCTTTGTAGGTTACCGTCTTCTTTTCCCTGGCTGCTTTGAGAATTCTTTCTTTGTCATTAATTTTTGACAGCTTCAAAAAAATGTGCCTTGGAAAAGGCCTGTTAGGATTGAGGTAATTATGTGTTCTCTTTGCTTCTTGGATTCAAGGATCCAGTTCTTTCTATAAGTTTGGGAAATTTTCATCAACCACTTATTTGAATAGACTCTCTGTGCCCTTCTTCCTCTCTTCTCCTTCTAGTATACCCATTATTCTTATACTGTTCTTTCTGATGGAGTCACAAAGTTCCTGTAGAGTTCTTTCATTTCTTTTAACTCTCAGATCTCTCTCTCCTTCCGTCCATCATTTACATACTTCTATCTTCGATATCACTAATTCTTTCCTCCATCTGGTCAGCTCCATTTCCTAAGCTTGCTATTGTATTCTTCATCTCTTTTATTGAGTTCTTCACATACAGAAAATTTCGTTCTTTTTTAAAATTTCAATCTCTTTGGTAAAATATTCATTGATTCGTTTAATTTCTGAGTTCATTAAACTTCCTATCAGAGTTTTCTTGCATCTCATTGAGTTTTCTCAGAACTGCAATTGTGAATTCTCTGTCATTTAAGTCACATAATTTCATGTCTTTAAGTTTATTTTCTGGAGATTTTTTATTTTCTTTCTGAGCTGCCTTGTAACCTTGGTTATGCATGTAAATTAATGGGTTATTTTTCTTCCTTGGCATCTATGGGAGTGGATTCTGCAGTAGGTTGATATGAGGAGGTCTTTCTTTTGCTTTCTAGTAGGTGGCACTGGAGCATTTTATTTTCTTTCTTGCACTGGAGTGTCTTATTTTCTCTTGCCCTGTTCTGGCTTCTCATGCAGTAGGAGATTTCCTGGGGAGGTCGGCTTCTTTTCTGTGACCAGGTGGCTTCAGTCTCAAGGCACCACCCCCATGAGAGAATGTGGTGGACCACAGGCATCTGAACCTCTCAAATCCCAGTGCTTCCCCTGCTGCCAGATACAGAGCTGTGCACCTCAGCAGCCCTGGGTGCCCCCGCTGCAATCAGCCATGGAAGGTGGGGGTGTAGTGGGGTGAGCTGGGAGATGCAGCTAGTGTTTTTGTGACTTTGTTCTCTTCTGAGTAATGGCGACTGCCAGACCACAGCTGCCTTGTCTCTATAACTCCTCCCTTGTCACTGGAATTAGTTGCATTGTGTATCTGTCACTCAGGAACTGTCTCTCCAGTTCTCAGGTCTGTAGACATTCTGCTCTTTAATCCGACACTGCCACTGTTTTTTGGTTTTGTTTGTCTGTTTGGTTTTGGTTTTTCTGGGGCCTGCTGCTAATCCTGGGAGGGTGTTAGGGAGGCTGCCAGGCTCCATGGCTTTGTTTTCTGTCTGGCAGTGAGGCTGTTAGACCACGGTTGTCACTCTTCTGTATTTGGTCTTTGCCCTGTGGTCTCTGTCCTGATCAGTGGGTTCAGCCATGTTATATGCTGAGCCCTCAGGCAGAATTGCTGGGGTCATAGAGAGTGCACCTGCAATCTCAGTTGTCCCCTTTCCTATCCTGGGACCACATTGAGCTCCAGGCTGCATCCAGCAGCCCCTGTTTCTGCACTTCTCTCTTCCCTCCTCTGCCCCGATTCACTGACCTTCAGATTTTCAATATGCAGATCTCACAGACGTGCTTGTGTGTTGCATAGGGAATCCTTTGTTGAATTATAGCCGTTTAATTGGTTGTCACTTCAAGGGGAGATATCAAGGAGCATCCCTCATACCACCATGTTCCTGACCTCCTTCTAAATTTTTAGCTTAACAAACAGGGCTTGTTACTCTGCCTCTGGGTATCATGAACAAAAAGGAAATAGAAGCATCAATGCAAATTGACCCATCACGTTACCCTTATACTGGCACAGTGATAACAGCAGGAAATGAATGCACAAGTTTATTTCAAAACTTAAATAATTAAACACACAAATATTTCCGTGGAGCAGATATGTTATTAATCTCAAATGTCCCTTACACCGGAAAAATTGAATTGCCAAGAATGACCAATTAATGGATGACTAGTGCTCTCCTGATTAAACTTTTTTAATCCATATCGTTTAAAATTACCAACTAATCTGTGATTGAAAAGCAATCATATAGAAGAAAGACAAAAAAAAAACCTATTAAGAATTTTGTAACTTTCAGGATTTGCTCAGCTTACATACTTTTATGCCATCGCGTTAGGAAAATAGTGGCTACAAGAGATGATAATACCACATAACTCCAAAATTTTAAGTATATTCCTAATAGTAAATGAAGAATAATTTCCATATTGGTATTTTAACTTAATAGGTCTATATTTTTTTAATTTGTTTTGTTTTAAATAAAGAAATATTGTGGTCAAGATACTGTCTTTCTCACAAAATAAAAAGATCCTCAAATCCACTATAGTTTTAAAGATGGTTCATTCAATGAGGCTTGAGCAGTGATGTGAGTGTATAGACTGCTCAGCTTTAAGAAAATATTTTCTAACCCTTATCTTTACTGGGGATGAAAGGACAACATAATTATCTACCTCTGGAATATTTGTTTGCCCCATACAAGAGCTTCTTTCTCTGTCTATCGTGTGTGAGGTGGGCTGCCCAGCTTGAACTGCTGAGGTAAATTGACCGAGGGCAGCAGGGATCACTGAACTTATCGAGGCCAAGCACAGGCTCTCTATCATTATCACAGGTGTGGAGGGACCCAAGCAAAGCCCTGGCCACACAATGCACATACGCTTCTAATGGCTTCACTGCGGGCAGAGCTGTGAGCTGCAGTCTATGGGATGGCTAGAAGTAGTAGTGTGGGCAGCGTCGAGTCCTAGTCCAAGAAAATGCCAATTAAACCATAAAAAAGACTGATGTGACCATGCTCACATGTGACTTTCAGGGCACTCCCAGGAGTAGCCAGCCTCTGGACACAAGGCGGGAGGTAAATAGCAGGATGTTATTTCATCATATAGGAGATTCATAAGCACACACACACATACCCATATACACGTATTTCAAAGATATCATATTTTTTATAACCTATTTTCTTTACCTATACAATATATTGTGAGTATGTCGGCATTTGTACAACAGTATTTCTATTGTCTATATGCTGTTCCATTACATGGATGCATCTGTTTACTTAACCAATCTCAATATTTGATAATTTGGATATTTCCAGGTTGGGGTTTTTTTTAAATGCTGTAAGAAATAGAAATGTAAAAATATATTTGTACATATTTCAAATGATTTCCTTAGATGAAATCTGTAAAAGTGGAATTATTGGTGAAAAGGTTATAAGCATTTTTAGACAATTGCTAGCATAGTGCCATGAGACTATCTAGAAAAGTTCACACCCAGCAGCAGAGAATGATGGTACTGGATTAAAAGGAATAGCCTGTTTAACATACTGGAATCTAGAATATATTGGAATAAATAAAATTTTATTTGAACCTTAATGAGATTGGACAATATTTTATAAATTTATTGAGTTATTTGTCTCATATTTTCACTAATTCCCTGATTGTGATTATTATTAGTTTCCCATTAAGTTTTACTCTTTCAGTGGTTGATAAAGATTCTGTATAAGATTTTCTTAATTATGCTTTGTCAAAGATTTTACAACATTATTCTGCAAATTTGTAGTTTTTCTCAAACTTTGGTGGTGTTTTATGATATATGGATTTTTATGTGATCAAATGTGTTATTTCCTGCATGATATGTGATGTATTTTCTTTCTCTAATTTTAGGCTTATAAATTGCACTATCACCAGAAATCACATAAATAAGCATATCAGGTCTGTGTTTACATGGAATTCACTGGGCAACAGAAAAAAAAATTTTTTTTACATGATGTGAAATATGTCTCTATCCAAAACATCTCAGCATTTCCAGAATTCAGAAACATGAAATCTCTCTAGATTTATTTATGAAGTTAGTATTTTGTTTTATATCTTAGGTTCATGTTATTTCTTCTTAGATTTGTCCCTTAGGGGAGAAATGAGAGAAAGAGAGCGAGATCAGGTAAGATATTTTTAAATGCTTCCTGTCCCCTTATCAATAAATGGGTTTCTTGCTCCCTACACCCTATCTATCATTAGTTTAGGAAGGAGGAGGAAGTGACTAGGGAAGGACAAAAACAGATAAGAAAAGAAACTAAGAGAAAAAAAAATAGCATCATTTTTGATGCCAGTTGGATTCTACAAAGATGAGGCAGACAGAAGGAGAAAAAGATGGTGAGATGTCATTTTTCATTGCCTCTACTACCATACAAGCAAGGAAATGTTGGGAGCTAGGAAGAGGCAGACATTTAAAAACATCCAGATAAGTCTGGAGAATTCCAAAAGGTGGATGGTAGCAGGCCAATTTACATTGTGAGATGCCCTAAGTCTCCAGGAAAAGCCCATGGTATAGCAGATGGGTGGGATGGAGTCAGTGCTCCTGGTTCCCTACAGCCTAATGCACATGAGAGAGATCCAGTTGTGTCCCCAAATCCAAGAGGGGATATGGAGGTATTACAAGTGTTGGTATGCTAGAAGAAGCCTGGCTACAGGAAAGGACCCCTCAAGAGATGGGTAATTTGCAACTAAAGGCAAATCATTATTCATGATGACTCTTGACTATAGTGGGGAGTTTCATCACATCTCCTCAAAATGTCAGATGAAACCAGTTAAGACATAAATGTCACCAGGGAGTGATCAGTCCTGGTTGGTCATCCCATGACAGTCTCACAATATGATCCAAATAACATTGTGTAGCTTCAAGGAACCCACTTTTTCTGTCTTCACAAAGTCATATCATTTAAATAGCACCCACTCCCAATACTACCTGGAGTGATATTGGAAAAGGCAAGCGTGAGAATAACCATTTGCCTGCGTCATCCGAGCAGAGACTAATTTTCATTAAAAGGCAGTTTAAATTATTGGAAAGAACATAGATTATAAATTTGGACTAAATACAATTATTCCCTCACTTTACTACTCCCTCCCATCCAGTGCAGTGGAGGATGGGAGGGAGCTCATGCAGAAAATGAGAACAGTTTTAAAGGAATAAATTTTAAACTGCTTCATACATCTCAGTTAATGAAATTGAATCTGTTGTACTAATAACACACGTACACACACGTGCGCACACACATTTTCCTTCCTGTTTATTTTTCCAGTTGTTTTATAATGATAACATAATGTGTTTTCTTAAAAGAAACATTCATTTTTGAAATCTTAGCAGTCTCCTTGAAAATTCCCCAGCAATTATGTATTTCAATACACTTAAAAAACAGTTGGAATATTTTACTTAAAACATTTCTCCTATATTTTTACTTCACAGCTTACTTGGCAAATCTGACTGTAGCCAACATAAGTATTTTGCATTTTGGACAGCCATTATTTCTAATTCATATCTAAGAAGATCTTCCCAAAATTTTCCATCTAAAAATTGTATTTCAGAAATGAGTTAGACAAGATAAGAAAGGGATAAATATTTTACCTTACCTAAGGTGTGACTAATATCATTTTTAAAAGAATCTATAAACAAACCTATTGCTGTTGAAGAAGACAACTACAAGTTAATAAATTATGCCAAAGGACTTGAAAACACAAAACAACATTTTCCAGGCCTTTTTTGAGTCATTCCTAAATGGATTTATTTCATCTTGAATTAGACTCAAAGTTGTCTTCAGATATAAATAAAAATAAGATGATTGTGAAGTTGAAGAGCTCACATTTATTAAAAGCTTCCTATGTGCTAGGCCCCTTTAAATGCCTTGTAGGACTTAATCTGTCCAGCCCTTTGAGGAAGTCCTATACTCATTCACATTTTAACAGATGAGGAAATCAGGACTCAGAGAGATGAATTAGCTCGCCCAGGACTGCAGCTAGGGAAAAGCAGATCTGACATTCAATTCTGAATCCTTGAAAGCCAGAGCTCATACTTAACCTTCTGCTTTGGTCCTCAGAATATGTTTGTGTTTATGCAGCAATAGAAGCGGTGCACTTAGAGACTGGAAACCATTTTCATTCTTTACTTTTGCTAGGTCTTTGTTGTATCATTCTAAGCAAATGATTTGTTACATGCTTTGAAAAACAAAGGTTGTTGTGAATATTAACACTACCTATCTCACAGAGTTGTTTTGAAAGTTTTATTAGATAATATATGGACAGCACAGAGTATGATATTTCCCGTATACATCCAGGCTCTTATAAATTATAGCAATTATTATCAGTTTTATATATTTAAAACCACTTCAATTTTAAAGCACTGCATAAGTATAAGATGTTGCTAGCCTTCCAGAAGCAGGGCACAGAACAATGGATGTATCCTTCCTGGGGACATTTAAGTACAAAGACATCTAATGTACACTGCATCTAATGTACACTGTGAGAGGAGCCTAGCCCTCTCTATCCGACCTCATTTCCCATCACTTCCCAGTAGACCCATTCTGTGTGTCCTTCAGAAACGTGAGGGTCATCCCGGACCACATTCCTTCCTTCTTGTTCTCCTTCCCCATCGAAAGCTCCTCCTCCCCAAGACAAAACCTTTTCATAGCACACAAGTCAAAGGGCTTTGGCAACAGCAGTGGTCTGGGATCAAGTTTCCAGGCTGATGACGCACCTCTGTCTGAACACACCGTAAGAGTGCAGACTCAGTGCAACTTTCCCAGTCTCAGTGCCTGCCTGGGTGAAATGGCCCTCCAGGTCCCTTGCTTCTCTAACCGTCTGTTATTTAATAATTTAGCTCTATTCAACTGTTGGAATGACTGTCCTCATACAAACAGTGCCCTGTTCCCTGATCCTACTATGTTTAGAATCAGAATCTAGGGTTGTAAACAGTCTTCTCTAAATGTTCCCTGCAGAGCTGTCCTAATTCACCAGCCATCAGGCCTTACCAGGGCAGAAAGGCATTATGCTCTTCTCAGGCCAGGATGGGTTGCAGATCTGTCTTACCATATTGCCACCTAGAGTTTTGTTTTATTTTATTTTAGTTATTCAATTTATTGGGGTGACAATGGTTAGTAAAATTACATAGGTTTCAGGTGTACAACTCTGTAATACATCATGTATATATCACATTGTGTGTTCACCACCCAGAGTCAGTTCTCCTTCCATAGCCACCTAGAGTTCTTGGAGAGAAAGTCCAAGAGTTGACTATCAAAAGAAATGCACAGCAGAGCTCCACCTTCTCACAGTGGGATCAACTGTTTCCATGCTTTCACCATAGAACATGCTACCCATAACCACTGGCACCAGACACCTACCAATGCTCTGTCGAAACACAAGCGTGTACACACACATTTTCCTTCCTTTTTATTTTAGTTTGTAGCAGAAATAAGTACAGCAGCTCTCACCTCCCACGGATCTCTCCACCTATATGGAAGAAAATATATAAAGCAAATTGCCTTAGAGCTTTAGAACCAGCTCTTATGTGAAGTCGTTCAAAGATTTTTCAAGTGTAAGAATCAGTAAGAATCCATGCATTGCCCCTTATTAGTTATAAAGGCCTTATCAAGTTACTTTAGTTCTATAAGCCTTAACTCCTCATTTTAAAATAAGGATAACAATGTCCAATTTATGAGGGTGATATGGAAGATAATGTATGTGAATGAGCTAGCCTGTGACTGTCCTTTAGGACGTTAATAAGAAACTATACTTTGATAAACAAAATTAACTAAAAAAATATAAAGTAAAATAAAAAGGAAGAAGCTGCTACTATGAGGACAGCTTATATGATTGTCTTCTCAAAGTTACCAATGGCCCTCAATTCTAAGTCAAAGTAGAGGGAAAATATTCAACACCCAAGTGTCAGGGGTTTTTCATTCAGGGAAAAAGAGCTTTTTATTCAACATCTTGCCAGTCTAGGACATTGCCTTTGGTACATCCACCATTTCAGCTGTGAGCAAATGTATTAGTTTCCTGTCACCACCGTAACAAGTGACTTTAACTTAGTGGTTTAAAACAACACAAATTTATTTTTTTATATTTCCGGAGGTCAAAAGTCCAACATGGTCTCACAGGAGTAAAGCCAAGGTATCAGCTGCACTGGTTCCTTCTGGAGCTCTAGGAAAAATGCTTTCTCTGGCTTTTTCCATCTGTATTCCTTGGCTTGTGGCCTTTTCTTCCATTTTCAAGTGCATCATTCAAGTCTCTGCTCAGCCACCACATTGTCCCCTCCTTTGACCTGTGACGCTGGCTCCTCCTGCATTACTCTGATAAGGTCTATTATGACTACACTGGGCCCACGTGAAATATCTGGGATAATCTCCCCATCTCAAGGTCCTCACCTTAATCACATCTGCCAAGTCCCTTTTGCCATATAAGGTAACATTCACAGCTTCCAGAGATTAGAATATGGACATATTTATGAGCCATTTTTTTATCCCACCACACCAACTTTCCATAGTGATTGCTTACAGATTCATTACTTCCATTCTTTCTAATTAATGAACTCAGTCCAAGAGAACACTGGAGTTGGATTAATACAATTGAACGTATAGATCTCCATAAAAAAACATATATTTCTCCATCAAAGTTACCCAAATTAAAATATGTGGCTTCATTTAGAAATCCACTCATCCATATGCGTTGGGAAAGAAATAGCAGGCAAATGTTTTTGCAAATATTTCTAATAAAGGAAAGGAAAGCATCCAGTTGGACAAGTACCAGCAGAGCAACTACTCTGGAAAGCTTTTGAGAAAAATTACACAGTCTCTAAGCACATTTTTAGCATGGAGTTATGACCCTGCAAACATTCCCTGGTACCTCTCATTACTGCATTCATTTCTAACAAAGAATGTACATGAATTTATGCCTGTGTTCTAACTAGACATGAGACATTTAGAAAAAAAGTAATATATATATAAAGGTCATTATGACATTCATGTCTTTATTCTCTTTACTGTTGAAACAGAAATACTTAGACAAGCTCACACATGCAGGGAACTTCTACCCGGGTTGGTAAAACATGCACCAATATCAGACCAGATGTTTCACTTTCTCTTTTACTTTTAGAATCCACTTTTTAAATTATAATCTCCAGTGCTCTCCCTAAAGTAACTGTCGTGCGGGGTGTCAGGCGGGGTCTCTGGTCCCACTCCACACATAAGAATGCAGGACACGGTGAGGCCAAACAGGAACACCCACGGAGCCATAGATGGGGGAGTCATACCATATATTCTCACTGGTCGCTGGGTTGGAGACGTAGGAAGCAGGAGCCACACTATCTGCAACCTGCTGTTCACTTCTCTGCCAACTGACCAACTTGCTGGCTGTAATCTGCTGTGCTAACTGCAATCCGCTCTTGCTAGCTCAGCCACCATCTTCTTGCTAGCCCCCCATTTTCTGCTAGCGTAGCCACAGCAGTTATATTAGTGGCCAATGGCTCACTGGTTACAGCTGACGGCCAACTAGTTACAGCTGATGGCCATTTACTACCTGAGCCAGCACCTTTCTATGTGATGCCGAGAGCCTGGAAATTGCTTTCTGGGGCTCTGTCCCCACACTCCACCCCTACAGGGTCTTACCTTACAATTTACGTGACAAGCGTCTTCCACAAGGGGCCCTGTGAGAGGAGCCTGGAGGTGAATGCAATATCCTGGACACAGCCAGGCTCTCTGGACACAGCCAGAGTTTCTCAGGGCACCACCAGTACTTCTGGGCACAGCCAGACTTCCTGGGCTTCTTAGGGTACCACCAGTCTCTCCAGGCACAGCCAGGGTTTCTCAGGGCACGGCCACTCTCTGGGCACAGCCAGACTTCCTGGGCACAGCCCGGGCTCTCAGGGCACTGCCACTCTCTCTGGGCACAGCCAGACTTCCTGGGCTCAGCCAGGGCTCTCAGGGCACTGCCACTCTCTCTGGGCCTCTCAGGGTACCCTGCTGGAACAACAGCGGCTCAGAGTCAAGGTGCTTACATATTCTCGATGACGGCCGGTCAAGACACAAAAGCAAACATCTGCCAGTTCCTCTACATGGTTGGTGTGTTCCCAAACAAACAGTCAAGCAGTCCATTAAGTTAGGGATGGAGCCCATTCCCCATAGTCCATAGTCATTCCCCAGGGCTGTCCTAGGCGTGAGGAATGACCTTGACTTCACCCTCATCTCCCAAGGAGGACTCAGCAAGTGTTTCCTCCTGGGACTACAAGTCCTGCATCCGGGCTGCCTCAGGAAGCACTTCCCAGCCCACAGGGCCACAACGACCTTCGCTTTCTCCTTCTCCTGCCTCTGCTGGTTGGGGAACCATCCACGTCTTTCCCCATCCATGGGAGTCCAGCTCTCCAACAGCTGTTCCTCCTGGTCTTCCTGAGACTGAGTGTTCATATGCACAAACTGCTCCACCGCCTTTCAGGGAGCTTTGGCCGGCACCGTATCCTGCTCGCTGCGCCATTTGTCGTGTGGGGTGTCAGGCGGGGTCTCTGGTCCCACTCCACACATAAGAATGCAGGACACAGTAAGGCCAAACAGGAACACCCACGGAGCCATAGGGGAGTCAAACCAATATATTCTCGTCAGCGGCTGGGCTAGAGACACAGGAAGCAGGATCTACATAATCTGCAACCCGCAGTCCTAACAACAGTCCGCGCTTGCCAGCCACCATCTTCTTGCTAGCCCCCATTTTCTGCTAGCGTAGCCACAGCAGTTATATTAGTGGCCAATGGCTCACTGGTTATAGCTGACGGCCAACTAGCCACAGCTGATGGCCATTTACTACCTGAGCCAGCACCTTTCTATGTGAGGCCGAGAGCCTGGAAATTGCTTTCTGGGGCTCTTTCCCCACAGTAACAAAACAATTTTATTGGTGAGTGTCTTATAATTATTCAGTCTCATTCTTTTCTCATGCCTATGGCTGTGGTATCATGAGAAACATTGTTATTAAAAGACATAACCAATATCACCCCCAATAAATATAATAAATAGAAAAAAGAAATAAAAAAAGATATCATGTTATTTGGGCTCTCTTTAAAAAATAAAAACACACTGCCCATACAAAATTCCAACTGAAGTATCGTATTTTACAAGCATTGTAAATATTCATAGGAAATTTGAATTGTTATCTTATTTATTCAAATGTCTAAACTATACCAACTTGAAATGACTATTTCACATTTCCATTTTTCAAAGCCTCAGAAATTAATATGGTGGAAAGATTGACATATTTCTACCAGCAAGGATCTTATAGTATCAGATACTCCATCTCATTTACACAACCTTCTAATATTTCACTAAATTTAAAGTGTTCACATTTGTTGTCATCTAATTTACATAGTAATTCTTTTGCATCTCATTGTGAATAATCTAATGTCCCAAATAAATTTGTATTATTAACTCTAGAAAATCATTGTTTACGTATTCACTTACTCATTCAATCATTTAACAAATATTTGTCAAGTGCGTACTACATGCCGGATCAGACATTGAGCTCGTTGCTGGAAATGAAGCAATGAACACGATTAATAAGCTTAGTTTTCATTCTTTATAAGTTACACGTTCCCTTACTCTTCATCTCAATGCCTCAAATCCAATCTGTAATAGCATAAATAAAACCAAAAGTCACAAAACATAAAATTTAAATCACAGTGTAAGGTTTCACTATTTTGATCTTAATGAATTCAAAGTTGAATTATGCATATCAAGTTATTTGAGTAGCACTTTTTTCTTGGGGGTATTGATAAAATTGCCTCCTCAAGACATTTGTTATTATAAGGGCAATTGGATGAAAATAGTTCAAAATCTCCCATTGAAAACAAAATGTTATGCCCATGGGAGTTTTCCTGTCCCAGAAAGTATCATGACTCAGGCTGGGCAAGTAACTACCAAAATATGCCTGTGTCTCATTCCTTAAATAGATAAACTGAAAGTTAGGAGGCTTGGGATTCATACTGGAGAAGTAAGGTGACTTCTTTATTGTCTAAATTTAGGTACATACTTTAGAGTAAATAGGGGCAATAAACCAGGAAAATAGGCATAAACTAAGACATATAGTCACCCATGGATAAATCACTTAACATCTTTGACTAATGCACATAAATTAATGAAACTATGAAAAATATGAAATGGCACATAAATTTATGAAAATATGAAGAAGACGTGAAAACCCTTTGAAAAGTACATAGTACTACACTAATAGTGGTTTCACTGTTATTAAAAAAGTTTTAATTAACTAATTTTTTTAATTTACCCTGTGAGTTCACTCTGAGGTATCTTTTTTTTTTTTTTATGCATACACAATTACATCCAGGAGCTACAGTAAAATACCAGGAAACATCCTTAAAAAGTTATAAGGGCCTCCAGTACCTTTTCTTAGCTGATCAGTTAGTAGCACCACAGCCATTCATCAGGGAGAACAAAGGGAAGAGGAAAAAGTAGCACTATGGATGGCAATGGAAACCTGCTTCTCCACGTGTCATGAGCTGAAACAAACACCCAGGACAAACAGGCATACTGCACTGCAGCTCCGGACTGTTAAATCCTTATTAATCCTTGGGGAAATTTTTCAATCTACAGCTGTGAGTCTAACCTAGAATGTATTTTATCTGAAGAGAATGGTACAGTTGCTATTCTCATAATAGTCAATATTTTTTTCCACCATAAACCATTTACTTATCCTAGGAGGTGCAAAATAACCAATGACGTAAAGCAGGTGTAAAACACTTGATTCTTTTTTAGGAAGAGAAAAACAGAATACTGACATTGACAAAATCTAAAAAAGTCAGGATAAAGCATTGCACAAATGGATTCCATGTAACAATGTGTTAAAACAGTGGAATAAACTCCTGTAGGAAGGATTTACAGGAGCAAATGGGAAAAATTGATACAAGAGCGACTAGAAAAGACTATGTAGGGAGGAAAACAAAAGAAAATAAAATAAATGATAAAATTAGACAAAGAGAAAATGATGGCAAGGGAACTAAATTCCCTCTTATGAAATCAGAAACATTCCTATTTGTAATCATCAAGGTATTGACAATTTGCAAGACAACAAGGATTTTTTGTGGCACTTGGGTTTAACAAATAGGAGGATTTGAAAGAGGGCACAAAAGGTGCACCAGAAAAACCTTCCAAGAAAATTGGGTAGTCAGAAATGAGAGAACGTCTCTCCTCTTCAATTCTTAAAACAAGATGACTTATTACTATCAATGCCAGAAATATGACAGCATACAGCAAGTGGTGAAAGACATTCCATATATCTTCATAACAGTCACAACAACCTGGAAGAAAAACTGCTGGTTTTTGCTCCAGTATTTTTTTGCGTCATCTTTCTTAGTAGCAGAACCTGATCATTGACTGTGTACATTTCAGCTGAGCATCAGACTACATTCGCCAGCCTTCCTTGTAAGTAAGTCTGTTGGCCATCTGACCAAGTGATGGTCTAAGTAGATTTGTCTTCAAGAAGTTATCCTAAATGAAGAGCATATCCAAATTTGCATTTTCCTCCTTCCTGCTGTCTAGGATGTTAATGTGATTCCTGAAGCCCACAGAGCAATGGTCCAATATATGCTTATGTTTAAAATGATGAAGCAATCAGAATGGCCCTAAATTACTAATCCCTGGATGTCATTCACATTAGAGAGAAATGAACCCCTATCTTATTTAAAAATCATTGTTTTGGGGGGATTTTGCTAACAGCTAAATATTTCCCTAATGATCAAGAATCACTGAATTAATATTAAAAGTTTATTTTTTTATGGATGACTTATCAGTATAATATTGTACCAGTGGCATTTTCAAGATGGGGTTTATTAGATATTTGCAAATACAACACACATTAATTTAATTCTTCTTTGAATCTTGTAAAAATTTCCGCCATTTGCTTGTGTTCTCTCTCTCTCTCTCTCTCTCTCTCTCTCTCTCTCTCTCTCTTTCTCTCTCGCTCCTTTCTCTCTCTCTCGCTGTCTCTCCCTCCCTGATATTTGTGATATTTCATTCCTCAACACATAAGCCTGCATCTCTTGGACAAAAACATATTCTACTATATAACCAGGATACTAGCATTATGGCTAAACTAATTAAGAATAATTCCATAAATCATCTAATAGAGTCCATAGTCAAATCTCCCAAATTATAGCAAATATGTTTCTTGAAAAGGCTAATAAAAGAGATATATGACAAGTGCAATGAATGAAAAAAAGAGGTTAGGGAAAAAAAGCTATATTGGAATTTAAAAAAACACATTTATACATATATATGTATATATATATATGCATATAATGAGATGTAGAAAAACAGAACATTATGAGCAACTCTATGATAATAAGTTTGGAAACATATGAAATGGAAAATTTTTTTATAAAAAATAAAATTTTATATTTTAAGAAGAAACAAAAGCTTCATTAATCTAGTAACTATTGAAAAAAATGGAATTGGTAATAAAAATCTCCCCATCTCTGAAAAAGCACGGGGCTCAAAAAGTTTCACTAACCTTTCAAGGAACAGATAATAACTATTTTATACAAATTATTCTAGAATCTAAAATTAAAGAGAAAGTTTTCCAAACCCTTTTATGAGGCTCATATAACCTCAGTAAAACTGATAGAAGAAAGTAATAAGAGACAACCATGGACCATCCTTAACTTAGAAACAAATACTAGAAGTAAAAATGTTAATTAATATGTATGTATATACTTAAAAGAGGCGGAGTACAGCATTGGGAGTGGAGACAGTGGAAATGTGATGGCTCTGTGCGATGTCAGAGAGATAATGGATGGGGGGAGGGGGGTCCACAGTGTGAGGGATATAAATGATAAACGTCTAAGTATTACTTTGTCTTGTGCACCTGAAACTAATAAAAAGTATATTTAAAAAACAAATAAATAAATAAATGTTAATTAATAACTTGATCCCAGTAATGTGTTTTAAACATAATAGGCCATCCATAAGCAATTTTTATCCCAGGAGTGCAGTTTTACCTTTAGAAAATCTATCAATATAATTAAAGAAATAAAGGAAAATGATATTCATGTATAAAGAAAGACAATTCAAAAAATCAGCACTCAGATGTTGTGTTAAAAACAAAAAGAAAAACTTAGTGGACTAGGAATAGAAGGAAACTTCCATAAACCAATAAAGAATATACACCAAAATACTATAGCAAACACACACTGAATATCAAAGCTGTAAAATCCCTCTGAACTTTCAGGATCAGAGAAAAAAGTTGGTCAACTCAGGAGTAAAGTAAACTATGTAGAACATAAATTTTGTGTGCCTGTTAAAATTGCTTTGGCTGCCTCATTCTTCATTCTCTTGGTTAACATCATACTTGAGCTGAGTTGTTTAACCATTTCAATGTTAGATAAAACACCACAAAACAAAACATAGACTCTGGCTTCTTGGGTTGCTACCGAAATGCCAAATGGTGCAACTCTGGTCTAACAGACATATAATAGGAGTTCCAGAAGGCTTTATCTGAGGGCTAGTTAGCTTTCCTCTGGAGTAAATCTCAACACAGGGAGACAGAAAATGTAAGGAAGTAGATATGAATTTCCTCTTTTTTTTTCATTGTCATGGACTGCTGCACAATGTGGTTGTTCTGTGGAAATTATCTACAGAAGTCCCACATTGGGAATGAGCAACCCTGGGAGCAACCATGCAACTGTGTCTTTTGTGATACATGTTGAGGCAGTATTCAGTGCAGCAATAGAGAAGAGAACATGACATTGCTTTACACCATTCCTGGCCTCTTTTCCCACAATCCTGCTGCCCTGATCAGATCCCAATAGATCCCAATAGAACACCAGCACTTTCATCTTTGCCTTAGGTTCTGCTTTCTGGAGGACCACTGCCAATACATATACTAGGTAAAGTCCCTTTATTTTGATAATTACGATTCCTGAATCATTTCATCTAAAAAGAACAAAACAGTCAACTGAACCCCAGACTCTTATACAGGGAGCTCCCTTGCCAAGGTAGTGCCCATTCGCTGGGGCAGCCTGCACATGGTGACTGGTTAAAGTGGGCATAAAAGAGCCCAGCTCCCTTACCTCAATGGGGAACTCTCTGGAGGAAAGTGCTCCCTGTGACACTGGCTATGGTGTCTGTCCTAAAATAGCTGAATCAAGAAATTCATTATCTACAAATTTAATATTACCAATGTTAATATGTTAACATTGACAAAAATAAAAGATAATTTAACAAAAATTTAAGACCTTAAAATGGAATAGGAAGATTTACAAATGATAAATAGCACATCTATGAGCCTGACCTGATTAATTAAAGAAATAAAAATATAAAACATTTCTTAGTGTTTGGATATAAACATTGAAGAAGTAAAAATAAATAAAAAAAAACAATTTTACATGGTTTCCTCTGATTATTTCATATGTTTCTGCACTCTGGAATTTTTCACACATGCATTTTTATTTAATTCATTTCAGCCCAGTTTTGTTGCATTACCTTCTATAGAAGTCACCACCTTATCCACGGGGGATATGTTCCAAGACCCACAATGGGGGTCTATCACAGCCTGAAACTGTGGATAGTACCAAACCCTATGTATACTATGTATTCCCTACATATACATACCTATAATAAAGTTTAATTTATAAATTTGACATGGTAAGAGACTAACAACAACAAATAATAAAATAGAACAATTATAATAATATACCATAATAAAAGTTATGTGAATGTGGTCTCTCTCTCTCTCTCTCTCTCTCTCTCTCTCTCTCTCTCTCTCTCTCAAAATCTCTTATTGTACTGTCCTCACCCTGGTTGTGATAATGTGAGATGATACAATGCCTACGTGATGAGATAAAGTAAGAACCTCAGAACAGTGCACAATTTAAAACTTATGAATTGTTTATTTCTGAAATTTTCCATTTAATATTTTTGGACTGCTGTTGATCAAAGGTAACTGAAATCATAGAAAGCAAAGCCATGGATAAGGGGGAACTGCATTCTCTCTATGGGTGGTATATATGACATTACACATTTGAATATCTTATACTGTCTTAGGAAGACTTTTTTTAATTATTGTTTTCTGAATTTTCTTCTATTTTGATTTTCTTGAGAGGTGATTTTCAGGCCTTTTGAATGTGTTAGATGTATTCGTTACCATTCTTCATCCGTTTCGTAAGTGTAAATTCACATTAAATAGTTGTGTTTAAAGGAGAGCATCTTTTCTCTGTGTTCATGCCTACCTGTTTCATGGAATTGCAGATCCCTAAACACAGGCCAGCAGTGGCCCGAGATCTAAGAAAGATCTTGCACAGGTTCTCAGTCTCTTTGTCCAACAGGATATCAAAAGATCAATGTCCTGAGCCCAGCACCAGGCTCGGTCTGTTTCCTGGATATGCAGTTGTTACTGTTCAATCCAGCTATGCTTCGGGAAAGCTCTCTAGCAGCTTCAGGTTCAGGAAGCATTTGAAGATTTTTCCAGACTTCAATCATTCTTGGGGATCATACTTCACCCCCTACCACCATACAACTTCACATGGTATCTGGCTCTGTTCCTCTGCCATGAATGTACCACGTTTTATTCTCACTTCCCACAAGGCTTTACATTACTCGTTACTGTCACATTCTTTTTCTGTTTCCGAAGTCTAGTAGGCCTTCAGCTTCAGACCCTATTCCCCACTGTGTTTCCTTTCTGACTCTAGTCCATGAAAAGAGGAGCAGCACGATCCAGTTTTGCAAAACCCTGGAGCTTCTAGGATGTGCTCTTCTAGAGGAATGGCTTTGTCATAGGTTAATGACTTTCAAGACCATATTAAATAATTTTTAATCAATAGCTTTATATCTGAGTCTCGGAGGCCCTATATATCCTGTCATGGAGGAACACCAAATATAAAGCAAAATTAGAATTGGTGTAGATCATCATAGGCAGAATAATTATACCAAAGTAGATCAATACACTGTCCCTGGAATGTAGTTTATGAAGGGAATCAATAGTATTCTGAATTGGATGTAAAAAGTGGATGGGTGAAAAGGATGGGAAGGTACCCATTATTATCAATTGAATGGGTACCTCAGGGTATTACTAGGGCCCCAGCCTCTTTTCCGTGGCTAAAAATCAGAAGAAAGAAAGAAAAGAAAGAAAGAAAGGAAGGAAGGAAGGAAGGAAGGAAGGAAGAAAGGAAGGAAGGAAGGAAGGAAGGAAGGAAGGAAGGAAGGAAGGAAGGAAGGAAGGAAGGAAGGAAGGAAGGAAAAAAGAAAGAAAGAGACAAAACATATTTAAATTTATAGTTCAAAAATATTTTCCTGAGGTAATATTTTCCTTTAAAAAGATTTTGAAAGAGCATGTAGTAACTGGAAAAAGTGATCCAGACTGATGAACTACAAGATATATCTTAAAATTATTTTAAACTGTTAAAATACAGAACATATTACATGCCTATCCCAAAGCTTATCCTCCAAAATACCAAACTTTTCACCAACTTGATTAAAATTTACACATATAGTGCTAGAATTCTTTCCTAGGTAGACACAGTCCCAGCTACCAGGCATTGAGAGCATGACTAAGCTAATCAGTGCCCCTCAGCTGGCTTTCTAACCTCAAAATCCTTTTACATTACATATTCAACCAGTTTATAGGACCTGAACATAGCCAAGGGAACTCTGGGGAGATTTAAAAAACAAACAAACAACAAAAAAAAAACCACATCGTATTGTCTGGTCAAAGTTCATCCAGTTGCAAAACTTTGGATTCCACTCATAAACTAAATTCAATTATTATAAATAAATTTTAGGAATATGCATATGAAGTATCACTTCAAGTGTGGACCAGCTATACCTCTCACCTAAGTGCTGATTGGTAAATATAACACAAAAAAAGTAGATTGCACATAGCATCCTTTCCTGAATCTATTAATGAGAGTATTGGAGTTACTTTTTTGTGAGCCCAATCTTATATCACCAAGATCATCCCTAGCAAGGAAGTGAAAGCAATATTTTTCTCTTTAAAATGTTTCATGGCTTCTTTAAACATGTGATTATATGCCATTATGCAAGATCAAATGAATCTATTAACCAAGTTTTACAATATCTCTAACATTGGATTTTCAAATTTAAAATAGTGACTTTGAAATATGTGGAGTCTGGAAATAAAGTTTCATCATTCAACTCAATTTAATTATCCAATCAGGTAAAAAGTAATCCCTTCTCAAATTCATGTACATAATATACTGGCATACAGTGTACACACACACACACACACACACAAAACATACACGTACACACACAATTGATCTGTTGCAATTAAAGGTTATAAATACACCAAAATGTTTTCTCATTACTGAAATTTTACATCCACAAAGTAAAACTTTGTAGCATTGGTTTTAAAGTATGTTAATTTCAAAGCAACTGCTATTCTCCAGCTATTAAAAAGATAGCAGATCAGCTCATCCCAGATAACCCCAAATGCATTTTTCCCCAGGTACCCTACATTATGAACTAACGGTCCTATTGCATTTCACACTGAGAGATTCTTTGTTACGCACCATTAGCTAAGCTATTTTTCTCTCCTTTGAGATTTGACATAAACATTAGTATAGCTATTATTGCAACCATAAGATACATACAGATTTATTTGCTTTTTATCTTTCAAAGAAGAAACTTCATTGTCTTGACTAACATGATATTTGCATGTGTTTTGAATTTTAACCATATATAACGAGAAAACAGCCATATTTAAAATCTGTGATGCAGAGATTAGATCACCATGTATGGAGTCAGAAAAAAGGGCCTAAATTCTGGCAAGCAGTCTGTCTGCACTGTCCATATGAGTCTGCAGAGAAGTGAGAGCAGCGGGCACGTCTCCCATGCCAACAGGAGGCGGCTCTTTGGTGATTAACCTCACAGCCAGTTTCCTAAACAAACAGCACCTGAGAAAAAACAGGCACAACCTTGTTTCTCTGACATAAAGGTTGCGTATGAGCTGCAAGTTCATCCCCACATGCAGAACTGGGGAAAGCTCTTCTTACAAAGGGAAATTCTAAGGGGCAAAATAACAGAACTGAAAAGAGAGAGCATTTAAATAGAGGGTTTTGTTGGAAATTTATGCTGAACCCACCCAATTATAACACACCCATTGGCCATTACTGATAGGTATCCATATCTAACGGAGAATATATAATTTCAGCAATGCAAGTAAAACAGGAAGCATGAAAGCTACTAGCTTCTGGAAGAAAAACACAATATTGTTCAGAGATTGGGTGGGCAAGACCTGCTTGCTTCTCTGCACAGCTTTGCCTTATCCCTCCTACTCTGTGGGAGCCACGTACATCCTCAGGCAGTCTCACCCTGCCCCAGGCCCCATACTCCTCACCTATGAGAAATCTGAAGACTACTAGTTCAGCCTAGGTGTTATCACAGTCTCAAGTGGTATAAAATGGTTAATCCTTGTTCTTATACTCCAGTGACAAAAGGCCCCCTGTGAGGGGCCTAATATACAGTCCCTGCCAGCATAGCTTCCTTGGCACCCTCCCACTATGACTGGTATATATGGCCTATTCTCACCATGGTTTCCAAACATCACTCTAATGGTCCTGAACACTATCCCTTGTCTGGACCCTGCCTTCTGCTGGACTTCTCTGTGGCTGGTGGACAACAACATAATCACTTACTTCCTGCCACCAGGCTCCCCAGCCATCTGGCTTTCATCCTCCCCAATACAGTTGGGTCTATTCCACCCCACTGCAAAATACCTTTCATAATGTGGTGGATATGATTAATCTTTAGGTCACAGCACCAACTCAGTTCCTAACTTCAATTCCAAATAAATACTTGCCCCAAGGATTGTGCCAAAAGATACACACACACACACACACACACACACACACACACACACACGCACATCTCATGTGATCCATACCACAGCTCAATAAGATGTATATCTTTCCCCAGTTTCAAATGTGGGAAACTAAGGCACAATGCGACCAAATAACTTGCTCAAGGCATTATTTCCAGGAAACAGGTGACCCAGGAGTCAAACCCAAATCTGTATAGATCTCTAGGCCTAACCACTATACCCCACTGCCTATTGAAATGACATGTTTGGACCCTCTCCAGCCATAACCATTCTCCAGAAACCAAGCTTCTACTCTGATTTCCCTCTCTGTCTTCTCAATCAGTGTGGTGTTTTGTGACAGGAAACAGGTGGATTCCCCTTCTGTTTCCACATGATAAATGCTGGTCGAAATATCTACAATAAAATGCAAGAAGAAAGGTGAGTGTCAACGCTGACAGCTGGAAAGTGCCAGGAGTGGATGCTTTTTTATAATGCCATGGGGCTTTGCGCGAGAGCTGCAATTTTGAACTGGCATCTGTTTCATCTTATTGTGGAAATATCAACTATAAACAGGAGACCGATTTCTCTGCATGTACCAATGATATTTTGGTATTCAGATCAGATCTTTTCCTTGGGCAAATGTAGACTTACTGTTTTCTGCAAGTAGTCATTGACCCAGGGAAAAATGATAAGTTTTTAAGATAAAAAATTAAGCAGCCTCATAGTTTAGTCAAAGACAACAAATTAGGGGAATTTTTTTCTTGTCTCTCTTTAATATAAAGTAGTCACAACCTCCTTCAACCTTAGCTTGCTCACTCATAATACTATGTGTAAGTGATTTCTTGCTTCTTGCCAAAGATTTAGGGAAAACAAAGACAAAAATGGTTGTAGGTGCTGAAACAGACAATCTAGTAAAGAAAAATGACTATACAAAAGACCGTAGCCATATTCTCTACGTAGGGTAGATTTGTTTGAACAATAAAGTTCCAAAGGGAAATGATATAAATAAAGTTATATTTGATGAAAAGCCGTCCTTTTCTCCCTGTAGGCTTCAGTCACAGCAGAGATTAGACGTAAAAGTTACCAAACATTGTGAAATTCATTATGTTGGGTTCTGTTGTGTTTTTGAGGAACTTCCAGTGTCTTTGTCACATTGGGAAGTTACAATTCCTCTCATGATGGGTTAGGAACACACTCACTGCACATTCACCTGATGTCATCCTTCAATGAGTAAACAGCTCCAAAAAAGAATCAATGAACAGTGCCAAGGTAGAATGATTTATCAAAAACATAATTTACTAAAGTCTTCTTAAATTCTTAGATCCAAAGTCAATATTCAGGGAGCGCCCTTGCCCTGTTTTCTCCACTCTTCTCTCTCCCTGGGTTTCAGTTTGGATTATTTTTATTGGCCAATCTTCAAAGTTCACTATTTTTTTTTCTTCTCAGCTGTGTCTTGTCTGGGGCATAGAGAGGTTACAGACTGAGTCCATCTGTGAGGAGTTGAACAGAGTTTGGATTTCTTATTAATAGGTGACCATCAGTGCTCTACAGATCTGAATTCCTCTGGTGGCGGGTGGCAGTTACCTGGCACTTGGCATGGGTCTCAGGTGCTCCAGGCTTTTTTCAGCACTCCTGCCCCACCTTCAGGCCTCAGAGGTCCCTGCCTGCCTGCCCACTGACACCACAGGCAGCATTCTCTCCTCTTTCTGCCCCTGCCCAGCAGTAGCTTACTGATGCAGTTGATATTAAATGTTGGACTCCTGGTGGGAGCTGAGTGGTCCCCGTAGTCCAGTTCCAGCAAACCAAGGTCATCAGGCCTTGTGAGTAGGGCTTTCTCAGTCCTTCCTACCCAATGGAAGGAGAGCATTTCCTGTCAGTTCCCTAGATGCAGTAAACTTTGGCTTCGAATGCTCTCCTAGAAGCAGAGGATCATAGCCTCCTGGGTCCCAGGAGCAGGATAGCTTCCTCCCTTCTACCAGCAGCTGCAGGCTTCTCTTTCCTAGGAAACCAGGGTCTGGGAATGCACAGGAATTCATGCCCCTGCAGCTCGGAGGGCACTCTCATGCCACCCCATCTTTCTGGGGAACTGGTAGAAAAGAGCTGGTGAGTGACAGCCCATGTTCCAGTTCCTGGGGCACCCAGGGATTCTAAACTGCCATGCAAGTCCACTTTAAGATAGTTGTAGCTATGTTCTTCTTACAACTTCTTGCAACATAGTTGTTCTATGTTCTTCTTATGTGCTGCCAGAAGTGAAAGAGTATGTCCATCTCCTTGTCACTCTTTGGATGTCAGTCCACCTGGTTACCTTGGGACAAGCTCCCTGATGAGCTCAAGAAAAATTAGGACCTTGTGGATTTTCCTCTGTCTAACAGGGGGAGGGACATGGTCTTTCAAATTTCTACATCCTATAAGAGAGCAGAAACACTCCTGTATTCTTTAAAATAAATTTTCAAGAGACCCACTTTCCATGGGGTGGGGAGGTCAGGGATAGGGAGTAGAGGGGTGAGGAGTGGGGGGTGGGCAGGATTAAAAAACTTCCTTTTCCTTTCTTCCATGAGTAGAACTTCCTCCAGCTCAAGGCTGAGTCCTCCGGTCTTTGAGTGCATTCCTGAGCATAATTCTCAAAATTACAGCTTGAGGTAATGGTTGAAGAATTTTTATTGCAAGAGCAGCATGTTCTAAAGTGTGTTTTACAGAATTCTACTTCCTAATAGATTGTAATGGGTATTACTCTTAAATCAGGATCAGTGACCAAAGTTTAGTAAATGCTAGTTTTAAAAAAAACAAAACTTTAAAGTTTTGTTACCACACAACCTTTGCGAGCCTTACATAGGCTGTATGCAGTCCTTTGGGAGCACAAGAAAGCACTGCAACCTTCTTATACATAAATCTTTATGCATGTGCACAAGTATATCAGTAAATGTGTAGAATTTACTTGGTTCAAATGGCATACTCATTTTTTAAATTTTAACTCAAATTCACATTCTGTACTTCCAAAAAATTATACCAACTTACATCCACAAAGAGTGAATTAATATTCCAATTTTCTTATAAATACTCAGTAATCCTATGCATTAACATCCTTCTAATATTTGCTAATGTTATAAGAAAGGGATGGTGCCTTATGGTTCTCATTTGCAAATTGGCAATGTGTGTGTTTGTATATTTTAGAAGTACTTACTCTTTGTTAATGTTTTATTGGGTTAATCTCTTAATTACTTGGAAAGTCATTTATACTTTAAAGAAGTTAGGTCTTTCACTATGAATTACAATTTTCTTCTTGTTTTGCTACTTGTCTTCTCACATTGTTCATGAGGTTTGTTCTTGTTCACAAATGTTAATTTGTATGTAGTCAAATTTAGCTATCATTTCTTTGATGATTTCTGAGTTTCATGCCATGCTTTAAAAGACCTATTCCGGGGATGTCATCAAAATGACAGCATGAGGTGAGCCTCTGTAGAGCTCCCCTGGAATTTACAACTAATCGAACAACAATAACTCAACAAAGGACTCCCTGCACAGCAGACAGGCAAGAAGAACAGGCCCACGACTGAATTCCCCTACAGGTGGGAGAATCGCGCGGGCGGGGGAGGAGGGAAGGGAGAAGTGTGAAAACGGAGCCTCGGAGGACACAGATGTAGCTCAGTGCTCCGACCTTGCTGCATCCCGGAACTGCCGCAGCTACGAGAGAGGGAAGAGCTCAGACTGCTAGGGCTCTGCTGATGGTCCACAAGGCTGAGGGGGCAGCATATAACACGGCTGAACCCAACGCTCACAGCAGAGACCTCAAAGAAAAGACTGAGGGAAAAAGGTTAAAAATGGTGATTTAGCCCTCACTGCCAACCAGAGAATGGAAGCCTTAGGCACTGAGGCTGGCCCCCTCCTCCCCACCATCCCAGAGCTCGCCCCGCCGACACCTGCCCAGTGCTAGAAGCCAAACAGTAGCAGTGTCAGATCAAAAGAACAGAATATTTGTGTTCTAAGAACTGTGGACCGCAGACACAGATTCGCAGCCTAACTAGTTCCAGCAAAAGGGAGGGAACTGTGGAAGCAGGACCGGCTGTGGTGGTGGTCGACGCCATCGCTCTAGGCCACCTCTCACAACTTACCCGCCCTTGCCCCACCTATCTGGGTGGATCCCTGCAGGAGTAAACAGAACTGCTGAAACATACGGGCTCTGAATCGGGTGCAGAAAGAGCTTTGGAACTTCAAAAGCTCTCCGCAACCCCACAGGGAAGTGGCCCCGTATTACCCAGGTGAACTGTTAACAGAGGAGAAAGCTGTCTCCCAGACAATCACGCCATTGTGTGACAACCTGGAATAGTGCAGAGAAAGAAAAGGCTGCAGTCAGAGAGAAAATAAAACATTCTACCAACAAGTGCTGGAAAACAAAAGAAAGAACTCTTCCTATCAACCTGTTGCAGAAGCCACTCCTACAGATGTCTAGGAGGAGAAATAATAAACCAGTAATTGCCATGAATAACCAAGGCAACAAGACAGCTCAGAAAGAAAGTGAAAAGTCTCCAGAAAAGAAACTGAAAGATATGGAAATATGTGACTTAAATGATAGAGAATTCAATATTGCACTTCTGAAAAACCTCAAAGAGATGCAACAAAACACAGAAAGGCAATTTAATGAACTCAGAAACGCAATCAAAGAACAACATGAGCATTTTACGAAAGAGATTGAAATTTTAAAAAAGAACCAAATGGAATTTCTGGAGATTAAGAACTCAATAGAAGAAATTAAGAATGAAATAACCAGCTTAGGTAGTAGAGTTGACCAGATGGAGGAAAGAATCAGTGACATCGAAGATAGAAACCTGGAAATTACTCAGATGGAAGAAGAAAGAGACTTGAGACTTAAAAGAAATGAAAGAACTCTACAAGAAATTTCTGACTCTATCAGAAAGGGCAATATAAAAATAATGGGCGTACCAGAAGGAGAAGAAACAGAGATGGGAACAGAGAATACATTCAAACAAATTGTTGATGAGAACTTCCCAAACTTGTGGACAGAACAGGATCCTCGAAACCAAGAAGCAAATAGAACACCTAATTACCTCAATCCCAACAGCCCTCTCCAAGGCACATCGTATTGAAGCTGTCTAAAATCAACAACAAAGAAAGAATCCTAAAGGCAGCCAGGGAAAAGAAGACTGTAACCTACACAGGAAAGCTCATTAGATTATCATCATATTTTTCAGCAGAATCTCTACAAGCCAGGAGGGAGTGGAACCAAACATTCAAACTATTGAAAGAGAGAAATTATGAGCCAAGAATAATATATCCAGCAAAGATATCCTTTAGATATGAAGGAGGAATAAAGACCTTCACAGACATAGAGAAGTTGAGGGAATTTTGTAATACACGACTTCCAATACAAGAAATATTAAAGGAGGCTATTCGACCACCATCAATGGGACAATTTGTGGCAACATAAAAAAGGGTAGAGTGAAGGCCTGAACCGGAATACGGGAATGGAGAAAGTAAGCGTGCTGAAGAAAATGGAATACTATAAATATCAAACTTTCTTTTACATAAACTTAATGGTAACCACTCAAAAAAAAATCCAGAACTGAAATATATACTGTAATAAACAAAGAAACAGAGGAAAACATCATACAATACCACCACACAGAAATAATAGACAACAACAACAAGGCAAAGAAACGATGGAGACACAACTTTACCAGATAGAATGACAGGAAATCCTCACATATCAACAATCACCCTAAATGTAAATGGACTGAACTCACCAATAAAAAGGCACAGAGCAGCAAATTGGATTAGAAAACTAAACACAACCATATGCTGTCTCCAAGGGACACATCTCAGCTACAAGGACAAGCATAGACTCAAAGTGAAAGGGTGGAAACTGACACTCCAAGCAAATGGTACTCAGAGAAAATCAGGTGTAGCCATAATGATTTCCGATGAAACAGATTTCAGGGTGAAAAGGTAACAAGAGACAAAGATGGACATTTCATAACAGTAAAGGGGACTATACAACAAGAAGACATAACAGACATCAATATTTATGCCCCCAATCAGGAAGCACCGAAATACACCAAGCAACTACTAACAGAACTAAAGGGAGAAATTGACCAAAACACAATTATACTCGGGGACTTAAATACATCATTGACAGCTATGGATAGATCATCCAAACAGAAAATAAATAACGAAACAACAACCCTAAATGACACATTAGATGAAATGGACATAAGTGACATATATAGAGCACTTCATCCTAAAACATCAGACTATACATTCTTTTTGAGTGTGCATGGAATATTCTCAAGAATAGACCATATATTGGGACATAAAATCAGCCTCAGCAAATTTAAGAAGATTGAAATCATACCAAGCATATTCTCTGATCACAAGGCTTTGAAATTGGATATCAACTGCGAAAAGAAAGCAGGAAAAAACACAAATACATGGAGATTAAACAACATACTTTTAAAGAACGACTGGGTCAAAAAAGACATTAGAGGAGAGATCAAAGGATACTAAGAAACAAATGACAATGAAAATACATCTTACCAAAATTTTTGGTATGCAGCGAAAGCAGTTTTAAGAGGGAAATTTATATGATTACAGGCCTATCTTAAGAAACAAGATAAATCCCAAATAAATAACCTCATGTTATACCTTAAAGAACTAGAAAAAGAAGAAAAACTGAAACCCAAGTTCATCAGAAAAAAAGAAATAACAAAAATCAGAGTAGAACTAAATGAAATAGAGAACAAAAAGACAATAGAAAAAATTAATGTGACAAAGAGCTGGTTCTTTGAAAACATTAACAAAATTGGCAAACTTTTGGCTAGACTCACTAAGATAAGAAGAGAGAAGACACTAATTAACAAAATCAGAAATGAAAAAGGGGAAGTTATCACAGCCACCACAGAGATACAAAAGATCATGAAAGAATACTATGGACTGTATGCCACCAAATTCAATAACCTAGAAGAAATGAACAAGTTGTTAGGAACATATAGCCTTCCAAGGCTGAACCATGAAGAACTGGAAAATCTAAACAGACCCATCACCAGTAACAAAATTGAATCAGTCATCCAAAACCTTCCAAAAAGAAAAAGTCCGGGACCAAATGGCTTCACTAGTTAATTCTACCAAACCTTCAAAGAAGATCTAATACCAATGCTGCTCAAACTCTTCCAAAAAATTGAAGAAGAGACAGTATTCCCTAACTCATTTTATGAGGCAGCATTACCCTGATACAAAACCTGGTAGGGACAACACAAAAAAGGAAAACTACAGACCAATATCTCTGACGAATACTGATGCAAAAATCCTAAACAAAATTCTAGCAAAACAAATACAACAATGCATTGAAAAGATTATTCATCACGACCAAGTGGGGTTCATCCCTGGAGCACAAGAATGTTCAACATCCACAAATCCATCAATGTGATACATCACATAAACAAAATAATGGACAAGAATCATGATTATATCAATTGATGCAGAAAAAGCATTTGACAAGATAAAACATCCATTTATGATTAAAACACTTAATAAAATAGGTATAGAGGGAACATACCTCAACATAATAAAGGCCATATATGACAAGCCCTCAGCTAATCTCATAATTAATGGTGAAAAACTGAAGCCCTTTGCTCTACGTTCAGGAACACGACAGCGCTGTCCCCTATCACCTCTGCTTTTCAACATAGTGTTGTAAGTCCTTGCCAGAGCAATCAGGCAAGAGAAAGAAATAAAAGGCATCCAAATTGGGAATGAAGAAGTTAAATTATCACTCTTTGCAGATGACCTGATGCTATATATAGAAAACCCTAAAGAATCCACCAAAAAGCTGTTAGAAACAATCAACGAATACAGTAAAGTTTCTGGCTAAAAAATCAACGTACAAAAGTCCATTGCATTCCTATATACTAACGATGAAATCTCAGAAAAAGAAATACAAAAAACAATTCCTTTTGCAATTGCAGCAAAAACAATAAAATACCTAGAAATAAACTTAACCAAGGATGTGAAGGACCTTTATGCTGAAAACTATAAGACATTTTTGAATTGAAGAAGACACAAAGAAATGGAAAGACATTCCGTGCTCATAGATTGGAAGAATCAATATAGTCAAAATGGCCATATTACCCAAAGCGATATACAGATTTAATGCAATCCCCATCAAAATCCCAATGGCATTTTTTAAAGAAATAAAACAAAAATCATCAGATTTGTTTGGAACAACAAAACACCCCGAATAGCCAAAGCAATCTTAAGAAAAAAGAACAATACTGGAGGTATCGCACTCCCTGACTTTAGCTTGTACTACAGGGCTACAATAATCAAAACAGCATGGTATTGGCAGAAACCAGACTCATAGACCAATGGAATAGAATTGAGAACCCAGAAATAAAACCACATAAATATGGACAGATAATTTTTGACAAAGAACCTAAAAACATACAATGGAGGAAAGACAGCCTCTTCAATAAATGGTGCTGGGAGAATTAGATAGCCACATGCAAAAGAATGAAACTGGACTGCTATCTGTCACCATGTACCAAAATTAATCCAAAATGGATCAAACACTCAAGCATAAGACCTGACACAATAAACTGCATAGAAGAAAACAAACGTACTAACTTATGGACCTTGGGTTCAAAGAGCATTTTATGAATTTGACTCCAAAGGCAATGCAAGTAAAAGCTAAAATAAACGAATGGGACTATATGAAACTCAGAAGCTTCTGCACAGCAAGAGAAACCATCGATACAATAAAGAGGCAACCAACTGAATGGGAGAAGATTTTTGCAAACAGTGCCTCCGATAAGGGGCTAATATCCAAAATATACAAGGAACTCATGCAACTCAACAACAAAAAAACAAACAACCCAATTGAAAAATGGGCAAAGGACCTGAAGAGACATTTCTCCAAAGAGGACATACAAATGGCAAGTAGACATATGAAAAAATGTTCAACATCACTAATCATCAGAGAAATGCAAATAAAAACCACAATGAGACATCACCTCACCACAGTCAGAATGGCTTTCATCAATTAGACAAATAGTAACAAGTGCTGTAGAGGCTGTGGAGATAAAGGAATCCTCATACCCTGTTGGTGGGAATGCAGATTGGTGCAGCCGCTATGGAAGGCAGTGTGGAGGTTCCTCAAAAAATTATGAATAGAATTACCATATGACCCAGCAATCCCTCTCCTGGGTATCTACCCCAAAAATTTGAAAACATTTATACATAAAGACATATGTGCTCCAATGTTCATTGCAGCTTTGTTTACAGTGGCCAAGACATGGAAACAACCAAAATGTCCTTTGATACATGAATGGATAAAGAAGTTGTGGTATATATACACAATGGAATACTATTCGGCAGTAAGAAAAGATGATATGGGAACATTTGTGACAACATGGATGGATCTTGAGAGTATAATTCTAAGCAAAATAAGTCAGACAGAAAAAGCAGAGAACCCTATGATTTCACAGATATGTGGTATATAAACCAAATACAACAAAAGAACAAGACAAACAAATGAGAAACAAAAACTCATAGACACAGACAATAGTTTAGTGGTTACCAGAAGGTAAGGGGGTTGGGGGGTGGGAGATGAGGGTAAGAGGGATCAAATATATGGTGATGGAAGTAGAACTGACTCTGGATGGTGAACACAAAACGGGATTTATAGATGATGTAATACAGAATTGTACACCTGAAATCTATGTAATTTCACTAACAATTGTCACCCCAATAAATTTTAAAAATAAATAAATAAAAAATAATAAATAAAAAAAAGGTGAAGGGATTAGGAAGCAGCTGGTAACCACAAGATGGCTCAGGGTTTTTTGAAAATTAATTTGGGGAACGTAATCAATAATGTCGTAAAGATTTTGTAGGGTATCCGATGGACATGCGTCCTATTTGGGAGACCACCTCAGGGATACTGTGGATGCCTGATCATGGCTCTGTACACCAGAAGCTAAACATTAATGAATGCCAACTATAATTTTATATATATAATGTGATGGCTCGGTGCAAGGTCGGAGGGATAGTGGATGGGGGGAGGGGGGTTCACAGTGTGAGGTATATAAATGATGAACGTCTAAGTATTACCTTGTCTTGTACACCTGAAAATAATAAATTAAAATAAAATTTTAAAAAAAGACCTATTCACTCTAAACTGTTTTTTAAAAATAACCAAACTACTAATGTTTGTCATAAAATTAAATTCTATGCAACTGTTAAAAGCAATAAATCTATATGTACATCACAGAAATAGGCCCACTGTATGTTTTTACAAAATCTCTACCTGTATTATTTTATTTAAGTCTCACAACATTCTATAAATTTGGTGTTGTTATTTCCCTAATTTTACTAACAAGGACACTGAGTTACAGAGATGTTAAATATCTTTGAACTTACCTATAGTCTTATAGTAAGGGGGGGAGCCAGGATTTGCTCTAGTTTGACTGACTCCATAGGTTGTGCTATTAGCCAAACTGTATTTGTGTTTATATCTGGAATGTAAAGAACTTGGTGTGCCTCTTTCTAGCTGTTTTCTATTCCTGAGTGGAATTCATCAGTTAGGAAGAAATTGAAGTTTTAGGAAGATATCTTTAGAAGGTTCTCCTTTCTGAACTTGTTTGTTTTTGTTTATTCCTTCCTAGAATGAGCCTGTATTGCTTTTATAATAATTATTTTACAAAAAAGGAAAAACCCATATGGCATTACAGAAAGATCAATTGTCTCTCTAAAAGGATAGTTTTAGTATCGAATATTCTCCAAACTTCTTCAAACCTGGAAAATAGTTTTGGAGAACATTTTAAAGAACTATTGTTCTTTGGGAGAAGGAAGTAAAACAGTAGAATTCTTTCCCAATTCCCTTCACTTTTGCTGACAGCCCTGTTACCAGACCCACTTTCTCAGAAAACAATGGTGAAAGGAATGCCACTTTAACATTCACTGAGCATATAATGTACACGTTAATTAATATTTAACCGTGGCCCTTTTCAGTTATATGTTCAAGGGAAAAGATTGTGTTGTTGACGTAATTTCCTTTTTTAAATGAATTAAATGATTATCTGGCATTTTTAACGGTCTGTTTAAGCAGTTAAGATAGCCCACAGTTCATTGCCAAGTTATGTAGGTTATAGCGGGACTGGTTTCCCTCCACATGACTCTCCATGTCTGTTATTAATGTACATCATTGGAGGCAGGGCCTTCTCTTCTGTTCCCTGTATATCCCCACTCAGCCTAATAAAGTTCATACATTAACCGCTGCAAAGTGTTTGTGCCAACAAAACCCAGAGCTTAGGTTAATTACTGGCGGAAGTCCCCTTCCCCGGGCAATCAGCACATCTATTAAAAAATCCTTAAGGCGGTTCATGCAAGCACAAGGCTTTTGATGCTTTTTATAAAGGGCTTATTCATCTGCGTTGATTAAATCCCACATAATTAGACTCAGTTCAAGGTCACTAAGTACAGTGATATGTTTCTATGGAAACATTTACATTTTTTACCTATCATCCATTTCACTTTTTTCTTTTTTATATTAACAATTGCTGCATACCCTCTAGACTGGAGAAAATTCATAGCAGTGTCAGTGGTTCTAAGAATAAGAGTTTATTTTAAAAGTCTGTGACATTTATTTCATTATCAAATAATTAAGAACCCACTATGTGCCAAGTCTTGAGCATCTAAAAAATAATAATAAATAAGACACAGTCTCTTCCCAAAGGAATCCTCAGAATGAGTGGAGAACAGAGGCGCATAAAGATATTATTGCAATGCAGGACAGCTTGCTGTAAATGGAGGTAAAACCAAACTTCACGGAACTAATGAGGACAGAAGGAAACCTGGGAAACTTTCTTCACATGAGCTGCACATTCCATGATAAGAAATCCAACCAAAAAATCTTTTACCCAGTAGGCAAGCATGTGCATAAGGTCATTCCCTCAGCAATGTCAAACTTTTCTATTCATTCAATTTCAGATTCAGTTTTTACCATGTTTCCATGCCAGGCCACTGAATACATACACAGTCACATAAATCACATTATATAAACTTAAGGACTTTGTGAGGTAATTACTATTCTATTTTCATATAACAAAACTCATACTCACAAAGGTTAGTTTCCTCAAAGCCATACAGTTGGGAAAACTTTGGATTAGAATTTAACCTAATTTTCCTGATTACCCTGGGGTACCATGACTGTGCACTATACCACAATTGCTATACCTTTTGTATAAATGTCCCCGTGGGTCAGGCTGGGAGAACATAAGCTTATAGCTAAAGACACTCCAAGGGCTAATTTACTCTATAGTCTAGTCTCCCATGATAGGTGGTATTTTATTTATTTATGGGTAAAATTCTTCTCTATTCACTAATATTGCAACCTAGTTATATTTTCAGATATAATCCAATTTTCCAAAGTATCATAAAAATTTAATTATTAATTGGAATATGAACCTATAGGGCTCTTAATTATCTAAATTTATTTCAGTTTCCTATATATCAGTCTCAGCATCATGCCCCATTTGGGGAACCAGAATTCAGAATCTGTAACTCGAGACAAAGGTCTTTGCATTAAATATTCTCCTATGCTTTCTTTTATAGTCATCCTAAAACATGTTCTATCCTGAAACTGTTTGCCAATCTAATTTGTTTAGTATAATTAAATAGTGTAGCCAGTATTCAAATAACTATATTAAGGTACCACAAGATAAGTGAAGCTAATAAAAATCACTAGTGCATACTGAAAGACAAATTAACCACTTAGAGAAATGACCCACACTAAAATGGTTTACCAGGTATCTCTGATTATCTTGGCACACATCAAAAGAAGACCAGAAAGAAACTAAAATCTAATCTAATTGACCAGGCTGCAGTAATAATAATTTCTCTGATTTATTGAATACCTTTATCCTGTATTGGTTATCTATTGCTACATAACAAATTACCCCAAATCTTTACAGTTTAAAACAACAAACAGTTGTTATCTCATAGTTTCTATGGATCAGGAAATCAGGAGTGGCTCAGTCTGGTGGTTCTGCTCAGGGTCTCTTATGAGGTTTAGTCATCTGAAGGCATGACCAGGGCTGGAGGCTCCATTTCTAAAATGGCTCACTGACATGGCTTTTGTCAGGAACTGTTGATTCCCATACATGGACTTCTACATCAGGGTTTTGTGAGTGTCCGCTACCTTTCTCCTGAGCAAGTAATCCAAGAAAGCAAGATGGAAAATACTATGTCTTTAAGGATATAGCCTCAGAAGTGACACCCTCTCCTGTCCACACCATAGAGTTTATACATATCAGCCCTAGTAACTGTGACAGGCGGCTACACCAGAATGTGAATACCAGGAAGTGAGGGTCATAGGGTCCACCATGAAAGCTGCATACCAAACATACTTAACACTTCACAGGAGCTGTTTACTTTTGATCCCATGAGCCCCATGAGATATACCATGTATACTAATATGATACCTATTTATAGGTGTGGAAATTATAATTTAGAAAGGTTATGATAATGGACCCAAAGCTTTTAGGTAGCATATGTTAGAATTAGGTCAACCAGGTCTCCTTGTCTGAGCACTTACCTATGGACTTTCTAACCCTACGAATACAAACTAAGAAGGACATGAGTGTTGTGTAGCTGATTAAAAGCTGAAAACCATTCTCTGGGGTTGCAAAATAATTGTGGAATCTATGCAGAAGTGCAGGTTAAATGAATGAGAGCCAAAATGCAAGTGCAAGTAAGAATCCCTGTCAGGGGAAGAGGTTCCTTCTGTTCTTGCCCATACCCTGCAACAGCAACCCAATCCCATTCACCCGGAATCCAGTTCACTAGGCTGCAACTACCCACTCCTTCACTAAGTAGAGCTGCATTTCAGAAAACACTACACAGGACAATGTACTTCATTGTTCTAGAATCTATAAAAGAGAATCTCCCAGGGATGGCTGGTTAGCACAGTTGGTTAGAGCGTGGTGCTAATAACACCAAGGTTGCCGGTTCGATTCCTGCATGGGCCAATGTGAGCTGCGATCCTCTTTAAAAAAAAAAAAAAAAAAAAGTAAATGAGAATCTCCTACTGTAAATGAAGACATGAAGATTTAGTATTTGATATACCAAATATATGTCTTAGCTTGGGCAATGTTGGGTTGCACCAACCTAAGGATGAGATATTGCTGGTTGGCTTGGCCAAGGTACTTCTCTAAAGCAGCCAGCCAGCTGGCCAGATTTCAAAACTCCCTCTTCCACTTTAATAAAAACCGATAGCTCTAGAAATACTTGTTCACATGTAATGATTTAGTAATGATGCCTCGAAAGGATGCTTCTGGCTTCCTGGAATACTAGCACCCAAGGACTGGACGGTGAGAACCACAGTTAGGGGTTGTGCGGGAAGAATGTTCCGTCCTTTCACCAACTCAACATCTTCCTAGGAATAACCCCCTCCATTTGGGCTTATTTAAGAAATTTCATTTTCAAAAAGTAGTTATGAACTTCAGCACCAAATCTAACTTTACTCTGAAACCTAATCTCTGCCACTTTATAAATAACAACAAAATGAGTAATAAAAATGCAAATTAAAATGCAGGGGAGGACTGGTGGCTGGAGGGGAAGAAATCCTTAGAGAATTGGTTTATCTCCCAGGTAATGAAGATGACAGGCTAGTGTGCAGATGAATTTGTTCTCTTCTAAGCCATGGGGAAAGAAATGATGAGAAGTAAGGGCCTAGCTATAGTATGCATTCTGAAGCCCATACACTTATGTTCCCATGGTTGTTCCCAAGCTTTTGCACAATAATGTTTGATTACTACAGTAACTGATGACTGTTTTTATTTGTATTTCCCACAATGCTGCTACAGTACACATCCTCAGCTTGGGACTGCTGAAAATCTTTAATATGTAACTGCTATTTTCCATAAAAATAAAGCTAACCTCACAGGAATCAAGTCCTGGAAAAGTAGGTTTTCAGAAGCAATCTAATATTTTTGTAGAGTGGTCTCTCTGCACATTTCTTTTTATAATTTAAGGAGGCAGCTCTGGAGTTAGGATTAGGGAATCAGAGTATAAGCTATTCCGTGTCACCAGGACACAAATGCAGTCAAGATCTCCACGCACACTGATATGCACATGACCTCACAGACAGAGGAACACTAGCCTTCTGGATATATCTGAGTCCCAATGGTGGCCAAACCGGGTTTCCTCAGATATCAAAAAGCTCTAAATATGCAAAGTTCATAAATAAAATCCTGCATTTAGTATTCCTCCCCCGGGGGAAAAATTCTGCTTAAGTAGAGAGTAAGCGATAGATCATTTATGAGTATAGTAGAAAGAAAAAGATATATGTAACATAAGTTGGGTCAACAGCATGTTGTGGCTACCAACAATCATGCCAAAAACACTTAGTAGAGCCTATTGCCTATTGAGAGAGACCATGCTTCTAGACCACCTCCACTCACCTATACCCTATGCATTCTTCTGCTCACTTCAATTAGCGAGGACACTGATGGCATGGCTCTCCTCACCTCCCCCATCCAAGTGGCTTTCAGAAGGAGCTTGGAATGCTAAACTTCCTAAGGCCTTGAGAGTCTCAAAATATTTTTCCTCACTCATCCTGATAATTTAACAGGATGTACAACACTAATTTGAAATTCTTTCCCTCAGCAGTTAAAAATATTTCTTCATTATCCTCTTGTATCAAGTGTTACTGTTAGGAAGTCTGATGTCGTATAAGACTGAACATAAAATCCAAAACAAACAACAAAAAAATTAGTGGGAATATTGTCATTGCTTTATATTTTTGCAATTTAAAAAAGTGCCTAGCTTAATAAAAGATAGCTGTTTCTGCATTTTTTTCCTATTGCAATATCACATGCCATGTACTTATGGGAAATCACTGCAAACTCATAAGATAATGACAGTGAAAAGGCAAATAATACCTTAGTATTATGAAATTATTTTTAGCTTTACACATTCCTTAAAATAGTCTCGAGGAACCCCTAGGGTCCCCAGTTACACTCTGAGAAATGCTGGTATAAAATGCTTCTAAAAACTGAGAAAAAAAAGTCTAACAATGTTATTTTTCAATGGACTGATGATGAACAGACCATCCACAGAAAAAGGAAATGGCCCTTAGGCATAAGAAATAATGTTCATTCTTGCTCCATACAACTTGCTGAGCAGCCCCAAGCCTGGCACTAGTGGCAGCTGGTCTTGGTTTGTGGCTTGGCCTCCCCCAAGTACCTCTAAGCCCAGTGTGGCTGGAAGCCAGCTGGAGATTGTTTTGTGGCTCATGCCAGATGGCCCTGGGCATGGCAGAGGTTGCAGCTAAACTTGGCCTGCAGTGGGGCCCCTTAAAGAAGGTCCCAGGACTGGACTGCCTGGTGGCCAGCTTTGGACCAAGCCAGAGCACCACTCAGGTACCTCCACAGGCAACAAATCCAATGGGCAGACATGGCAGGTACCAGAGACCTGCTTCATAGACTCAGCTCCTACACAACCACTCCTCCACTGTAATCATGACCAGGCCTTAACCAATCAGCCTGAGGATCAATCCCTCCCATTGACATGCAAACAGCAACAAAGTTTCTACTACAACAGGGGGTCACACACAACCCACACAAGGGACATACTTGGAGCACCTGGCTCAAGTGAAGAGGGAGACAGCACCACTAGGACCCAGTGGACACCTGCTAAAAACAGCCACTCTGCCAAGACTAGGAGACCTAGCCTATCTACCTAATACATAGAAACAAACACAGGGCGGTAGCTAAAATGGGAAGACAAAGAAACATGTCCTAAATGAAAGAACAGAACAAAGCTCCAGAAAAAGAACTAAATAAAATAGAGACAACAAATTTACCAGACAGAGTTCAAAACACTGGATATAAGAATGCTCAATGAACTTAGGGGAAGAGTAGATGAACTCAGTGAGAACTTTAACAAAGAGATAGGAAACATAAAAATGGAGATAGAAAGCAAAAAAAAAAAAAAAAAAAACCACTCACAAATGAAGAATACAATAACTGAAATAAAGAATACATTAGAGGGAATAAACAGTAGATTAGATGAAGCAGAGGATTGAATCAGTAATTTAGAAGTTAAAGTAGCAGTAAACACCTGATCAGAAGAGCAAAAAGAAAAAAATTCAAAAAAATGAGGACACTTTAAGGGGCCTCTGGGACAACATCAAACATACCAATAGTCTCATCATTAGAGTACCAGAAGGAGGAGAGAGAGAGCAAGGAACTGAAAACCTATTTGAAGAAATAATGACTGAAAACTTCCCTAACCTGGCAAAGGAAATAGACATACAAGCCCAGGAAGCGCACAGAGTCCCAAACAAGATGAATCCAAACAGGCCCACACCAAGACATATCATAATTAAAGTGTCAAAGTTTAAAGACAAAGAAAGAATCTTAAAAGCAGCAAGAGAAAGGCAGTTAGTTACCTCCAAGGGAGTCCCCAGGAGACTGTCAGCTGATTTCTCAACAGAAACTGTGCAGGCCAGAGGGATTGGCAGGAAATATTCAAAGTGATGAAAGCAAGGCCCTACAACCAAGAGTCCTCCACCCAGCAAAGTTATCATTTAGAAGCAAAGGACAGAAAAAGAGCATCCCAGACAAGAAAAAACTGAACAAACCAGTATTACAAAAAAATATTAAAGGGTCTTCTTGAAGAAGAAGGAAGAAGAAGAAGGAGGAGAAGAAAAACTATGTATAATAAACTGACAATAACTACATATCTAACAACAATTACTTTAAATGTAAATGGATGAAATACTCCAATCAAAAGATAAGGTGGCTAAATGGATAAGAAAAAAGACCCTTACATAGAGTGTCTACATGTAAGATCAGATCAAAAGATGCAGAGACTTAAAGTAAAGAGATTTTAAAAGATATTTCATAAAAATTGAAATTAAAAAAACAACTGGGACAGCAATACACCAGACAAAATAGATTTTAAAACAAAGGCTATAATAAGAGACAAAGAAGTACCCAGTAAACCAGTAATCTCACTTCAGCGTATTTATCTGAAGAAACCCAAAACACTATTTTGAAAGAACATGTGTATCCATATGTTCATTGCAGCATTATTTACAATAGTCAAAATAGGGAGGCAACATGCGTGTCCATCAATGGAAAGATAAAGAAGAGGTGGTGCCATATAAGCAATGGACTAGTACTCAGCCATGAAAAAAGAATGAAATCTTGCCATCTGCAACAAGATGAATGGACCTAGAGGGTATTGTGTTGAGAGGAGTAAGTCACACAGAGAAAGACAAATGTCATGTGGTCTCACTTATATGTGGACTCTAAGAACAAAATAAAGAAACAAACAAAACAGGAACAAACTCATAGATACAGAAAACATATTGATGGTTGCCAGCTAGGAGTGGTGTTGGGGGGGTGAAAAAGGGGAAAGGATTAAGAAGCACAAATTGATAGTTACAAAATAGTCATGGGGATGTAAATTATAGCATAAGGAATATAGTCAATAATTAATAATAATTTAAGTTGGGTACTAGATTTTTAGGGGTGACAACTTTGTGAGTTATATAGATGTGTAATCAGTATGTTGTACACCTGAAACTAATATATATTGTATGTCAACTCTAATTGAAAAAATAAACCAATTCTAAAAAATATGTCATTCAGTCTTGCTCATATCAAAAGAAACACAAACTAAAATTAGGCCATTTACCAAAATGTCATCATTTAATGTTTTTTCAAAAGTTTGACAATGTACTTTGTTGGTAAGACTATGGAGAAACCCAGTAGCAATAAGAACCTCAGCACTCAGATTTTGGGTTGTAAATACCATTTTCCTCTAAGAAAATCAGGAATCCTTAAGAAATAGCTGACTTTCAATCTGGAACAGAAATATACAAGACGAGCTTAGAACATCGTGTCATATCTGATAAAAAGGGAGCTGTCAAAGAATACTAGCATTATGCCCAAAGGGCTCAAGAGCCAACTTGATGAGGTTCCCATTCACTAAATATGGTGCAACTTCAGCATCAATAGGGATAATAACCAGAATAAATTGAAATACATATTTTTTAAAAAAAAATACTTAAGTTGGTGAAAAAGTAATTGTGATTTTTGCAATTATTTTTAACATTTTAAACCACAATTACTTTTGCACCAACCTATGTAATCCATAATAAAAATAGTTTGTCAACTTTGAAGGATGATAGCAAACCAACTCATTTTTAAACTATTTTAAACTATTTTTAAACTATTTTTTAAACTATTTTCATAAAGGAAGATTTCCTAAAGAACTAGACCAATGGTTCTATGCCAAACAGTAAGAGAAGGGAAGTTTCTCTTTATAGAAGTATTTCAGCTAACAAATAAAGAAGGAATGATAGAATTTGAATTCCACCGCTTTGCAACCCATAAGAAACTAATTAATCTAGGCATTGATTTATTGATTGGTAATGACTGTTAACATGACAGAAAGAGAAACACACAAGATACTATGTGCGTATGTCTCCTGTGGGTAGTCACATTACATGTGAAGTATTCTTGGAGGAAAAAACAACTAAAGAGAGTCAGAGCAAGCCTCCAAATCTGATCACCTATTTTTTCAAGTTGGCAGGAAATATGTGCTCATCTGGTATGGGCAGAGAGTAACATAGTTTATGTGACATTTTCCAGGGAGCTGTGCCCCATAAATCCATAGATCCCAGTATTGCTTATTATGAACAATCCTAGAAACCAGACATCTTGTTAAAGTGTCTGTCGCACAAGCAGAAACCACTAGTTGTTTATCAGATCTGTCATTAGCATACTTACAAGAATATTTAATGAATGCATGCCTTCTTTTTTTTCCCAGGGAAATCCCCGGGGGAGTCAAAGGACTACAGACCTGCTGCTTAAAGGATTACTTTCTTCATGTGCTTTAAGATGATAAGACAAATTATTGAAAGGTCTCAAATTGTGACATACTGAAAAGTTCACAAGTAATAAAAAGAGACAAATGAAACAAAATAAAATAGTCAGAAATTAACTCATATCTATAAGAATTTTACATATGCTGGGGATAATAATAACTAAAAATCAATGGGGAAACAATGGATTGTTTAATAATTGTGTTATGAAAATGGAGACATTGTGGTAGCCATACTCCACGATGGTTCCCAATGATACCTGTATCCTGATATCCACACTCTTGAGTAGCCCTCTCCCACACTGTATCAGGGTTGGTCTGTGTAACCACTAGCATGTTGGCGTAAGTGACAGTATATCATTTCTAAAGTTAGGTTATAAAAGACTATGATTTCCATCTTGGGCACATTCTCTCTCTCTCTCTCTCTCTCTCTCTCTCTCTCTCTCTCTCTCTCTCACTGCCCTTCTCACTCTCGCTCTCTCACATTTCTTGCTCTGGGGAATGCAGGCAGCCATTGTGAACAACTCTCTAGAGAGATTTGCATGACAAGGTTTCAATAAACCTCCAGGCAATAGTCAGTGAGGAACTGAGGCCTACTGACAATTCTGTGAGTGAACATGCATCACATTTTCCAGCCTATATGATCATTGCAATCCTGGCCAAGAGTTTACCGGTAACTTTGTGAGAGACCCTGAGGCAGAACCACACAACTAAGCTGCTTACAGATTCCTGACTCAGAATAGATGATAATGTATGTTATAGATGATAATGTATTGTTTTAACCCACTAAGTTTTCAGACAATAAATAATTAATACAGATTTTGGTACCAAAAGTGGGATATGCCATAACAAAAGCCTATATGTGGGAAAGGCAGTGGACAGATAAAGGACTTTAAAGATACCATTAGTGAAAGCCTGATTGCCTTGATCAAAATGTTAGTAGAATTTGGGGCCTTAAGTAGGCTGCCAGGGAAGTCTTAAAAGAAAATGAGAAAAATTTTACTGAGGAGGAAAGGAGATCCTACTCATGTAGTGGGGGAAAGTTTAGCAACAGTAACCAGAATTATTATAAGAGTTACAAATGTACATAGTGAACTGCATGATCTAGGAGATTTCTACCTAGAAGGGTAAAAATGCCACATTAATGCTATTTATAGTAAAATCTAAGAAAATAGTGATAAGCTAAAGAAAGGACCGTTACAGAAAGAACCAGAATTTGATAGTTGTAATGATTCTCAGCCTCATCAGAAGGCAAACAATACTACATTTAAGAAATGGCTCTGAATAAAGATCGAATCCAGGACTCTCTCAAGAAAATCCAGTTTAAATATGAAGCTGAGAGAGTAATCATAAAATCTTTTAAGACCTCAGAAACCTCAAAGGCAGTACCTCACTGTCATTCCATGGGACAAAAAAGCTCTCTGAAGGTTTTAAGAGTGTGACTCACAGGCCTTTCACTCAAATAATAGAGCTTCGAAGAAGCTTCAGTGTATTGTTCCCCAATAGAAATCCAAAGTAGAAAAGGAATTATCTTGAAGAGATGTGTCAGTAGGCTTTCGTCTAATGGCATGAACTCCAAAGAGATGCACTGGAGACCCACACAGTTTTAAGAGAATGATGTATGCAGAAATATCACCAGCGTGGACTGAAAGGGACAGAAACAGTACAAAATGAAGAGACTCCTTAGGACCCCCAACACCTACAAACAGGAGGCAGGCTAAGAAAACTATGCATCTGAAAACACAGGCTAACTTTTATAACAATAAAAGGATGACTCAGAGTGGAATCAGGAACCCAGAGCGTGTAACCAAAAGCCCTGAAGAATAACTGCTGAGCAGAAGTAGAATTGAGTTCTAATAAAGTAACCTCCAACATTTGTCCAGCTATATTTCATAATTACAATGATCCAGTGACTCTTTGTGTCCCCTATTTTCCCCCTTTTTGAATAGAAATGTCTACAGAGATTACCCTCTGATTTTGCCATCCTGAATCCTGTCAGGTATGTGGAGGACAAATGGCTTGTCTCTTCAATTTCACAGATCAAGAGAAATTCTACTCAAAGAATTGTACTTAAAGGAATATGTCCAGGGAGCCTCATACTTACCTGGACCTAACTTAGATAATGAGATTCTGGACTTTTAGCTGATGCTCAGATAATACTAAGCAATAGCAAGATATAGATAAATAAGCCCCTCTATGTATTGCTAGTACAGAAGACATTTTTGAGGGAAAAATGGCAAAACTTGTCGAAATTAAAGGTGTTTATACCTACAACATTAGCCATCTTACTCCTCAATGGGGAAACTCACATTGAAACATAGGAAGCATGTACAAGGATGCACATTGAAATATTTCTTATGGGGCCAAGGTTGGAAGCAACCTATATGCCATCACTGGTGTAATGAATAAATAAAATGTGGTGTAAATATTTGACAGAAGACGATGTAGCACACAGAAAAAACTAGAGCTTTATAAACGGCAACACTAGTAAATCTTTTTAACAATAGGATTGAGTAAATGAATGAAACAAAATGAACTCTGTAACTTAACAATATTTGTATAAATTAAAAAGAAATACTTGCCAAATAAAACTTGATGGTTTTCACAGATACTTATCTAAGTACAGATATTAAATGCTCTAGAGCAGGAGCTTATGGAAGGTAAATGAAGACAAAGGTGAGCAATGAAGGAGAAAATGATAAAAGAAGCTGCATGCTAATGAATCATGAACTGAGAAATATGATTAACTCAATTCTCAAGGTCTGAAGTCCACACAAAGGACAACACGTATAGAGAAAGGAAGAAACAAACAAGCTAAACAAGAAACACAAAGAAGGCAGAGAGAGAAGAGAGAGAGCAAGACGGGGAAACAGGAGAGAAAGGCAAATTGGCTAAAAGGTGTATAGCACTTTTAGCTAAAGAGCTTGGGGATCCCTGGGAGGTAGTGGCAACTCTAGGCTTTAGCTAAGCTCTTTCGTACGTGGCACTGTATGCTAACTCTTTTTCAGACATTGTGAGTTGCTGTACCATGAAACAGTGTCAGGAATTAGGAGTACCTGAAGGTCTACCTTAGTTTTTTGTTGTTGTAGTTTTTTATAGGTCATTGATAGAGGGGGCTAGTAATGTAAAGAGTCCAAGATACTTCTATGGGAGGAAAAATATTTGAGAACTTTCATGCTCAATCAAGTTTCCTGGAATATCCTTGGAAATTGACCTTAAACTGTCTGTAGAGTATTAAGCCATTTGGGGGTCTCTGGCTCCTGAATCCCTTTTAGTGCATCAAATTCCTTTTAAAAACATGTCTGAGGGCATTTTCAAAACTACTAATAAGATAAAATTTATATCACATTCAGAAATTGTGCTTCATTAATACAACATGAAAATGCTACTCTTTGCTGCATAATAAGACATTCTGTCTTATTAGCAGTATAAAAGCCTTAAGGTGACTTGCTTGGGCAGCCAGTGATACTGCTTGCCTCTCTCCTGACCATATTCATCATGAAGCCATTCTTGAAAGGGCGGCGTGATAAAGCTGGCTGAAAATGAATAGAAATATGAGACTGTATTTTTGTACTTCTCTCTGTCCCTTTTCTACTGAAATCTTGATGTTACTCAGGTAAATGATATTAGAAAACCACCATTTCTGAGACCCTAATTGAGACCATTAAAACCACTGAGGGAAAAAGCGTTGTGCATTAAAGACAAAACAAAACAAAAAGCAGGGCACTTACATCTTAAAATAATAAGGAGGAGGAAATTCCAAGAATTGAAAATGAAAAGGAAAGCAACAGATGCTAGACTGGAGAGAGAATGTAAGACCGACTGTCCCAGCCTACTGAATAAGGAAAACATCAGTAAGCTGAAACTTCTGGAGATATTTAAAAGGCAAAGCGTCATCAAGAACCACATTTGGCCCACGTGTTAATTGTGGTGATTTTTATTATTCACGAAACTCTCCTGTTAGTGTATGTCCAAAAAAGAAAATCTAAGAAGGTGATTGTGGTGATTTTTATAATTCACAAAACTCTCCTTTTAGTGTATGTCCAAAAAAGAAAATCTAAGAAGGTTTCTATATTGACCATTTTTGAATTGTTATTTTATGTATCTAAAGGTTCAGGGTCCTACTAACCAAATCCATGCCTTTAAAAGAAATATGCATGAAACTGAAGCTACCAAGAGTAATCTTGGTAGCTTTTCTAAGGAGAGAGAAAGCGTGTATTTGAAGAGTGGATAATAAGGCACATTCATCTAGCTCTATTCTTTAAAAGAATAAGAATTCTTCATCATAAAAAAAAATAAACCTTTGGCTCAAGATACAATTGCATCTTTCTAATTTATTCATCAAAAATTGCTGAGCTTCCAGGAAGGATTTCTTACCTATACTTCTGTAGACTCTAATTCAGATAGTTGTGCCCTATTATGATAAGTAAATTCAAAGAAATTCAATACTACAATAAGCACAACTATAAAACTGTCCTTTAGAAAGCCAAAGTCATATATTCTTCCCCTTGCTGAAAATCATAGCCTTAGTCCTTCCTGGAGAAATTATAATTTCTTAACCACATGTGGAAGGAGAGGCCAAAAATCACCATAGTAAATAGAGTAGGGGTGAGCACTCAGTCCGGGAAATTAAATGCAAGAGGTCAGCGAAGGATACTCCATGACCACTGACAGATGGCACCCTTTCCTCACAGCCAGAAAAGGTAGCCATCGCTAAAAGCCCTCCAGTGAATTCTCTGCCTCAGAGTTTACCAGGAGGAAGGGGGAGAGCAGATGCTGTAACAATAAGCAGTCCCCATGGGTAGCAGAAACAAAATACTTGAGGAGTCTGAATCACATTACCGGAGGTGATTAAGAAATTTATTGTGAGCAGATGGATGTAACAGCTACTGTACAGGGCAAGAAAGCAGATGTTTACAGATCTCAGGAAGAAGACTCTACAGTGTTCTGATGCCCTGATCCTAAACAGGTTCCAAAACCAGGACTTCTCCATACTTAATGGCCCAGCATCCCTAGGAGGCAGTCGAGAGCATGGCATAGAGCACAGGCTGTTGAGTTTCTGGACCTAAATTGCTTGCATTGCTTTTCCACAATTTACTTAATGTATGAAAACCTCAGCTTTCATCTCTGCAGAATAAGGATAGTCATGGCCACGTGGCAGGATTATTTTCAGGTGACATTGATCATATGCCTATAATAAATGTTAAAAGAACTTAACCCAGTGCCTGACACACAATGGGACCTCAATGAATTGTCCTTAATTTTATTGCTATTAGTATTGCCATCAGTTGTTAGTACCCATATACTAACATTCCTATCACATGCTTGGGATCAATGGTCCCATTACTTGAACTTGTGATTTTAATAATGAACACCGCTTTGAAGGGCAAATATCATAGTATTTTGAGAGGACTGTTTATATTTTGGAATTGTGCCATTAGTACTTGAGATGATCTTAAGAGAACAAAATAACCACTATCATATTAAAGGGAAAAAAATGTCTGAGAAGTAAATCTAAGAAAGGGAAAATGAGCTGTGAAAATGACTGCCGTGCCCAAAACACCAACATTCACCCATGGATCTAGTGAGCCAGCATAGAATAAACAGCACATAAAGTTTCTCTACACAGCATTTCTCTCAGTGTGCACACAAATGACTTATCTGGTGTATGGGTGCTCTGTGCAGTTCAAGCCTTTGACTGGTGTACAGCAAGTGAAAAACTGAAAAGATAACAAAAGACCAGTAGAGATGATTGATGTTAAAAGAAAATGTTTAAAGCTAGAAAAGCTAAAGGTAAAGATCCCTTGGAAACAATCATAAAAATGTTCACCTTCCTAAAAGAAAAGTTGTTCCCTCTTGATAGAGTTTTTTTAGTGGAATTGCCCTGAATGAGGAATTATTGTCCTCTACATATTCTCATTTTTGTTCCTCCGGAATTCTGACAGCAGGTAAGCTACTGTTATCTCCATTTCACAGATGGGGAAATAGAGCCTCATCAAGTTTGGGTTGATTGCTCTAAAGTGGAAGAGCAAGGATTGAATCTTGAACTTTCTGACCAACTATGCCGCCATGTTTCTTATCTCACACTCTCTCACTTGAGACTCAATGGAATTTCTTTCTCTTCGGAATACCAAGAATAGATTTTATCATTGAGAGATGCAGTTCTCCCTAGAGGGAGAGTTAATGATCTCTTTCTCTGTTGAGATTCCTCCCAGTTTTTGATGCCTCTGTGTTCTCCTTCTGGGAGCCTTGGCTACTTTGGAAGCAGAAGAAAAGGAACCTGTAAGAGGAAAAGGAGCCAGCACTAGAATGTCATAAGTACTTCCAAGCTTTCGTGAGGTGGATTTACACCATGTTTTTTATTATGATGACAACATCACACCACACTGCTAAAGGGGTTATGAAACATGTAGACTGATTGACACTATTGTCAAAACTAAACTTAAACATAGAAAGCATATACTGATATGTCAATAGGCTTTGAAATAGAAATAAGCTAAATCTCAGTGCACAGCAGCAACCTGAGAAACTGACCCTTATGAATCCTTAATAAACATTTTTGGGAACTAAATACCAAGTGCTATTTTCAGGGATATCTTTCTCTGCTTTCTGTCCTTCATGCTGGCACAGGTTGACATCAAGGCTCTCACATTTCATAATCTCCCTGTTGCTGGTCTCTTTATGTACAAATTAGGATGATAGAATTTACCTCATAAGTCATTTATAGAAATAAATAAAATCATATAAGTATATAGGCCCTCGATGATGTTGGTATATACAATTACCCAGGAAATATTAACTATCACTATTAGCTATTCTCCTGGGTGACAAGCCCTCGACACTCTCCTGTCCCCTCAGTTTGCTCACTCCATGCCTCCCCTGCCAGATCAATTTAATCCCAAATCCTAAGAGCAAATTTGGTCTAGCGCACCCTGCCCCTCAGGGTAGACGCCAGTGCCACTTGCTGCTGGTTCAGTAGTAACCTCTGGCACCAGCTCCGATGGCTGGATGTATTAATTTCCTAGGGCTGCCATAAAAAGATAGCATAAGCTGCCGTAAACTGGGGGGCTTATACTAACAGAAATTTATTCTTCTCAGTTCTGTATGCCAGAAGTCCAAACTCAAGGTGTCCACAGAGCATGCTCTCTCTATCTGGGTAGAGAATCTGGGTAGAATTCTTCCTTACATCTTCCTAGTTTCTGGTGATTGCAGTTGATCCACAGTGTTCCTTAGCTTTGAGTTGCTTCACTCCAATCTTTGCCTCTGTCATTATGTAGCCTTCTCCTTCTATGTCTCTGACTTCACACGGCATTTTCCTTCTCTTATAAAAATACCAGTTATATTGGACTAAAACCCACCCTAAATCATCCCATCTTAACTTAATCACATCTGCAAAGAACCTACTTCCAAATAAGGTCATATTCACAGGTACAGGAGGTTAGGACATTAATATATGTTTTAGGGCGACACACGTCAACTCATAACACTGATTTCTGCTTTGTTTATTTTATACACACAGTTAACCTTTTTTCTTATCACATTCCAGGCAACATGCTTGTAAACAAGACAGATAATGGTCCTTACCCTCAGGGAAACAACAGTCCAAGGAGGGAAACAGAAATAACTAAATACATTAGTAGAAATAACTAAATAAATTAGTAACTAACTACAACTGTAGTGAGTGCCAAAGGGTGCTATGAGAGCATGTAAAAGGGAACCCAAATTTACTCCCTAGGAAAGTGGAAGCTTCACAGAAGAAGGGAAAACTGGAAAACGAACAGGGGTAAACTAGGCAAAGGTGTTGCTTGGGTTAGACAGCAATCAAGGCATAGATAACAGTAAGTGCAGAGTTCCTGAAAGCGGAAAGACAGACACTTGGGAGGAATTAAAAAGAGGACCCATGTGGCTGGAGCAGAGAGAACAAGGGGCCAGGGCATAGAATGTATGCCAAGGCCAAAAAATAGCTATAAAGAACTTGATCCTAAGAGCAATGGCATCTGTGAAAAATTATAGGTAGAAAGTATTTTTTTATCAGGTTGGTGTCAGTTACCATTTCTGCTACATCAAACCACTAACAAATTTTCATAGCTTCGTAATCCCCAGGTATAAGCAGGATAAACAAAGGTCTCTTTGACAAGCTCTCCCAGATTCTGATCTAATGTTCTTTTCCATTTCATGGTCATCGCCATCATCATTGGTGTCTGCTCATTCTGTCCACTATTATTTCATTTCCTCCCTGTGGTATTCTCATTTATGTTAGCCAGATTCAAATCACCGTGAACACTGGGCTTAGAAGCTTTTACCTCTCCATGTGACTAACCTTGCTGAAGACAACTCAAATGAATACTGAAGTTAAATAAACTTGGAGAAAAGTTTCTACACACACACACACACACACACACACACACACACACACACACACACAAACTTAGAGATAGGCCTTGCTGTAACAAGTATGAATGAAAATATAAAGAACTAGAGAAATTATGTGAAACTTCATCATTGAACAAGATGAGCTCTCTTCACCTGATTGGAAATATAATGGAATTTTCCACACGAATTCTGCAAAACTGATTTTTTTAAGCTTTTATAATGTGGTGACACTGGATATATACATTCGTGTCTTGATACTCATTTCCTTTCAATGTGCATTTTAATTGGTCTGGAAACTCAACAAAGTGAAATCTACTTCATTTGCAACTGTCAAGCTAATGAAAAAAAAATTTCAGTGGTTTATGCAAACATTTGATTCATTCTGAGATCTGTTAAATCTTTCAAGTGCAATGGAATCATATTAAATTCTGGATTCTAAAAAAACAACATAATACTTCACTTGCCACTCTAATGCACAGTATTTCTTGTTAACCAGGAATCACAAATACCAGGGATTTAGTTTGAATTTGAGACCACCCTATGTCTCCTTGCATTAATGCTTCCTGGCATTAAGCAGGAATATTAAATTAAAGAAAATGCCAGTCTCATAGCTTTACTAAAAGTAATTTATAGTTTAACCATAATATTAAATCCTTTAATTGAAATTTGTAAGACAAATGGCAGTATTAGTAATCCCTTTATCAGCTTCCAATTCTCTGCCTACTTAACACCAGCCTCTAACCCAAGGGAAATATAACTCCCAAATGCAATCCTTGAACTTGGGGAAACGTCATTGAACCTTCACATTGCATAACCTAAATGTTCACCATTCCTACAAGAAAACACATTTTCATTTATATGTGCTCATTTATTTTTTGTGGTGTAAATACATATTAACAGGGGATTTCTAGCTTAATATTATCTGGACTTGTGGCTTAAGCTGTAATTATACATAAAAAAGAATACTATTTCAAACAGAACATGGAACACAAAAACAGAATCAAAATCGCACCTAATGTGGTGGAAAGTCAAAAGCAAATGAGAAATAAAAGCACAACTATAGAATAAGAGAGAAGTACAGAGTGACAGAGATGATTCAGAAAAGCTATAATTAACAGAATATTATTATCATCTTTCCAATATATTCCTCTCTGCAAAAGCAGTTGTTTGTTTTTCATAATTGGTGCTTTTAAATAAAAAGGTGTACTGTGCTTTCTTGGCTACCATGTGCATATTTGACAATGTCTCCCTATCTGGAATAGCAAAACTTAGGTGTTTAAAAGTAAAGACATCCTCCTACATCCTTCAGCTACGAGCCAGAAGTGTCAATCAATTCTGCTAGACAGAGAGCAGGCAGGATTGCATGAGGGAAGAATTGGCCAGCCCATGGTGTATAAAGGAAAAGCCTGCCTGGGAAATAATGAAAGGGACTCAAGAAGAATCTGCTTAATGAGCAGGGGTCAAAGGGGAAAGCTGAGAGGGTGGGGGAGGTGAGAGGACACAGATTTGACGCTGAGCCCTAGGAGGTCTTCAGTACTTGTACCAAGCTCCAGCACCCATCCACAGAAAGGAGCCAAGTGGCCCTTTAGCTCACGTTCAGTGAGGGCACTGGTTGGAACCTAGAGAGCTCATGGCACCCACTGACCATCAACAAGGTAAAAAAATCTCCAGGGAAAAGCCATCGCGAGCATGGGACATTCAAGCTTTCTGTGAAAGGTGCCTGGGGCTTTCCACCCATCTTACCTGGCCTACAAGTGTCCGTGTGAAACTATTTTCTTTTGACTCTGAGGGTAGAGACCCACAAAATCTCTGAAATGACACATCTTGCCTCCCTACATTGTACAAATATAGCTTTTCCTTTCCACAATAACATCAAGACTCTCCAGGAGTGTTGTTATCAGTTTGTTATCAGTTATTATTTCAGCCAAATCAAACCACTGATGAATTTTCAAAGCTTCAAAGCCCCTGTGTAGAAGCAGATTCTAAATCTCTGTGCTACAGGTGTCCCAGATTCTGACCTGGTTATCTTTTCTATTTTATTGTCATCAACATGATTGTTGGTGTCTGCTCATTCTCCACCGCCATGTCATTTTCTCTCAATGGTAATCTCATCCATATGAACCAGATCACAATCACCAGGACGTTATCTGTACCTCAAGGAAGTGAAGGAGTGGAACTCTTGACTCAAGTGTATGAAAAATCAATTCAAAAGCCCCACAGTTGTTGCCAGAAAGCTAGAAAAACCATTTGGAAATTCTCTTACCAGATTGCTGTTAGAGGGTCAACTGTACACTCAGGGAAGGGATGGGGGAGGGGAAAGGGGATAACAGAACTGGAGTGAGCAGAGGTGAGAGATTATCATAGATATCCCTGCTAGGTATCACTCTCATCCCAACAACCTTTGTGCCCCTTCTTAGTGTGCAGTGACATGGAAACATGCCAGAGCCAGTAGGGCAGGACCCTTCCCAGTGCAACTGACCTGCCGGTGGCCCCTTTTCCCTCATGCTGTGTCTGGGCCCCTCTGGATAGCACCACAATTCTACCTAACTTTAATTCTGGGCTTTCTGTAAACTCCATTCTCAGCCGTGCTTCTGTTCAATGTCAAGGAAGAGCCCGAGTTTGCAAAAGCCCCTCATGGCTGCTGCCACCTGCTCTTCATCTGCCAGGGAATCAGGGAAGTACCCCTTATTCCCCAGCCTCCTAACCTAGTCTCCTTGAATTTCTCAAGCTTCCTTCCTGGTTCTGTCACCATTACTCAGAGGAAGGCCTTTAAGTCTGTAAAAAGGTGTCAGCTGCTGCTACCTTCATTTGACACATTGCTTCCAGCCTCCAATCTGAGTGACACATTGTCGCTCAGGGTGGCCTGAGGGGTCTCTGCTCCCGCTCCCCACACAAGAACACAGGATATGGTGAGGCCAAAAAGGAACACCCACGGAGCCTGAGTGAGTACCTTTCCACATGAAGGCAAGAGCCTGGAAACTGCACTCCTGGTTCTGTCCCCACACTCCACCCCTACAGGGTCTCGCCTCACAATCTACACGACAAGCATCTTCAAGGGGCCCTGTTCGAGGAGCCTGGAGGTGAATGCAATATCCTGGACACAGCCAGGCTCTCTGGGCACAGCCAGGGTTTCTCAGGGCACCACCAGTACTTCTGGGCAGAGCCAGACTTCCTGGGCTTCTTAGGGTACCACCAGTCTCCCCAGACACAGCCAGGGTTTCTCAGGGCACCACCAGTCCTTCTGGGCACAGCCAGACTTCCTGGACTCAGCCAGGGCTCTCAGGGCACTGCCACTCTCTCTGGGCAGAGCCAGACTTCCTGGGTACAGCCAGGGCTCTCAGGGTACCACCACTCTCTCTGGGCACAGCCAGACTTCCTGGGCACAGCCAGGGCTCTCAGGGCACTGCCACTCTCTCTGGGCACAGCCAGACTTCCTGGACTCAGCCAGGGCTCTCAGGGTACCGCCACTCTTTCTGGGCACAGCCTGACTTCCTGGACTCAGCCAGGGCTCTCGGGGTACCACCACTCTCTCTGGGCACAGCCAGACTTCCTGGGCACAGCCAGGGCTCTCAGGGCACTGCCACTCTCTCTGGGCACAGCCAGACTTCCTGGACTCAGCCAGGACTCTCAGGGTACCGCCACTCTCTCTGGGCACAGCCTGACTTCCTGGACTCAGTCAGGGCTCTCAGGGCACTGCCACTCTCCTGGGCCTCTCAGGGTACCGTGCTGGAACAACAGCGGCTCACAGTCAAGGTGCTTACATATTCTCGATGGCGGCAGGTTAAGACACAAAAGCAAACATCCGCCAGTTCCACTACATGGTGGTATGTTCCCAAACAGCCAAGCTGTCCATTAAATTAGGGATAGAAGGCCATTCCCCATAGTCCACAGTCATTTGCCAGGGCTGTGCATTAGCCTCACAATGTGTGCCCTCTCCACAGGGCGAGGGCTCCAAGTCCTCCCCAACCTGGGGGTGAGGGCCTCAGCAAGCAATTCCCAGCCTACAGGGTCGCAACGACCTTCTTTTTCTCTGGCCTATGCTGGTTGTGGAACCGTCCAGGTCTTTCCACCCCTCCACGGGGGTCCAGCTCTCCAGCAGCTGCTCCTCCTGGTCTTCCTGTGACTGAGTGTTCATATGCACAAACTGCTCCACCGCCTTTCGGGGAGCTTTGGCCGGCACCATACTTTGCTCGCTGCACTATTTGTCGTGCAGGGCATCCAGAGGAGTCTCTGCTCCTGCTCCCCACACAAGAACACAGGATATGGTGAGGCCAAAAAGGAACACCCACGGAGCCACAGGTGGCCGATAGCTCACTGGTTACAGCTGATGGAAGCTTCAAGGGCTGAGTTTCATCAGAAAGTATTTTGATGATCCCACGAAGTTATCACACTAAAAATCATTCCTTCCCACCCACAACCAGTAACCACTCTTGGGTAGCCAAGAACTTTTTTCTGCATTCTCAAAGTGAGTTTCCTGTGCACTGAGGACAATTCCTAAAAAAATCAACAGAGAGCTTTGCCTTCTCTCTTGTTGAGTGCTTGAATCTAAGTGATCTAGAGTCCAAAGACAAGTTCCAGAATTTTCTTCACCATTTCTTAGGTCATCACGTAAAATTAGACCCTTAGCAGCCTTTCCTGATAAGTCAAATTTCCTAAGACAACTTTGCAGATTAGGCAAAACTGGAGTTATCATTGCTTACCTAATTTATTTATTAGGAAAGGAAGGGAAAAAGAGAAAAATATAGACAGTCCAATAGGAGAGTGTTTCCCAATAAGAGTTATTACTGGTTTTTCTGGGTTTTGTTTTGTTTTATTCTGTTTATTTTCTCCATTTTTTTTTTTTTTAATTAACAGAGAGTAAGGGAACTATTGCTTTTCCAGAGCCTACAATGTTCTGGGCCCTGTGTTGGCACTTTCGTGAAATTATTTCCATTAGCTCTCCCAAATACCCTGCAAGATAGGCATTTCAGATGGTTACATTAAGGCTAGGCCAGAAAAGGAAGTGGCCTAAAAGCACATATCAAGTGGCAAATTCAGGATTCAAATTCATATACCTAACTCCATAACTTCCTTCACCTATGCCAGCTCTCAAAAACTTCATTCTATTGTAATTTTTCATTTAATACATGGGTCATTTCATGACTAAATTAGGAAGGCCACACACTGCAAGGAAAGCCCATAGTTCCTACTCCAATTCAGGAAACCTGGGTGTTGTTTTTCTCCCTTCTACTTACAAACTATGTGACCTTGGGCTCTCCATGTGGTTTTTCTGCCTCTCTCATTGCATCTATAAAATTTATTTCCATAACTGGATCATCTCTAATGTCTTTTTTACTCTAACATCCTATGGTTCCTATATATAAGTAGGTGAAGCCATTTGAATAAATTAATATATTGGAAATCAAGGCACAATTCTTTCTAATTCATTCCATAATATCCCTCCCTTGGAGAACTTGATTTCCAGGCACTAGTGTTCTCAGCACCTTAGACATTACTGCTTTGACAATGCCATTTCATTCACCTTTAGAATTAAAAAATCGTCCACCATGAGCGCATTTTAAAAATCATTCACAGGCAAAGGTTAAAAAGTGGCTTCTACATATAATGAATTTCTGAAGACTCTTCAGTCCCTGATCTTTCTAATGCAGGCACTACTTTACTTGTCAACAATAAAGAGATGAGAATAATTGGAAGCAGAGTCCTTAAAACACACACCTCATTTTCATCCTTCATCTTTGCAGCAGTCCTATCTCAATTGAACAAGAGCCTTTTCATGCTTGAAAGAAACTCATTTAACCTCTTTATTCAAATTTGATCTTAAGGAAAGGAAACAATTAATAGCCTTTTTGGGTGCCAACCAGAGCCCTCACCTGAACTCCTGTTGCTAAAGTATGTGGGTGCCTGTGAGCATTAGGCAAGGAGGGAGGAAATTGGGGGTAGTTGTTTTTCTTTTATCTGTCATACAATTTTCACCATAAATTGAGACATTTTTTAACTTTTTCACTCTTGAGTTTCTATGGCGTTAGCATCTTTTATCTCCGTAATAATCATCACCCCTCACAAATATTTCCAGAGTACATTGTTTCATTCTTACTTGCTCTGAAGATACCTTTTGAAGAAACTTATGTCCCAAAAGGTAACAAGGAACAATACAACTTGTATTAATAGAATTTTTATTAAACACACACACAACAACACTGTATATTTGTATAACCATATTTATGAATACAAATTCATAGCAACATATCTGGAAGGAGATACAACAAACTGATAATTGTAGTTTCCTCTGAGGAGTAGAATGGGCTGAGAGGACAAGAATAAAGTGATATTATCATAGTCTGAAATGTCTTAATATTTAACAAAGAAAATAAAAACAAATATATTTTTAAACTCTGAGGTAAAATAATTAAGTTTAAAGAAAATGAAAAGCATGTACTAGTCTCTATTATTCTCAGTGATTAGGATGGGTCTTTGATTTCTGCAGCCCTGATGCCCATGGAGTAGTTTCCTCGGCTGTCTGCCATTTGAGGCATAGGGTCATCTACCTCCCACCCTCTGCCAGAAAAATCAGACTGGCAACCTTACAGAAAGTCCAGTGACTATTGTACTACACATCTGGTATAATAGAACATAAATAGGACAGTTTCTGAATCTGACTTGGGCAGAAGACAGGAATGGCTCCTGTGTTTTCACCACCCTGTCCTTGGTTCTGTGCCCAGGTGGAGGACCTCATGTCCATGAAAGTGGGTTTCCTGCAAAGACAGTCCTGGGATTGGTAAGAGTGCTCTCTGCTCTCTGCTTTTGCCTCTCACTGCCTGCTTTCTCTTCTACAACCTTCCAACACTCCCACTGACCCTTATACCCTAATGCCAGTCTTTTTAATCCTTTATAACCCTGTGAAGTCCCATTGCCACTCAATTTGGGGTAGTTGCTATACGCCCAGCCTCCTCTTCCAGTCTTGGGACTCTGTATACACTTCCAGCTCAGTGTCAATGCAGTAAACAAGTATGAGGTAATAATTCTATAGTGTTCATCATAGCTAATGGGGAAATATTGAACACATTTCTCCTGAGATCAGAAAGACGACCAAGTTATCCATTATCATCAATTCTATTCAACGCCATGCTGAGATCATATCCAGAGGAGTAAAGCAAGAATGAAAATTAAACCATAAAGATTGAAAAGAAATAAATGAATCTGTAATTATCCTAAATAATATGATATGTAGAAACTTCAATCTGAAGTTGGATCTACACATGGATTATTGGAATTAGACTTTAGTAGTGATTCTAGATATGAAATCAGCAGACAAAAAAGAAAAGTGAGATGGAGGGCAGCTGGAGTCCCAGGTGCTTCTTTTGAAAGGCCTGTACATGGATTTACTTGCTGATGGACTCACTTGCTATGAGCTCCAGAACTGGGGCAGCAGCTCGAAAGGTGTCAGGGACATATGGAGAGGAACTGAATTGTTTGGCTTCAGGGCAAAGGCTAAGGGGCAGCTTTTTCCCAAACAGAAGTGCTGGCAGAATCTATTATTTATTTGTTGAGCCCTCCCCTCTCACTGCATGCAGACAGAGGTGGCCACCATATCTGAGTTTCCATCAATCTGGCTGAAACTGTTTGCCCTGCCCTGGTGATTCTCTGAGACCCGATCCCACACAACTTGTAGACCCACCTAAGCTACTTCCACTGGTTTTTCCATACAAACAGCCTGTCTTAGCTCATGCTGTGGACTTTCCTAAAATATCTCAAAGGTTCACAAACCCCAAACAAGCAGCATCTGGCCTTGGCATGCTTTGTACCTCTTGCTGAGCAGCCCTAAGCCCAGCACTAGATGCAGTTGGCCTCAGTTAGTGCCTTGGCCTCTTGAGGTACCTCTAAGCCCAGCACAAGTGGCAGCCATCTTCAGAATGCTTTGTGGCTCATGACAGGGGTGCCAAGGCAGGGCATAGGCTGCAGCTGAGCTTGGTCTGTGGCAGAGACCCTCCCAGGAGGCCCCAGGGCAGTATGCCTGTTGGCCAGCTTCTAACTGAGCCAGAGCACACCCAGCCAACTCCAAGAATGACACACCAATGACACACAAATAGAAAAACCTATTTGAAGAAATACTGATGGAAAACTTCCCTAACCTGATGAATACATAGACATAGAAGTCCAAGAAGTGCAAAGCCCAAAACAAGATGACCCCAAGGGTCCCGCACCAATATACATTATAATTGAAATGCCGAAAGTTAAATACAGAGAGAATTTTAAAAGCAGCAAGAGAAAAGCAATTAGTTACCTACAACGGAGCTCCCATAAAACTGTCAGCTGATTTCTCAACAGAAACTTTGCAGGCCAGAAGGGATAGGCACAAAATATTCAAAATGATGAAAAGCAAAGGCCTACTATCAAGATTATTCTACCCAGCAAAGCTATCATTTGGAAGAGAAGGACCAATAAAGAGTTTCACAGCCAAGAAAAAGCTAAAGGAGTTAATCAACACCAAACCAGTATTACAAGAATTGTTAAAGAATCTCCTTCTCCTTGAAGAAGGAGAAGGAGGAGGAGAAGAAGGAGAGGAGACGGAGAAGGAGAAGGAGAAGGAAAAGAAGAAAAAGAAGGCGGGATCAGAAATATGAGTAATAAACTGACAATAACTATATATCTATCAACAATTTAAATGTAAATGAATTAAGTGCTCCAATCAAAATGTAAATGGATTAAGTGCTCTAGTCCTAAGGTGTGGCATCCTGGACTTTTATATTTTTGGAGGATGATTTCCTCTTAGACTTTCCAGCATGGACACTGGGCTTCTCACTCTCTCACCCAGCAAGTTCCAAATCCTGCCACTCAGTTTGCCAAGTTCAGCAAAAGCAGGAGGGCAACAGCCAGGGACTTTGGTGCTCTGTTGACTTCTCAGGGTTGCCACCATGAGTGAGATTTGGACTTGCCAATCCCTTACTATCTTGTCACTCTTAAATATTTTTAAGATGTTTTTAATATTTTTTGTCCAACATTTCTAATTATTTTCAGTGGATGGTCAGTCTGAATTATTAGCAAGCCATCACCCTGAACACACAATCTGGTTTACCCATTTTATGCCAGATTTTAATAAGTCATATACCCTGTCAGACATACTCTTATGTTTTAGTTGTTTATTTAGATGACACATACATTTTTTTAAAAAAATAAAAAACACCCACAATTCTTTTAAGCAAATAAAATTAGTGTTCTCACACACCCTCATAATTCTGTTTTGTTGTTGTTGTTATTGTTGTTTGACATTTTGAAGCCATAGGCTAGGAACCCTTTTGAATTTTGTTGTTGTTGTCTTTTTTTCTTTTTTTTTTCTTCAACATTTTATCATAAGTATTTTCTCACATCATTAAAAATGCTTGATGAATATTTCAGTTGGTTGTGCAGTAAAAGTATATGTACTACTCTAAATTACACAATAATAATGTGTGCAATTCAGTTAATTAAAGAATAAGATCTGAGGATAAAGAAAACATATGTATGCTTCACCTAGACTTTCCATTTCATGAAGTTCAACTCTATAGGGCAGGTTTATTGACCAGACTGAACTGCTGAAAGTCTTGTTAGGGAACTTTATTTGGGGACTCCCCCCACCCTCTCTCTCTCAGAGAATCGGCAGGTTTGAAGTGAGCTGTTCCCAATAGGCAGAGGAAATGAGTTTTTATTTCCTGATTAGCTGGCCAGCTCTAAAGCACATCTGAACAAGTGGCAAAGGAGGTGAGTCTGGAATGACCAGAACTCAGTGTTTCTTCAAACATACACACTCCTTTGAAGATCCTTTAATTTGAAGAATTCCTGCCATACATTTTTAAACAAAGAAATATATGTTTGAATTTAGGAGAGAACACAGCACGTGTTTCCCTCCCACCACTCCTAAATCCCATTGAAATGACAGCAAAGATGTAAGAAAGGAATAAACTTATTATTGCTCGGATAAAAATAAAAATTGGAACCCATGAGTCAACACAGACATTTTGATGAATTTCTATGGGCAAGAAAGGGGACAGAGGTGTATCAATAGACTGTTAGGAACTGCAGCCAAGAACACACAGAGAAGGCCATAGGGACTTAGGGGCTATTCTGCAGGCAACCACTCCAAGCTCCAAATTAGTGATCAAGATAAATGGAGGAATGTATATGGGACACTGGGACATGTTTCCTGCACCCCACATATAGAGAGACTGACAGCAGTTAATATCTGTCCCTACACTGAAGTCTAAAATTTCTTCTTTAATGAAATTACATGATCTGCCTGAAGAGAGTCAGTATTCCGGAGATAGGTATTGGTGCCACAGTGTAAAGCCCTGTTGGCTTTGTCACTGTGGGGAGGAGGAGGCCTGCCTATGTGCTTCCTGTATATACACCGTGAAAAAAAAAACCTGATAATTGTTATCCCCTACACGCACATACAGAGAACTGTCTGATTAGCTATTGTTGCTTAATGATTTATCCTAAAATGTTGAGACGTAAAATATCAACCATTTTATTGTATCTCATGATTACTGGCTCAGTAATTCAGACAGGGTTCAGCTAGATTTTTCTGCTCCATGTAACATTGGCTAAGGTCACTTGGTGGTATTCAGAAAGAGGATGACTGATCTAGAAGGCTCAAGATGGCTTCTCTCATGTCTGAAATAGCTAGAAAGTTGAACTCCACTTGGATAGTTCTCTGGAGTGCCAACACGTAGCCTTAACAACATGAAAGTCTCAGAGTAGTTGGACCTATTATATAGTTACTCAGGGATCACAAAGAGTGTGTTCCAAGAGACAGGAAGAGGAAGGCCCTAGTCTCTCGAGGCCCAGGCCCAGCCCTGCCACATTGTCACATTGACCATATTCTATTTGTCAAGTAGTCAGAAAGTCCATCTAGCTTCAAGGAGAGGGAACATAAGTCTCATCTCACACTCCAGTGGGGAAGAGGGAGACAAAAATAACCAAAATAAACCACTAAAGATGTACTCTATGAAAATGTGATTTGAGTTCTAAAGAAAAAGCAACAAGGTAGAGAGTGTCAGGAAGGGGAAAACATAATTTATATAGGGTGATCATGGTAGTTCTTACTGCTTCGATGACTCAGCAGGAACATTAAGAGAGTAAGCTGTGTGAATTTCGGCTTTTACTCTGAGTACAACAGAAAAGTTTTTGAAAGTTTTCAGTAGCGGCTATTTTACAAGAAAACATGGTGGCTTAGATCAAGATGATACAGTAGTTGATATATTAAGTGGTCAATTCAGTAAACATACTCTGGATATAATCATACCCACAAATATCTTTTTAGATTTCTGGGCCCAATTCCAACGTGTGTGTGTGTGTGTGTGTGTGTGTGTGTGTGTGTGTGTGTGTGTGTAAAGGGCTTACACATACCAATAAGCAATTCAAGGATGCCAGCAGGTTGTCCAAGAATTCAACTCAATTCTGACACTATCTACCAAGAGATAGCAATACATTCCACAGGCAATAAACTCAATCCCCCAAGACTACCCTCCATTTCAAATGTCAATCCAAGCCAAGGTCATTACCTGTGCTTCTGACCAACCTGCTACAAATTGAAAGGTCCAGTCACCCCCTCCAACTCAGAATGCCATTTATACGTCCAGGTTGTTACCTATACTTCTGACAAACTGGCTGTAAATCAGAGGTTCACAGTACTCAAGAAACTCACTAAGTTACTGATTTATTACAAAGGATATTAAAGAATACAAATCAAGACATGAAGAGCTACATAGGGTGGGGTCCCGAACCTAGGAGCTTCTATACTCATGGAGTTTGGGGTCTTGCACAGTGGTACTTGGAAGCAGTCTGGTCCTCCAACCTGCAATGATTAAATCACTGGCCATTGGTGATCGATTCAATCTCTGGCCCCTCTGCCTACCCTGAAGGTCAGCGGGGTGGGAATGAAAGTTCCAACACTCTAATCTAGTGGTTGTTTCTCCTGCCAGACAGCCCCCATGCTTAGGAGAATCCAAAAATGCTCTCATTAACAAAACAAACAACACCTTTGTTGCTCTCATCACTTGCAAAATTTCAAGTGTTTTCGGAGTTCTGTGCCAGAAACAAGAAATGGAGACAAGGACCAAGTATATATTTCTCCTTATAAATTACAATATCACACAATATGTTTACAATGAATTAATTTTATCTTATACATCATAACAAATTCATAGTTTGTGAATTATTAGTAAGAAAACAATAGTAATATTTCTTTTTTATTGAAGTATAACTTATATATCTATAAAAGTGTGCAAGCCTTGAGTAAACCATTTGATTTTTTTTTTAATTTATTAGTTTCAGGTGTACAAGACAAGGTAATACTTAGACGTTCAACATTTATATCCCTCACACTGTGAATCCCCCTCCGCCTATCCACTATCCCTCTGACCTCGCACCGAGCCATCACATTATATATATAAAATTATAGTTGGCATTCACTACCATTTGATTATTTGTTACATATGTGTATATTAATGTAACCACCCAGAATCACTCTTGGCCCCTTTCTGTCAATATTCTCTCCAGAGATAACCACTGTTCTCACCTCTATCACTGTACCTTTGTCTGTTTATGCACTTCATATAAATGGAATGATATAAAATATATCCTTTTATGCCTGGCATATTTCACTTAATATTATGCCTGTAAGATTAATCCATGTTGTTTACATAACAATGGGTTCATTCTTCTTCTCTGAATATAGCATGATTTCTTTATAAAGATATATCTAATAGTATTTGCTGACAGTTTGGAAATGGGGTCTGAAAGAAAAGAATCATTTTTACTCTCAGCTTCTAGAAGACTTGGAATTACCATGCAGAAGGGTGTAAAGGAGCAATTTTTTAATGACTGGGATGGGAAACAGTTCTGTTTGGGGAATGCTACATATGAGATGCCTGTTACACATCTAGTGGAGAGACTAAGGAGGAGTTGAATATGCCAATCTGAAATTATGGAACATGTCTAAGCTGAAGACATGACTTTGAGAATCTTCGATGTATATAGATAACATCTTAAGATGTTACATCTTAAGACCTTGGGCATGGATAAGATCTATGAGAGAATGAAGGTGCTACCCAATAAAATAAGCTAAGGACTGAGCTCTAAGCAATGTTGAGAGCTCACGCAGAAGGATGAACATGTGAAGAAGACAAAGAAAGCATGGCTGAAAAGGTAGGAAAAGAAGGAAGTTGTGTCCTTCTATATTACAAAAGTAAAGTAAGAACGTATTTCAAAGAGTGACATGTGGCAATGGCTGCTCATAGGCCAGTAAAGACTGGGACTGACTTAACGAGACCTGTATCATTGAAGGGCTGGAGGAAAAGCCTCATTGGATTCCTGTGGAAGCAACTGCTGGTTTCCACCCAGTAGCCATGCACTGTTCTTCTTTAGAAACAAAAACTCTGGTTTTATTTGTGGTAAAATGCACTGAGCTATATTTTCTACTCTACCTTTCATCAAGGTGTGATTGTATATGAGAAATAAGTAGATGTCTGTGGAAGACTTCTGTGAGGAGACTGAAAGGGAGTTGATTCAGCTAGGAGACACCCTTTGCTCTTCTTTATCAGCCAGAGTTTTACTATGACCATTCTATGAAAAACAAAAAACAAAATAAATCAGTGGCTTTCAATAAACATCCTATTTCATGCTTCTGAATCAGTAGTTTGGCTGAATTGGTCTGGACTCCCAGGGTTTCACTGAGCAAGGCTCTAGTCCAGACTCTGCATCAGTTTCAAGGTTGCATCAATTCCAGGCTGATAGAAAAACATCTTTTCTCACGGCAGGGGGAGGAACTTCTTGGAGGCCTGTGGAAATTTGCCATACCTCTAATGCTTTGGCTCAGAATCCACAAGATCACATCTACTCATAGGCCAAAGAATTTACATGAGTGGGCCCAAAGTCAATAAAGAGGGTTATTATTCTCTACCAACTGTAAACCATAGCAGGGGAGTAGACATATTAAAAAAATGTAAATCGTAACATCTACCACACTGGAGCACCAGCAGCCTTTTTGTGTCATGTGACCTTGGAAGCACCCAGCTAAAGTGGTAGATTAGAAATACATGTCCCATCTGTCCTTGGAGTCACCATATCAACCCTGGCCAGGCTAAATCTGACTTGATTTTATGTAGGGAAAAAAAAAAACTGCTGTCTTTTAAATTTATTTTTATGTTTATTTTCTATCATGTGCAGCTAAACCTACTATTAATGGTCACAAGTTGATTTAAGTATGAATGGGAGTGTATGGATAATACCTTCAAGAGATTTTTTATACAAAAGAGCAGAGACACAGAATAGTAACTCAAGAGGCAAAGGAATAAAGGGAGGTTTGTTTTATCATTTTAAATTGCAAAGTATTATAGCATGTTATATGATGATGATAAAAATGCAATAAAGAAAGCATATAATTGATACAAGACAGAAAATTATTACGCTACCATCGTTGAGCAAGCAAGAAGAGAAGGGATCCAGTGCCAACCTTGACAGGTGGTACTTAGAGGTGCATTTGTTTTGACTTAATCATAGAGCAATTTATACCCATTAAAGGACCTAAACTATCTAAATTCTGTGAATTTTTCCCAAGGGTTTTCTATGCAACTCCATATATTTAAAACTTTTTATTCATGTTTTTAATTTTGTGTAAATAATAATTGAACCTTTCACAGAATCTAACTCCACCCCTCCCCACATTGCTTTTCATTTTGAATTGGGACAGGAAGTAGAGGGAGAGTTTATACTGTTTGGGATTATATGAATGATCAAAAGATGGGGCAATAGCCTGAAATAATTCATTAAATAATATAAATCATTTTGTAAGATGCAGAAAGCTGATAAAACAAGTAAAGAAAAATTCTATTTTTTCTAAGTCCTCTGTTAAAATGTAATTTTAAAATCCACAGATGTTTACAGGAGGCAAAAATATATTTCCTTGTTTGATGAAACTGCTACAATTCCAATTATGTAAATCCCCCACAGCACTAATTAAAGTTTAAATTTTTTTCTCTCTCTAATGTGAGTAGCATAGTGTTTTTACGTAAATCAGGAATTGGTTTTCTTCCCTGTTCTGCCAGATAAGAGTCAGGACTCTTTTAAATACATATTTTTTTCTTCCAGAGGGAGCAGCTTGGGAAGAAATATCTGAAGTTCCATTTGAGATTTGTTAACTTTGAGATGCCTACTACACACTCCAATGGAGATGTTAAGTAACAAGCTGAATATATGAGTCTGGAGTTCAGGGAAAAGGTCTGAGCTAAAGATGTAATTTTGGGAGTCATCAGCATTTAGTATATTTAAAGGCATGAAACTGGATAAGATCATCTAGGGATTTAGTGTACATAGAAGAAGGAAAAAAAACACAGATCCTTAGACTGAGCTCCAAGGCACAACATTTAGAGATTAGGGAAATGAGAATAAATCAGTAAAGAAGACTGAAAAGGAACAGCTGGTTGTAAGGAAAACAGGAAGAATAGCATTCTAAAGTCCAAAAGAAGAAAGTGTCTAAGAGATTTATTTATTTTGACTAATAAGGTAAACATGGAGAAGTGACATTAGATTGTACAAATGACATCAGGAGGAATTAGTGTCTCAATAAGAATACTTAGAGACTTCTGGTCATGATGGTGGAGTAGATAAATGCTGTGCTAGCCTTCTCCCACAACAATATCAAAATTACAACTAAATTATAGAACAAATGACCTTGAGAACCACCCAAAGACTAGCTGAACAGAACTCCTATAACTAAGGATATAAAGAAGAAGCCACACCAAGAGTGGTAGGAGGGGCAGAAATGCAAAATGGGCTGGTCCTACATCCATGTGTGACAGATTCAGGAAGGATACCTCAGCCATGGTGGTCCCTACTGAGGAGTGAGGGGTTCCAGCCCCACACCAGGCTCCCCAGCACAGAGCACCAGTGCTGGTAAGAGGAGTTCCCAGAACACCTGCCTGTGAAAATCAGCAGGGACTCAGTCCAGGTGAGACAGAGGACTACTCTAGGCCCAGGAATCTTCTTAAAGGGCTCAAGCATAGACTGACACACTCACAAACATTTTCTAAGCTCCAGAAAAGAAATAGCGCTTGAAAAGCACCAAGGGCATACAGGGAGGAACTGAATTGTCTGGCTGCAGAGCGAAGGCTGGAGGGGCAGCTGTCTCTAGAAAAAAGGTGCCATTTTTCTTTTGTTGACTCTTCCCCCCACACAGCCTACAGGTAGGTGCAGGTAGGTACTAAATCTGAGTCTTAATTAACCTGGCTAATACAATACTTGCCCCACCCTGGTGATTCTCTGATACCCCACCCCAAACAAGTCTTGTGCCCATTCCAAACTTTTTTCAGAAGCTAATCCACGCAAGCAGTCAGCCAGGGTCTATACTGCAAACTTTCCTGAAATATATCAAAGGTCCACAAACCCCCCAAAAAGCAGCAGCTGTCCTTGGAATGCCCTGCACCTCTTGCTAAATGGACCCAAGCCCAGCACTAGAGGAAGCCGGTCTCAGTTCATAGCATAGCCTCTCACAGGCACCTCCAAGCCCAAGACAAGAAGCAACCATCTGCAGATCACTTCGTAGCCCCTACCAGGTGGCGCCAGGCTGGTCACAGGCAGCAGCTGAACTTGGCCTGTACTGGAGTCCCTCCCAACACACCTGATGGCCAGTTTCAGAAAACATCAGAGCACCACCCAATCACCTCCACAAATAACACACTGAAAGGACAGACTAGGCAGGCACTAGAGCCCCACTAAAATAAATTCTGCTCTGTGGAGTCAGCCCTGGCATAACAGCTTGTCTGCTGTAGTCATGCCAGTCCTCACAGCCAGTCAGCCTAAAGGTCAGTCCCACCCAGTGATGTGCCAACAACAATCAACACTCAGTTACAATAGGAAAGGACACACAACCCACACAAAGAACATCCCTGGAGCATCTGGCTCAGATGAACAGGAAGACAGTGCCACTGGGACCCATAGGACACCTTCTATATAAAGCCACTCTGCCAAGACTAGGAGACATACTAGCCCTACCTAATACATAGAAACACACACAGGGAGGCAGCCAAAATGGGGAGACAAAGAAACATGCCCCAAATGAATGGGACAAAATTCCAGAAAAAGAACTAAACAAAATGGAGGCAAGCAATCTATCAGTTGTAACACTGGTTATAAGAATGTTCAATAAACTTACGGGAAGAATAGATGATCTCAGTGAGAACTTCAACAAAGAGAAAAGAAACATGCAAATGGAGATAAAAAATATAAAAAGGAACCAGTCAGTAATGAAGAATACAATAACTGAAATGAAGACTACGTTAGATGGAATCAACAACAGATCAGGTGAAGCAGAGGATCAAATCAGTGATTTAGAAGTTAAGGTAGCAGAAAACACCCAATCAGAACAGAAAAAATAGAAAAATTAGGATAGTTTAAAGGACCTCTGGGACAACATCAAGGGTACCAACATTCAGATCATAGGGGTACCAGAAGAAGAAGAGAACAAGCAAGGAATTATAAACCTACTTGAAGAAATAATGACGGAAAACTTCCCTAACCTGGTGAAGAAAATAGACATAGAAGTCCAGGAAGCACAGAGAGTCTCAAACAAGGTGAACCCAAAGAGTCCCACACCAAGACACAGCACAAGTAAAATGCCAAAGGTTAAAGGCAACGAAAGAATCTTAAAAGCAGCAAGACAAAGGCAGTTAGTTACCTACAAAAGAGCTCCCATAAGATTATCAGCTGATGGACAGAGGACCTGAAGAAACATTTCTCCAAAGAGGACATACAAATGGCTAAGAGATATATGAAAAAATGCTCAACATCACTAATCATCAGAGAAATGCAAATAAAAACCACAATGAGATATCTCACCCCAGTCAGAATGGCTATTATCAACAAGACAAATAGTAGCAAGTGTTGGAGAGGCTATGGAGAAAAAGAAATCCTCATACACTGTTGGGGAATGCAGACTGGTGCAGCCGCTATGGAAGGCAGTGTGGAGGTTCCTCAAAAAATTACGAATAGAGTTACCAAATGACCCAGCAATCCCTCTCCTGGGTATCTATCCAAAAAAATCTGAAAACATTTATCCGTAAAGACACTCCAATGTTCCTTGCAGCTTTATTTATGGTGGCCCAGACATGGAAACAACCAAAATGTCCTTCAAAAGATAAATGGATAAAGAAGTTATGGTATATATACACAATGGAATACTATTCGGCAGTAAGAAAAGATTAAATAGTACTATTTGTGACAACATGGATGGATCTTGAAATTATAATGCTAAGCAAAATAAGTCAGACAGAAAAAGCAGAGAACCATATGACTTCACTGACATGTGGTGTATAAAACTGAAAACAACAAAAGAACAAGACAAACAAATGAAAGAATAAAAATTCATAGACACAGACAATAGCTTAGGGGTTACCAGAGGGGAAGGGGGAAGGGGGGCTCTAGAAGAGGGTAAACGGGGTCTAATATATGGTGATGGAAAAAGAACTGACTCTGGGTGGTGAACACACAATGTGAGATGTTAGATAATGTATTACAGAATTGTACACCTGAAATATATGTACTTTACTAACATTGTCACCCCAATAAACTTTAATTTAAAAAATGAGATTGTCAGCTGATTTCTCAACAGAAACTTTGCAGGCCAGAAGGGATAGGAACAAAATATTCAAAGTGATGAAAACCAAGGGCTTACAATCAAGATTACCCAGCAAGTGTATCATTTAGAATTGAAGGAAAGATAAAGAGCTTCCCAGACTAGAAAAAGGTGAAGGAATTCATCAACACCAAACCAGTATTACAAAAAAATGTTCAAGGGACGTTTTTTAGAAGAAGAAGAGAAAAATCAGAAATATTAATGAGAAAATATTGCAAAAGAAAACATTCTCACTGAAAACAGCAAACACATAATAAAACCAGTGGATCAACAAACACTTAAGATAGTATAAAGGTTAAAGGTAAAAGTAGAAAGATTGTGTGTTATTACAACAGTAAACTAGGGATACACACAAATACACACATAAAAGAAGTAAAAAAAATGACAAAAAACATAAATATGGAGGAAGTAAAAATGGTAGTGACTTTAGAATGTTTTCAAACTTAAGTGACCATCAACTGAAAAAAGACTGTTATAAACATAGCTTGGTATATATGAAGCACATGGTAACCACAAACCAAAATTCTACAAGAGATGTACAAGAAATAAAGATAAAGGAATCCAAACACAACACTACAGAAAGTCATCAACATACAAAAGAAGAGAACAAGAGAATAAAAAGAACAGAGAAGAACTAGAAAAACAATCAGAAAACAATTAATATAGTAGCAAATAATTACATACCTATCAATAAGTACTTCAAATTTAAATGGATTAAATACTTCCATCAAAAGTCAAAAAGACTTTTGGACTTTGTGGTACATATATAGAAGGGAATAATTACTCTACCATAGAATAGCAAGAAATCTTACCATTTGCAACAACATGGATGAACCTGGAGGGTATTACACCAATTAAAATAAGTCAGACAGAGAAAGACAAATACCATATCATTTCACTTACATGTGGAATCTAAGAAAGAAAATAAATGAACAAACAAAATGGAAACAAACTCATAGATACAGAGAACATTTTGATGGTTGCCACATGGGAGGGAGGTTGGGAGGATGGGTGAAAAAGGGGAAGGGATTAAGAAGTACAAATTAGTAATTACAAAATAGTCTTGGGGATGTAAAGTACAGCTTAGGGAATAAAGGCAATAATATTGTAATAACTATATATGGTGTCAGATGGATGCAAGACTTACCAGGGGATAACTTTGTAAGTTATATGATGTATAATTACTATGCTGTATACCTGAAAGTAATATAATATTGAATGTCAACTGTAATTGAAAAATTAAAAAATGAAAAATTTTAAAGAAATAATAGAAAAAAATGTTTTAAAGAATATTTAGAATGAATTGTGGCAGTGACCACCCCTTTGGAGTGGGTACAAGAGAGAACTGAAGATAAATTAGAGACAACAGGAATAAAGAACACTGGAGCTTTGCTTCAAATAGGAAGAGAAAGAAATTGGGCGACAAGGCCAAGGAAGTTTGTTTGTTTGTTTGTTTGTGTTTTAAGTTAAGAGAGAAATAATAGCATCTTGCTACACAGATGGGAATGATTCAGAAGAGGAGAAAGCTGATGATGCAGGAGAGAAATGGGAAACTTACTGAAGGGGTGTAAGTGAGAAAGGATACAATCTGTTGCACAGGAGGAAAAGGTTGGTGTTAGCTGGGCACAATGACAGTTCATCCAGAATGACCAAAAGAACCTAAAAAAAGTTAGAATAGATAGACACCAAGGCAAGTAAGGTGTTATATATGATAGTGGGAGTTTGTAGAAGCTCTTTCTAATTTATTTACTTTTCTTGGTGTCATCAACTAAGTGAGGACGGGGAAAAAAATATGAGAGCTTTCAGGAGAGTAGGAAAGTAAGAAATATCCAGCTAGAATAGTAAAAACGAAAATACACTTGGAAAATGTAATGTGATCACCTGGCAGTTTTAATGATCCACTTGAGGTTATTGATCATCAGCGTAAACAGAGCAGTCAGCATAGTTGTATGTTTTACTACAGCCATTTTTAGCAATGGATCCAGGCCTGGAAGGAGTTTCATCAGTGGTTCACAAAGCAGTATGACAAACTAAAGGAGGTCAAGAGTTGCGGGTGTGCAAGACAATGATTAAAATAATTGACCATAGAATTTCAGCTTGGGCCACCAGGGAGAGGAGGACAGGAAGGGAGTGGTGGAGAATGTTAAAATGGTAACATCTGGGATTGAAGGTCCCAGTAGATACTAAAGTTATTCAAGTCAGGTACTAAAAGGGATGAGCAGAAAAGATGGTGGGAGAGTTGTAGAGTACTTAAAATTGACATTTTGAAGGAGATACAGTTTCAGGACAAGACCAAAGCGTAGCATGAAACTAAGTGCCAAGGTAGGCAAAAGGACAAGATCCGTCAAGGAGCGGTTAAGGAAACACAAGGCCAGGGAGTTGGAAGGAACTTGAAGTAAATGTTTAAATCACTAAGTATTACAATAGCAGAATGTTAGCGCAAATGACAGTGATCCAGAAGCCAACGCCTTTATTGAAGATCATTGGTCTGCCATGGATGACTACAGAGAGGATGAGTACTGGTTGTGTTGGCTAATTTCAGAGTCTAATGACATGAGTTGTAAACCCAGGATTTGTATGGAGGAAGCAGGGAGAATGGCAGAAAGTGTAAGAGGAGCAGGAATTGCATGGGCCCACCTATAACACCTAGGGGTGTGAAGACTGTGGGAGAGAAAAGAACCACCTTGGGAGGGCTGCAGGGGAAACCTTAACTTGAGGCGAAGGCTAGGTTTCAGTTTTAGTCAGCACACTTTGGTCTTTGTGTTGGGAGTGGATTGATAGGGAACAAAAGGTGGAAGTAGAATGACAAGGTAGGAGGCTATTGCAAAAATGGAGGCAAAAGATGAGGGAGGTTGATACCAGAGAGATGGCAATAAATGTGTTAAGAAATGGTCAGATTCTGAGATTCTGACTACTTTTAAATAAATCATATTTCATGGCACCTTTGATTTTAGATGCCCCATTATTTTACATACCACTAGGAAAGAAAACAATGCTGACCATTAAAATAATATAATTTTAGTAATCAAATTAAATTAATATAATTTGATATAATTTTTATTATATTAAAATAATATAATCTCAATTTTAAGATGCAACCAAATTTCAGAGATGTTAAAAAAGGAAAATGTGCATCTGATAATTGATGAAATATGGTATGTTGGTTGACTATACAACTGTACCAAGGATGAAACTCTTTTCTCAAAAAATTGAAAATTAAGCAAACTGAGTGTTCAGCATCTTAGAGGGCTTGCTAGAGAAATTCCCCGACAGCTGCTGGAGGAAAAGCAAGACTGCTCCTGTTATCTGAACTTCATTTGACACATTTTGCCACCTACTTACTAATTGGCTGCTGCCAGAGAATAACTCCATGTTGCTTGATATGTCTAATTAATAGTTACAAATCAATTTACTTATCATTTGTGTCTCCACATATTACTTGTTATTTCCAGTTAATGGCTCATGTCTGATCAATGCAGGAAGGTGGCTCAGAGTCGCCCATGCTGCACATTTATCCCTGTCACTGACGACTATTACAGTAGGGCCACAAGAAGTCAATTGAAAAACAGCAGTCTGTGCTGAGTTAGAAGTCTTATGTTCATAAGCTCCTTTTCTCCCATGTTATGTCAAACTGGCATATCTTCCTCGGTGGTTCATAATCCTGACTGTACTTTAGAAACACTTGGGGGTGCTTTCTAAAAATACTTATTCCTGGACTCCATTCCAGACCAACTAGAACAGAATCATAAGAGGTGACCTTCAGGCTTTTGTAGTTTTGAAAACTCTCCAGGTGATTCAAATAGCCTACCACCACTGAGGGTCATAGGTGCTTGGTAGTTTCCTCCTTAATAAGTAATAAACGTAAATGAGTTCAGCTCAATATATATAAGAAATAGTGCTTTAACAGTGTAAGCCATGCAATGATATATTGCAGGCATAAGAAAGGAATATGAAATGCTGTGGAATGTTATAATGTGTCACTAATGAAAAATAAAACTGGGCAGAGTATTACCCTAATTAAAATAAGTTTTAGCTATGTATTTTTGTGTGTATACATGTCTAGTTAATAGCCACAGATCAATTTACTTATCATTTCTTTCTCCGTATATGGCTTGTTATTTCTAATTAATGATTCATATGTGACCTTTATGGAAAGATGATTCTGAATTGTTCATGATGCATATTAAACTCTATCCCTAATGAGTATGACATACACACACTTTTGTACATATACACACATACACATATGTATCTATACACACATATGGTATACATACACATTTATATGATGATGGGGTATAGAGAAAATATTTATTCAGGATTACAGGAGATTTTCACTATCTTCGTTCTTTTGACTTCATTTGCTACAATGTAAATATATTTACTTTGTAATAGAAATCATTCAGAAACAACAGCAATATCTTTTCACTGGGGAAAATTCAGAAAAATATAAGTAAAAAAATAAATGGCTCATCATTCCACCAACTAGAAATAACCACTTTGGATATTTTGATTCAGTCTTTACAATTCTTTTTTTCTTTTTATCTGTATATGAGAGTATATGTTTTGTATGTCTGTGTAAACAGTTATACTGAAATTTTTTAAAGTTTTAGCCTTTTTAGACTTAAAGTTTTTATTTACAATGTCATTAAAAATTTTCATAAAACATACTCTCTAATGAGTTACATAGAATTATGTTGTGTGCATATATCATAATTTATTTGACCAAATTTACATTGTTTAGCTGTCAGCTTGTTCCCAATATTTTACCTAAATATAACATTATAGTGAAAATCCCTATGCCTAGTTTGGGTGTCTATTTGTACGTATTCCTAGAATTGAAATTCTAGGTAAAATATGTGCCTGTTTTTAAGGCTTTTGATTGCCTTTTTGAGATGTTTTAGACTTCTCACACCGACAGAAAGGGATAAGATAGCAATTTCACTGCACTCTTAATACTGGATGCTTTATTTCTACACACATATGTAACTTGTATTTCACTTAAACAAGTATAACAAATATTGAGAAATTTTGGATAACAAAATGCAAGGAAAAAACCAAAGGTCACCTATAATCTATTCCAAGTTTTTTTCCACTGGTAATCCAAATGTCAGCTTTTTGGGTCTTTCTCTATGTTGAAAAAAAGTATTATACTGATGTTAAATTTCCCAGTGGTGATATTTGTATTAGGGTAATCAAGGCAAATGGCTTTAGTCTTAGGAGACACATACTGAAGAATTTAGCAGTGACATGTCATTACTAGCTCTCAAATAACTCTCTCCTTCCCAAATAAATATTCACACAAACATTTATAGAAAGAGATGGAAAGAAAGCAAAAGTGGCAAAATGTTGACAACTGGCAAATCCAAGTGCAAGTGATACAGACGTTCATTGTACAAGTATTGCAACTTTTCAGGGTTTGACATTTTTCCAAATGAAAAGCTGAAGGAAATCATCAGTCTCCTTTTTCTCTAAGTTACCCTCCATCTCCCTATCACATATTTTTTAATTGATTAGGGGGAAAATTGTTAGTAAAACTACATAGATTTCAGGTGTACAATTCTGTATTACATCATCTATAAATCCCATTGTGTGTTCACCACCCAGAGTCAGTTCTCCTTCCATCACCATATATTTGATCCCCCTTGCCCTCATCTCACTCCCCCCACCCCCCTTACCCTCTGGTAACCACTAAACTATTGTCTGTGTCTATAAGTTTTTGTTTCTCATTTGTTTGTCTGGTTCTTTTGTTGTTTTTGGTTAGTATACCACATATCAGTGAAATCATAGGGTTCTCTGCTTTTACTGTCTGACTTATTTCACTTAGCATTATACTCTCAAGATCCATGCATGTTGTCACAAATGTTCCTATATCATCTTTTCTTACTGCCAAATAGTATTCCATTGTGTATATGTACCACAACTTCTTTATCCATTCATCTACCGAAGAATATTTTTGTTGTTTCCATGTCTTGGCCACCGTAAACAAAGCTGCAATGACCATTGGAGCACACGTGTCTTTATGGATAAATGTTCTCAAATTTTTTGGGTAGATACCCAAGAGAGGGATTGCTGGGTCATATGGTAATTCTATTAGTAATTTTTTGAGGAACCTCCACACTGCCTTCCATAACAGCTACACCAGTCTGCATTCCCACCAACAGTGTATGAGGGTTCCTTTTTCTCCATAGCCTCTCCAACACTTGTTACTGTTTGTCTTGTTGATGATAGCCATTCTGACTGGGGTGAGGTGATATCTCATTGTGGTTTTTATTTGCATTTCTCTCATGATTAGTGATGTTGAGCATTTTTTCATATGTCTACTTGCCATTTGTATGTCCTCGTTGGAGAAATGTCTCTTCAGGTCCTCTGCCCATTTTTCAATTGGGTTGTTTGTTTTTTGGCTGTTGAGTTTCATGAGTTCCTTGTATATTTTGGATATTAGACCCTTATCAGAGGCACTGTTTGCAAAAATCTTCTCCCACTCAGTCGGTTGTCTCTTTATTTTGACGACGGTTTCTTTTGCTGTGCAGAAGCTTTTAAGTTTCATATAGTCCCATTCATTTATTTTAGTTTTTACTTCTATTACCTTTGGAGTCAAATTCATAAAATGCTCTTTGAACCCAAGGTCCGTAAGTTTAGTACCTATGTTTTCTCCTATGCAGTTTATTATGTCAGGTCTTATACTTAAGTGTTTGATCCATTTTGAATTAATTTTGGTACATGGTGACAGATACCAGTCCAGTTTCATTCTTTTGCACGTGGCTATCCAATTCTCCCAGCACCATTTATTGAAGAGGCTGTCTTTCCTCCATTGTATGTTTCTAGCTTCTTTATCAAAAATTATCTGTCCATATTTATGTGGTTTTATTTCTGGGTTCTTAATTATATTCCATTGGTCTATGTGTCTGTGTTTTCTGCCAATACCATGCTGTTTTTATTATTGTAGCCCCGTAGTACAAGCTAAAGTCAGGGAGTGCGATACTTCCAGTATTGTTTTTTTTTCTTAAGATTGCTTTGGCTATTCGGGGTCTTTTGTGGTTCCAAACAAATCTGATGATTTTTTGTTCTATTTCTTTAAAAAATGCCGTTGGGATTTTGATGGGGATTGCATTAAATCTGTGTATTGCATTGGGTAATATGGCCATTTTAACTATGTTGATTCTTCCAATCCATGAGACGGAATGTCTTTCCATTTCTTTGTGTCTTCTTCAATTTCTTTCAAAAATGTCTTATTGTTTTCAGCATATAGGTCCTTCATATCCTATTTTATTAAGTGTTTTAATCATAAATGGATGTTGTATCTTGTCAAATGCTGTTTCTGCATCAATTGATATAATCATATGATTTTTGTCCTTTTGTTTATGTGATGTATCACACTGATGGATTTGCGGATGTTCAACCATCCTTGTGCCCCGGGGATGAATAATCTTGGTCATGATGAATAATCTTTTTAATGCATTGTTGTATTCGATTTGCTAGAATTTTGTTTAGGATTTTTGCATCTGTGTTCATCAGAGATATTGGTCTGTAGTTTTCTTTTTTCTGTGTTGTCCTTACCAGGTTTTGGTATCGGGATTATATTGGCCTCATAAAATGAGTTAGGGAGTATTGTCTCTTCTTCAAATTTTTGGAAGCGTTTGAGCATGATTGGTATGTCATCCTGTTTCAAGGTTTGGTAGAATTCACTAGTGAAGCCATTTGGTCCTGGACTTTTGCTTTGGGGAAGGTTTTGGATGACTGATTCAATTTCCTTACTGGTGATCGGTCTGTTTAGATTTTGCAGTTCTTCATGGTTCAGCCTTGGAAGGCTATATGTTTCTACGAACTTGTCCATTTCTTCCAGGTTATTGAATTTGGTGGCATATAGTCCTTCGTAGTATTCTTGGATGATCCTTTGTATTTCTGTGGTGTCCGTGATAACTTCTCCTTTTTCATTTCTGATTTTGTTAATTAGTGTCTTCTCTCTTTTTTTCTTAGTGAGTCTAGCCAAGGGTTTGGCAATTTTGTTCATCTTTTCAAAGAACCAGCTCTTTGTCACATTAATTTTTTCTATTGTCTTTTTGTTCTCTATCTCATTGAGCTGTGCTCTGATTTTTGTTATTTCCTTTCTCCTACTGACCTTGGGTTTCACTTCTTCTTCTTTTTCTAGTTCTTTAAGGTATAACATGAGGTTATTTATTTGGGATTTTTCTTGTTTCTTGAGATAGGCCTGTAATGATACAAATTTCCCTCTTAAAACTGCTTTTGCTGCATCCCAAAAATTTTGGTAGGATGTATTTTCATTGTCATTTGTTTCTTAGTATCTTTTGAGGTCTCCTCTAGTTTCTTCTTTGACCCAGTCATTCTTTAAAAGTATGTTGTTTAAACTCCATGTATTAATGTTTTTCCTGTTTTCTTTTTGCAGTTGATATCCAATTTCAAAGCCTTGTGATCAGAGAATATGCTTGGTATGATTTCAATCTTTTTAAATTTGCTGAGGCTGATTTTATGTCCCAATATGTGGTCTATCCTTGAGAATGTTCCATGTACACTAGAAAAGAATGTATAGTCTGATGTTTTAGGATGAAGTGCTCTATATATGTCAATTATGTCCATTTCATTTAATGTGTCATTTAGGGTTGCTATTTTGTTATTCATTTTCTGTTTGGATGATCTATCCATAGCTGTCAATGATGTATTTAAGTCCCCTAATATAATTGTGTTTTGGTCAATTTCTCCCTTTAGTTCTATTAGTAGTTGCTTGGTATATTTTGGTGCTTCCTGATTGGGGGCATAAATATTGATGACTGTTATGTCTTCTTGTTGTATAATCCCCTTTACCATTATGAAATATACATCTTTGTCTCTTGTTATATTTTTCACACTGAAGTTTGTTTCATCTGATGTCAGTATGTCTACACTCATTTTCTCAGGGTACCATTTGCTTGGAGTGTCAATTTCCACCTTTCACTTTGAGTCTATGCTTGTCCTTGTAGCTGAGATGTGTCTCTCGGAGACAGCATACGGTTGGGTTTACTTTTTTGATCCAATCTGCTACTCTGTGCCTTTTTATTGGTGAGTTCAGTGCATTTACATTTAGGGTGATTATTGATATGTGAGGATTTCCTGTCATTCTATCTTTAGTTTTCTGGTAAGGCTGTGTCTCCATTATTTCTTTGCCTTTTTGTCGTTGTCCATTATTTCTGTGTAGTGGTATTCTGTGATGTTTTCCTTTGTTTCTTCTTTTATTACAGTATATATTTCAGTTCTGGATTTTTTTTGAGTGGTTACCCTTAAGTTTATGTAAAAGAAAGTTTGATATTTAGAGTATTCCATTTTCTTCAGTACACTTACTTTCTCTATTCCCATATTCTGGTTCAGGCCTTTACTCTCCCCCTTTTTATGTTGCCACAAATTGTCCCTGTTGATGGTGGTCGAATAGCCTCCTTTCGTATTTCTTGTAGAGCAGGTCGTGTATTAGAAAATTCCCTCAGCTTCTGTATGTCTGGAAAGGTCTTTATTCCTCCTTCTTATCTAAAGGATATCTTTGCTGGATATATTATTCTTGGCTCATAATTTCTCTCTTTCAATAGTGTGAATATTTGGTTCCACTCCCTTGTGATTTGTAGACTTTCTGCTGAAAAATCTGATGATAACCTAATGGGCTTTCCTTGGTAGACTACCATCTTCTTTTCCCTGGCTGCCTTGAGGATTCTTTCTTTGTCGTTGATTTTAGACAGCTTCAATAGAATGTGCCTTGGAGAAGGCCTGTTGGGATTAAGGTAATTAGGTTTTCTATTTGCTTCTTGGATTTGAGGATCCAGTTCTGTCCTCAAGTTGGGAAGTTCTCATCAACAATTTGTTTGAGTATATTCTCTGTTCCCTTCTCTCTTTCTTCTCCTTCTGGTATGCCCATTATTCTTATATTGCTCTTTCTGGTGGAATCAGAAAGTTCTTGTACAGTTCTTTCATTTCTTTTAAATCTCAAGTCTCTTTCTTCTTCCATCTGTGTAAATTCCAGGTTTCTATCTTCGATGTCACTGATTCTTTGCTCCATCTGGTCAACTCTATTACCTAAGCTGGCTATTTCATTCTTTTATTCTATTGAGTTCTTAATCTCCAGAAATTCTATTTGGTTCTTTTTTAAAATTTCAGTCTTTTTTGTAAAATGCTCATGTTGTTCTTTGATTGTGTTTCTGAGTTCATTAAACTGCCTTTCTGTGTTTTCTTGCATCTCGTTGAGTTTTTTTAGAACTGCAATCTTGAATTATCTGTCATTTAAGTCACATATTTCCATATCTTTAAGTTCCTTTTCTGGAAACATTTAACTTTCTCTCTGAGCTGTCTTGTTGCCTTGGTTATTCAAGGCAACTACTGATTTATCATTTCTCTTCCTAGACATGTACAGGAGTGGCTTCTGCAACTGGTTGATAGGAAGAGGTCTTTCTTTTGTTTTCCAGTACTTGTTGGTAGAATGTTTTATTTTGTCTCCGACTGCAGCCTTTTTTTCGTCTTACACGGTAGTGCTATGTTTTCTCTGCACTATTCCAGCTTCTCACACAATGGGGGGATTCCCTGGGAGACGGGCTTCTATTCTGTTAATAGTTCACCTGGGTCATAGGGCGCCACGTCCCTCTGGGGACGCGGAGAGCTTTTGAAGCTCCAGAGCTCTTTCTGCACCAGATTCAGAGCCCGTATGTTTCAGCAGTTCTGTTTACTCCTGCAGGGATCTGCCCAGATAGGGGGGGCCAGGGACAGGGTCAGTTGTGAGCTGTGGCCCAGAGCAATGGTGGCACCCATCACCACAGCCGGTCTTGCTTCCACAGCTCCTTCCCCTTTGCCGGAACTAGTTGGGCTGACAATCTGTGTCTGCAGTCCACAGTTCTCAGAACAGCAAATATTCTGTTCTTTTGATCTGACACTGCTACTGTTCTTCTTCTAGCACCGGGCATGTGGGGTCAGGGCAAGCTCTGGTTGGGTAGGGAATGGGGCGGTTAGTCTCAGTGCCTAAAGCTTCCGTTCTCTGCTCAGCACTGAGGGCTTAAACCACTGTTTTCAGCCTTCTTCCCTCAGTGTTTTCTCCAAGATCTTTGCTGTGAGCGTTGGGTTCAGCCATGTCATATGCTGCCCCCTCAGCCCTGTGTGCCATAAGCGCAGCCCTAGTAATCCTAGTTCTTCCCTCTCCCACATTTGCGGTAGTTCCGGGATGCAGTGAGCTCGGAGCACTGAGCTAGATGTGCGTCCTGCGCGCACGCAGCTCCATCTCCGCACTTCTCCCTTCCCTCCCCCCCCTGCTTGCACGATTCGCCCACCTTTAGGTGAATTCAGAAGTGGGCCTCTTCATCTTGTCTGTCTGCTGTGCAGGGAGTCCTTTGTGGAGTTACTGTTGTTCAATGAGTTGTAAATTCCAGGGGTGCTTTACAGAGGTTCACCTCACACCGCCATTTTGATGACGTCTCTCCCTATCACACTTTAGAAATGATTGCTTGCAGTCTTCCTCCTTCCCCTTCACAAGTGATGCTGGGTCCCAAATGGCTGAGAAACCCCTGTTTCTTTCCTACTAGTATATGTGTTGTGTTTGGTAGCAGGGATTACATTAAGATTGAAGCCCTTCGGGGCAGCCGGATGGCTCAGTTGATTAGAGTGTGAGCTCTAAACAACAGAGTTGCCTGTTCAATTCCTACATGGGCCAGTGAGGTCTGCCCTCCACAACTAGAATGAAGGACAACGACTTGGTGCTGATGGGCTCTGGAGAAACACACTGTTAACCAATATGCCCCAATTCAAAAAATAATTTTAAAAAAAAAGACTGAAGCCTTTCAATAGGCTCTAAGTGAAGCAGCTGAACCCACCCGCTGATGGATCTATGAACTTAGAATACAGGTAAAGTGCTACCTTTATCCATTGGTTTGAGCATTAGCTACAAATCATGGGCAATGTTACAATTCCAATGGACGTGCTGTTTCATTTCCAGTGGCTTTCAAATGCCCTTACGATGAAAGACTAAAATTTTTAATGTGACCTCTCCCATCTCCTGACACATCCAGACACTTCTTAGGGAAGCATCAAGTGTCACATGCCCTCCCACCGCTGGGTGTTCTTTCTTTGCCTATAGAGTTCCCAACCCTTCTTTAACTAGTTAACTCAACAGTCCTTTAGCTTTCATCTCAGGCATGCTTCTCTGAATCCAGCTCTTCCTGGTCCACATACTAAGATCAGGTTCCCACATTACTGCATACGCTTTCTTGTAGCATCCAGGGAGAGACAAGTGTGATGGTCAGAGTTGGCAGAGAGCACGGTTCCTTCTCTGACAATCCCCTGACGATCTGACAACCCCCTAGTAACCTCAAAACAAAGTAATCTAGAATTTGAATGGTGCTGGATGAAGCTAGACAGTGAGTTTTAAATAGTACTGAAACATGGTCAGACACGTTTTATTTACTTTTTTTTAGTCACTGTAACTGCAGAGAGGTATGGAGTGGAAGGAAGAAAAATATATATGCAAGATTATTGCAGAAGTAAAAGTGTCTTGGGTTAAGCCAGTGGTGAAGGTGAAGAAAAATGAACAAATTCAAAGGATATTTAGTGGCTTCTAACTAAAGATGGCAGGCCCAATGCACCCAGCCTCCCTAACATTTCTCAGCGCCAACTAAGAAGGAAATTTGTCATGAAATTGGTGGTTTTTAAAAGTTCACTGAAGATGGGAGGAGAGAATCTCAACAAAGCAGAGTGTTTATCGAAATTCTGGAAAACAGAAAGTGAAAGTGGTGTGTTTTATTATTTTACCTCACTGCCATGTCTTCCCAAGTTAGGCCAGCAAAAGTGGAACCTTCATCATTCTTGGTTTCAAGAAATAGTGCATTGTCTCGGTGTGATTCAAATGCATTGCAAATGGCTAAATTCTCAGGGCAACTATGAACCATATGCTTTAACTGCCATATCATTCATACCCCTTCTGAGGAGGTGGTGGTCCCAGGACTTTGCATGCACTGTTCTCTTTGCCTGGAATGCTCCTTCTCCCACACACAACTCTGGCCAGATAAGTCAAATTCATCACCTCTGCCTCAGTGCAACATCTCTTCTCCAGAGGATCCTCTGCTTCCTTCTCTTGAATCAAGTTACTGTAATAAAACCCCACATCACAAATTTTACTTTTCCTTCAGAGACCCAGTACAGTTTGTAATTATGTGTTTGTTCTGTATTTATTCCATGTCTGCCCTATTCTGAATATAAATTGCATGAGAATAGGAATATATCCATTTCATTTACTGCTGTCATTTATGTCTTAAAACACATGGAATGTTCAGTAATTGTTGAAAAAATGAATGATTAAAAGGTATAGAGCAAGAACTGTTAGGCCCTGGTGCCATTTACAGGAGCTCTATTTTGCAGAACACAGAGCTTTAAATTTCTTCCACGTATAGTTCCTTTTGTGGATGGTGGGGTTTCCTTCTCAGTCTCCCACACAGGTGCATGAACTGATACAGTCACCTGTACCTAGACCTTCTTCTTTTGACAAGGGAGAGGTTACCCTTCTCTTCATAAAAAGGCCAAGTGGGCCACGAAGACTGGAATACATGCAGTCTAGTTAACGGCTTTAAGCCAGAAAAGCAAAATGACCCAGTCGAGTCTGGGAAGTTCAAGAGCTATATTCCTTAGCAAGCAGGAATGCATGTGTTTGTCTTGAGTGTCCTCTGCATGGCTCTCTCAAGAACTTGAGCAAGGAGACCTCTGAGATTTTGAGTTGTAATCCTGGCTGTTTCACCATATCAGTACAGCTACTATCTGAGATAATTTGACAAAGTCAGGTGAGTTAATGATAAGAGGCTAAAATATAGAAACCACTTTGGGTAATCATGATGCATTTATTTCTAAGACATTTATGATTCGTTCATTTCCAAGGGCAGGGTACTTAAAAGCAAGCATAGCATCATGTCTGGTCATCAACAGTCATGAAAAGTAAGAGATGCACCAATAAGCAAGTTCAGCAAATATACTTGGGGGAGAAAAGCAAGCCCTTTTATTAGCGCCACGCTCTGGTGACTGGAAATAGTTTAGCTACCCTAACGCTCCCTCATTAAGCTATTTTTCAACCATAGGCAGATGACTAGCACCATGAGGAACACGAGGCCATGAATTTGCTATGAGTTATCTGTACTTAATATGAGGTTATCCACTCCTGTGACAGCTGAGGTTGTGTCTGTGGAAAAAATCCCAAACAACATAGAATTGGGATTCCGGAAGCAGAGAGGAATAAATAGGAATGGAAAAGTATGCAAAGAAACAAAGTGAAAGAAACAGACAAGAATACAAGAAGACGGATTACTCAGGAAAATTCTAAGGATTAAGAGTGAAATTATTGTGAATTTCTACATTGTGACGATACAGAAACTCTTAAACAGGAGACATCTGGTTAGACTGAGAATTTTTTCTTCCTTTATATGAGAATTTTAGCTTCCCAATTACATCTCAATGGGAGAATTCTTGTAATTTAGTTTTAAGTTTACAGTTGGTAGAGTCTAGAAAACCGTCACAAATCGATCATCACTGACAAAAATGAAAATCATTAGCCTTTCTTTTTCTCTACTCCATTTTTTCTGTCTTCCTGTCATGACACTAAATCTCTGCTAAGTGTGTCTGGAAATAAAAAGTGAATCTGGGTTTCAAGATTCACTGATCTGGAAGAACTTCTTTTGCTTGATGACTGACTTATAAAGACAATAGTAGTTAAATTTCTGTATGTTGCAGACCTCAGGTTTTGCTTAAGGACCTTTGTATTTTATTATTTTATGGTCACTGATAAATTTTCAAATCTAAATAGTATACATTTTGACTGTTGGGAGCATATTCTTTTATTTCGTATACCTCTTTGAAGTTTAGAAGGAAGAGACTATAAAAGACTCAGGATCTGAGTAGTCCAGCCTTAGAGATGCTAAAGGAATGTGGAGTGAAAGATGCCCCAGGATAGAGTTCCTGAAGACACTCATCCACCTACCAAGTCCCTGTTAAAATCTAGCTGAGAGGGGTTCATCCCCGGGGCACAAGGATGGTTCAACATCCGCAAATCCATCAATGTGATACATCACATAAACAAAATAAAGGACAAAAATCATATGATTATATCAATTGATGCAGAAAAAGCATTTGACAAGATACAACATCCATTTATGATTAAAACACTTAATACAATAGGTTTAGAAGGAAAATACCTTAACACAATAAAGGCCATATACGACAAGCCCTCAGCTAATATCATAATTAATGGTGAAAAACTGAAGCCCTTTGCTCTACGTTCAGGAACACGACAGGACTGTCCCTTATCACCTCTGCTTTTCAACATAGTGTTGGAAGTCCTTGCCAGAGCAATCAGGCAAGAGAAAGAAATAAAAGGCATCCAAATTGGGGATGAAGAAGTTAAATTATCACTCTTTGCAGATGACATAATGCTATATACAGAAAACCCTAAAGACTCCACCAAAAAGCTATTAGAAACAATCAACGAATACAGTAAAGTTGCTGGCTACAAAATCAACGTACAAAAGTCCATTGCATTCCTATATACTAACAATGAAATCTCAGAAAAAGAAATACAGAAAACAATTCCCTTCGCAATTTCAGCAAAAAGAATAAAATACCTAGGAATAAACTTAACCAAGGATGTGAAGGACCTATATGCTGAAAACTATAAGATATTTTTAAAAGAAATTGAAGAAGACACAAAGAAATGGAAAGACATTCCGTGCTCATGGATTGGAAGAATCAACATAGTTAATATGGCCATATTACCCAAAGCAATATACAGATTTAATGCAATCCCCATCAAAATCCCAATGGCATTTTTTAAAGAAATAGAACAAAAAATCATCAGATTTGCTTGGAACCACAAAAGACCCCAAAATCAATCTTAAGAAAAAAGAACAATACTGGAGGTATCACACTTCCTGACTTTAGCTTGTACTACAGGACTACAATAATTAAAACAGCATGGTATTGGCAAAAAAAAAAAAACCAGACACATAGACCAATGGAATAGAATTGAGAACCCAGAAATAAAACCACATAAATATGGACAGACAATTTTTGACAAAGAAGCTAAAAACATACAATGGAAGAAAGACAGCCTCTTCAATAAATGGGGCTGGGAGAATTGGATAGCCACGTGCAGAAGAATAAAACTGGACTGCTATCTGTCACCATGTAACAAAATTAATTCAAAATGGATCAAAGACTTAAGCATAAGACATGACACAATAAACTGCATAGAAGAAAACATAGGTACTCAACTTATGGACCTTGGGTTCAAAGAGCATTTTATGAATTTGACTCCAAAGTCAATGGAAGTAAAAACTAAAATAAACAAATGGGACTATATGAAACTTAAAAGCTTCTGCACAGCAAAAGAAACCATCGACAAAATAAAGAGGCAACCGACTGAACGGGAGAAGATTTTTGCAAACAGTGCTGCCGATAAGGGGCTAATATCCAAAATATACAAGGAACTCATGAAACTCAACAACAAAAAAACAAACAACCCAATTGAAAATGGGCAGAGCACCTGAAGAGACATTTCTCCAACGAGGACATACAAATGGCAAGTAGACATATGAAAAAATGCTCAACATCACTAATCATGAGAGAAATGCAAATAAAAACCACAATGAGATATCACCTCACCCCAGTCAGAATGGCTATCATCAACAAGACAAACAGTAACAAGTGTTGGAGAGGCTATGGAGAAAAAGGAACCCTCATACCCTGTTGGTGGGAATGCAGGCTGGTGCAGCCGCTATGGAAGGCAGTGTGGAAGTTCCTCAAAAAATTACGAATAAAATTACCATATGAACCAGCAATCCCTCTCCTGGGTATCTACCCAAAAAAATTGAAAATATTTATCCATAAAGACACGTGTGCTCCAATGTTCATTGCAGCTTTGTTTACGGTGGCCAAGACGTGGAAACAACCAAGATGTTTTTCGATAGATGAATGGATAAAGAAGTTGTGGTGTATATACACAATGGAATACTATTTGGCAGTAAGAAAAGATGATATAGGAACATTTGTGACAACATGGATGGATCTTGAGAGTATAATTCTAAGCAAAATAAATCAGACAGAAAAAGCAGAGAACCCTATGATTTCACTGATATGTGGTATATAAACCAAAAACAACAAAAGAACAAGACAAACAAATGAGCAACAAAAACTCATAGACACAGACAACAGTTTAGTGGTTACCAGAGGGTAAGGGGGGGTGTGGGGAGGGAGATGAAGGTAAGGGGGATCAAATATATGGTGATGGAAGGAGAACTGACTCTGGGTGGTGAACACACAATGAGATTTATAGATGATGTAATACAAATTGTACACCTGAAATCTATGTAATTTCACTAACAATTGTTACCCCAATAAATTAAAAATAAATAAATAAATAAATAAATAAATAAATAAATAAATAATCTAGCTGAGAGTGATGAAAAAAAGAAATAGAGTGAGATATTTTAATATACATTTGTAAACTCGTGTTTTCTAAGGAAAAAAGAAACCGCCATGGGAAGAGGAATTGTAGTGATTAATATAATGGTGGGGTCAAATGTGGGGCATTTTATATCTCTAGCAAGGTGGTCATTGGGTTATGCTGTCATATGTCATATTATTTGTCTATTAGATGAATTTGTTTGGACAATGTAGCTGAGAGTTCTTTAAGATTGGAAAATAGAATAGAGAATGATTTCTTGGCTTGATATGCAAAGTGGCATTGCTGTGAAATTGATTTAAGCATTTTCCAGAGTATTTGATAACAACCTCCAAGGAAAGCCCAAGAAAGCCTACAACCCTCCATAGCATTGGTCTCAGATGGATACTGAAAAAGCATCCATTCATTGGAAACTATTGTACATGAAAGATCACACTGGAAATTTCTAACACTCTTCTAGCCCGTTTCCTTGCAAGTAATTATATCACCACTGTCTTATATCAGCTCTCATTGTTGAGTCTATTTGGTTAACAAGGGGAGAATATCTCCAGAATCTAGCTACACAATCTAGCATCCACCAAGAATTCAGGCTCTGTTCGTCTCTGCACTGCTGTCCCTGTTTTACCTAGAGGACAGTTTATGATATGGGCCAAGGAAAAATACATCCCTTTCAGTTCTGCTTTTGAAATGTCATGCAGGGTTTTAGGTCTCACCTTATTAGAAAGGAGGAACATCATCAAAAGAGAACTATGGAAGGATAGAGGGAGAGGGGAAGGATAGAGAGGTAGGGTCAAGCCAAGTTCATAGGAAGCTACATAGGAATATAGGACCTCACCTTTTAGTGAATAGCATTACCATATGAATGAATGTGTGTTCTCTTTTGCAATCGTATAATATAACATCGTTTTTTAAGTTAGGCAATATATTTTCTAGTGGAAAGCGGTGATACATTTTTCTAGTAAAAGGTCAATGTTGCAAAAGAGATGGATTAAAATTTCTGTATCCACTGGGTTTTGATTGGGGAAGCAGAACCATTATGAGTAATAGTGAATAAGGAATTTGGTACAGAGATTAGACTTTACACAACTATGGTTGAAACTAGAAGTATAGAGGTCCAGGAAGGGATGGCTATACATCAGAAAGAAGTCAATAACCAAGGACCATGAAGAGAAGCTTGTGGAGAAGTTTATGGAAGGCTGTTGCCTCTGGACCTGGTGGTTGGCCCAAAGTCACTATAGGTCAGCAGGGCCAGCAGTTGGGAAGAAAAATTGGAAGCAAAACAGCCAATAGAAAAGACAATGAAACTCATATAGACAATCTGGAACATGGGAGGACAGACCAGTACTTGAATTTGTCTTTCTCTGCCTCTACCCTCAATGGTGTAAGGGACCTGCAGGAGAAGGGGACACCCTTGGCCACATAGCTGCACAGGAGTCTTGTTCGGAACTCAAAGAAGCTAAAATAAAAAGCTCTGGTTCGACCTGAGGGAGCTGCAAACCAGGCCATTGCCCCAAGCTGACATTTGAGCCAGCCAGTCAATGACTTGTGCACGCTGCAGTGATACTAGGTGCCCTACCTATAGAGAATAAGGGCTGCTTCACTTCCCACTTAAAATCTCACACAAATTGCTCTTGTGGCCAACTCTAACTTATAACCAGAGACGGAAGGGAATTCTGGGAAATCAGTTCCACTTTAACTAAACTGATACAGATAAAAACCTCCATGATTTCCTAATAGTATTTAAGTATTATATCCCTTCATTTCTAATGTCCATCTCATCATTATATGCTTTGTCCAAAATATAAATTGATTTTATTAGCTTATCTCTCAGTACTGAATACATTCCATTTCTCTTTAAAATTTATTTATTTAATGAGATACTTTCATCAATATGCCTCTCCTTGCAGTTTTGTTTTAGAGTCAGTTTATGGAGTAATGCATTTTGATGGCTCTTGCCTGTCAGGTGTAGACCCTTCTGTAATGCACATTTCTCTTTCCTTGGGTTTTGGCTAAGCACATTCATACTTCAGCTCAACTCTTCTTCTCAACTCTCACTACGGGGCACATTTCTGGGCATCTTTATTGCTACCTTCCTATTATCACTTTATAATTTTCTAATTTTCAAAAAATTTAATGTACTTTTTACATCATCTACATATAGTGTCAGGGCCCAAGACAGACTAACCCCAAATATCTTACAATAGAACATTGATTACTTTGAATTAAAGTTACTTGACAACCAGCTGGTGTCGGGGGCACCTTGACACTCCCTGTCTGGTTGGATGCCAGAAATAAATCTCCCTTGTGAACGGTGTCTTCCTTGCACTTGGAAGACACCTCTTATTGCTAGAGTTAAACAACTCAGAGCCAAAAAGTCTGTATAAACAAATCTTGTTGCCTCTTTTCTAATTGCTAATTTGTTTAAGTTCCTCACTAATGAATACCCAAAACTTGCTTAGATTCGTTTCTAATGAGCACTAACTTTCTTTGTCCTATCAATTTCGCAGAAATTTATTATTTCTTTGTCTAATTAGTATTAAAAAGGTGCCCGGTTTGATCATATCTTTAAGCCTCATTTTTTATGATCTGAGCATCATATTGTGATTCTCCCATGTACCCATATTAGTTTTTCTCCTGTTAGTCTAGTCATGTGTCAGTTTTATTATTTTATTACTAGTCTAGCCATAAGAACTGAAGAAGGGTAGAAGGGGGACTTCTCCCCCTCCCTGATAATAGCAAACTCATCAACTATCTCTTTGGGAAAGCTGAAGATCCATGTTAATTACATTCTGGTTTATACCCATCTTGTCTAATTAATAAACATTCTTTTGTGGTTATCCATTATTATGGTGCATAAGAAAATGTCAAACATCCCAAATTAAATTTCTCAGATTACATATAGCACTTGTACGATATTTGTTTTCATCCACCATTTTTCAAAATGCCTCAAAATCACATGCTTCTGGTTAACATTTTTCTGTTAATGTCATTGAAGATTTCATTGGAAGTCATTTTTTGGAGTCCACAGATGGTTTATTTCTGGCCTTTGACCTCCAGGATCTAATTTCAGACACTAACCTTTCTTTGTACAATCAGTAATGTGGTATCTGGCAAAACACTCATGGGAACAAATAGGTCAACTGCTTTCTAAATAGTAAATAGGAAGTAATATTTTGAAGAAAAGAGAGTTGAGTGCAATTAATTGCAAACCTAATCTATGCTCCTAGGCCATGCACTAGGCCTTTCTCCCAACTTCCTCAACTATTCACAATCTCACATGCTGTCGGAAGTTAATAAATATTCATTGATGATTGATAACACTGAGCACACTCTACTCATAGTCTAATACTGTCAATACTTACCAAGCAGCTGACATCAGTAAAATTTTCATCTCATTGCTCAACTGAGTTCCCTGTCTCTGGGCTCTCCCTGCTGTAATCTGCCTTGTGTTCTAACACTAAATTAATGTTTCTGAAGCTCTACTTTTATTATATCACCCCCTTTGTTAAAAATATGTAATGTATACTCTTTGCCATCTGGACTACGTCCAAACCCCTTAACATGACTGACAAAACCTTTCATTTTCTGGTTCTATCTCCTGCCAGACACCTCCTCACAAACCTCTCCTACCCTCTCACTCTAAATGCTGTCCATACTCAGTCAGTCAAGTCTTCAAATATGCCAAATGGGTCATACAAACTCTATCCCTTTTCCTGGCCTTTGCTTCAGCTATTCATTGCTCTGTCCCCACCTAACTTCATCCCATGGGCCATTTTGCCTAGATAATTTCTATTAATCCTGCAAATTTCAGCTTTAATATTCCTTATTCCTTGGGAAGGCAATCCTGGACCTACCAGGCTGGTTGGGGTTTCTCTGCTTTGTGCTTTCCTGGCACCTGTACTTCCCTGTTTGAAGTTGGATGAATTATAACCCCTCAAAAATATCAGGTCCTAATCTCTAGAACCTGTAGATTTTACCTTATGAGCAAACAGGTTCTTTGCAGATGTGATTAAACTACAGATCTTGATATGGGAGATTATCCCTGATTATCTAGGTGGGCCCTAAATGCAATCACAAGCATCCTTATAAGAGGAAGGCAGAAGGAAATTCCATATAAACAGAAGAGGAAAAGATACACAGATGAAAAGATGATAAGAAAATGGAAGCTGGAAGAGGGAAGTTCTGTTCTTTCTCCTCTAGATCCTCTGGAAGAAATGCAGTCCTGCAACACCTTGATTTCAGCCCAGTGATAATGGTATCTAACCTCTGGCCTCCAGGACTGTAAAAGAATGAATTTCTGTTGTTTTAAGCCACCAAACTTGTAATTTGTTGCAGCAGACTTAGGAAACGAATACACTGTCACAGCTCTATCAGTCAGAGGTCCATCAGACAACAGATGGCATAGTCAAGCTGGCTAATGAGAGGAGTTAAATAAAGGAAGGGTGTAGTGGCCCAGGACTGATGATAATAAGTTGCCCTTATTACTGATGAGAGGATAAAGAGGGAGAAGTTACCAACACTCAGTAAATAGCTGAGTGGAGAGCGTTCCCCAACAAGAGCCAAAGCCGTTAGTATTGGGACACAGCCAACTCAAAGTGACCCAGCAAGGAGAAAAATCAAAAGAATAAATATCTCAACCTCACCCTCTCTCCATGCTCTGATATTTCTCCTTTTGGTTGAATCCAGAAGCCAGGGCAAGAGAGTCATTTCATATATTCCATAAAAATCAGAGCACAGAGCACAATGGAAGGAAGCAGTGAAGAGCAAAAGTAGGATAAAATGAATGACTTTCAGCACAACATAAACTAGCCTATTCTATTGCAACTGTTCATTTAATTGCCTTACTCCCTCACTCTGCTTTAAATGCCCTGAGTTCAACTACCTCATCTCTTCTCTTTATTATGACTCCCAGTGCCTAGCATGGGGCAAAGCCCAGACCATGAACTTTATAAAATATTTATTGAATAAAATTAATGAATAAAACATCCCATAGAAGAATTAGAGACCCTTCATAATCAGAATCTAGTCTCTCATTTCCAGTTTCTTTTTCACTATTTTCCTCCATGAACCCTCTACTGAAGAAAAAAATGGCCCACAAAATAGTAACCAAGCATGCTTTATCCCTTCTCACCTCCACATCTCTGCTCACGAATTTCTTCTTCCTAAGCCCCATCACCACTTCCACTGACTTCCTGTCATTATTTGAAGACCATTTTATAGGCTACCTTCTCCATGATGTCTATACGGATTGCCCTGTCTAAAGTGATTCTTTCCTTCTGGGTACTCTTTTAACTCTTATTTGTGTCTCCCTTGTAGTAGTAACATATTTTTTGTTGTGTTCTGTTGATATGTGTACACGTCATAACTCAACCTAAAGACTACAATTACCTGATTCAGAGCTGCCTCTCGGTTTCATAAAACAACATATCTTAAACAGGATTTAGCCAGAGACTTTTAAAAATAAGTGCACCAAAAAAATTGTTAAATAAATAAGTTAACTGTCATTTTTCTGTTAATTAGCGTATTTCATGGTCACGTATTTATCCTTGTCTCTCCTTGTTTCTCCTATTGAAAACTAAAAGAATCTTCTTTGAATGTCAACTTTAGCTCTTTCCATAACAGTAGTTTCCTTATTTAATAAAAGTCACACAAAAAAAAACTCATGAATAAGTTTAGGCCCTCATTCTTGACTTACATACTGAGTGACTCATAATAGCACTTCATGTTTTATTATAAAGCACTGTTATGAAGAATTTGCTCCAGGGATGGTTGAGGGGAAGAGGGTAACAGATTTTTAAGAATCCCTCCGACATTTCTGAAGTTTGTCTTGAGGTATGAATTTACCCATTTTTCGCATTTCTCAGAACTCAAAACAAGTTAAAACTGTATTTTAATATAACTGCTTATAAAACCATCGAGATTCAAAGGAGTGGCATATACACTAACCAAGTTCGATGATAGTTTAATAAAAGTCATATAAGAAGAACAAATGCCAGACGCAAGAAGACTAAAATGACATATTCCACTGCAAAGTTACATACTTCTTAACATTAAAATAAATATTTAAAACCATCCTTATCAACAATTTCCAGGAATATTTAACAACATTCATGAGAGTTTATGAAATGTACTGTCCCATTTCACTATAGTATCACCTAAAAAGAGAATACAGAGCTGAGTATATTTCCCTGAGGACTATTATAAAGGATGGTATGAATACCTAATATATTGATTTTATTGCTGTAAGAAATAAACACATATTTACATACATAAAAGCTATGTAGTTCAGTAACTATATTTTGCAAATGACTGCAGCGTCATTACATCCCACAGAAAAACTCATATGTGGACACCTTTTGAAATGTTTAAGCTCTTTAATATTTGAATTGCTTATAAATGTTTATCTGTGTTGTATTTTTCTTCCAAAACCTACCAAGTTTACATCTTGCGATGCAAAAGTCAATATTTGCACATGGATGTGGATCAACACAGCTTTGCAGTAGATTCATTTAGAATGCACTGGGCAGAATAAAACATATATTCTCTAAAGGAATAGATCCTCTTGGCTATTCACTTAGGGCTCAAAAACAAATGAATGTTCAATGCTTCCCAGCTATTTAAAGCAGTGGGGACTTAACAGCTAAATTCTTAAAGAAGAATAAAAAATATTTGAAAATGAAGAACGCCTTGCACTACTCAGAACTGAAGCAGCTTCCTGTTCTTTGAGCATGGAGGTGCCACACATTCTGCTTTGCAAGCCTCTGTACAAGCACTATTACAACACTATCTAAAATACCCAGCAGCCAGGGCATCTTCTGGTTCCTAAGTTTACCTGCATAGGACAGAACTGATGCAGGCTAGTACTAAGGTAACTCATCAAGTTAACTCACAGGAAAGCTAAGAAGACACCCCAAACTCATATCCAGGAGCATATTTGCCTCAGATTTATACAAATTATATAACCCCCTTCCCCTGTTCTTCATTGATTGTGGAACAAATGCATCCTTCATACATTGTAAACTACCCTCAATTTCTAAAATGAAAGTTTCCATCTTCCTATTAAAGATTCAAAATTGCTCAACATTTAAATACCAAGACATAATCTAGTTACTAAGCCTGTGAATAACACAATGAACAAGTAGAGACGCCCTAAAATAATTAATTTGACAAAGGGAATCAGCCAAAGGAACACTATGTCTGAGATTCAAGCTCTGGCACCTTAAGATAATGTCAAACTCCTAGCAGCAAAAAATAGAAGGGGAGATTTCCAAGGTTTCCTGCTTATTCCATAACTTCCTCTATTTTGTGTTAATATTAAACTTTAGGACATGTTAACAGGCACCAGAAATCAATGCTGGATCAGAAGTAAATTTCACACTCAGCAGCCCCCCTGCTGACTAGTGGAAATAGCACATGCAGATTAAGAGTTAACAAATTTTTGTTCAATGGAAAAATGCAGTTCCTGGTGAGCGATCATGTAAGGCTTCATGGAAACGGCAATGGAGTTGGGCCTGGGAATATGGGTAATATTTGGGCTATGGACCTGGGGAAAGATCGCATTCCAAAGAGAATGAATATCACAATAAAAATAATGATGATGATGATGTAGTTATTATATTTTAGTTGACATACTAGTGTGAAATAAATATTTTCTTTAGTTTCTATAAATCAACTTATGACTCTAATACCCTTTGTTAGACTGGTAGGAGATACATCCTCAATCACTCTTACGCCCTCAATCCTCCCACTCCAGTGTTGTGTCAAGATTCTGAGGCCTTAATACTTCCAAGGCTCGAGGAAGCCTCTTTAGTAATTGCTCACCTGCCTCCAATGACTCCTGCTTACACACCTATTATCTCAGCCACCATGGTCTCCCTGAGGCAGCTACTCTTCTATTTCCTTCTAATCTTTAGACACAGGAATTCTAGTGAGGCTGAAATCAGCCTCCTGGGTACAGTATTTATACTTTCCTTCAGGTCCTACCATTCCTCCAGGCACTGTCAGGGCAGGTTTCTGCTACTAGTAACAGCCAAAGACTCTCTCTCTCCTGCCTGAAGATCTCTCTTAGTCTGCAGGCAATCCTTCCTGTTCTCTGCATTTTTCTCAGAGACTTTCCTAAACTCTTCTAAGTTCCTTTAGAAAGGTCATAGTCTATTCAAAACAAAATTCAGGAAGGCTTGACTAAAATGTCTCTTCAACTTACCTTGAGCCCAGTAGGGGGAAGAAGAATGAAAAAGAAAATGTGATAAAGCTTAACGTCTCAATAAAGTATCTGCCATCTTACCTCGTATTTACTAAGCAGTTAATAACTCTCTACCAGGTACCTTCTCCCAATCAACCCTTTTGACACTTATGAATAAGATAATCTTAACTCTGTTTTATAAATGAGTGGTATTAAGTAACTTGCCCAAGGTCTCACAGCTAGTAAATGACAGAATTAGGAATAATCTGACTTCAGAGCTTACACGTATCACCACTGCACTCTACTGCCTCCCAAGAATATAGACAAAGACAAAAAGGGGAGTAATCTCAAGAGATAATAAATAGCAAAAAATGATGCTAAGAACAACACTGAAGTCAAATTGTGAAACTCCTAGATCTTTGATTGCAGATGACATGATCATCTATGTAGACAATCTAAAAGAATTGACAAAAACAGACAAACACACAAACTAATGAAACTAATAAGCAATTGTAGAAAGGTTAAGATCCAAAAGTCAATTGCTTTCTATATACCAGCAATGAACAAGTGGAACTTGAAATTAAAAACATACCATTTCTTTTAACATCCCCAAAATGAAATACTTAGGTATAAATCTAACAAAATATGTACAAGATCTATATGAATAAAACTATAAAACTCTAATGAAATAAATCAAATAACTAAATAAATGAAGACCTATTCCATGTTCAATAGGAAGACTTAATATTGTGAAGAAGTCAGCCTTCCCAACTTGATCTATAAAGTCAATGAAATCTTAATCAAATTCCTAGCAAGTTATTTTATGGATAACAGCAAACTGATCCTAAGTTTATATGAAAATGCAAAAGACCCAGAATACCAGCACAATATTGAAAGAGAAAAACAAAGTCAGAGAATTGACACTATCCACTTCAAGACTCATTATCAAGCTACTGTTACCTAGGCGGTGTGGTATTAGTGAAAGAATAGACAAATAGATCAATGGAAAAAAATAGAGATCCCAGAAATAGACCCACATAAATATATAGTCAGTTGATCTTTAACAAAGGAGCAAAGGCAATTCAATGGAGCAAAGAGTGTTTTTAACAAATGGTGCTGGAACAACTGGACATCTACATGCAAAAAATAAATTAATCTAGACACAGACTTCACATCTTTTACAAAAATTGACTCAAAATGTATTATAGACCCACATGTAAAATACAAAACTATAAAATTCCTGGACGATAACAAAAGAAAAATCCTAGATGACTTTGGGTGTGGTGGTGACTTTTTAGATACAATACCAAAGGTATAATCTATGAAAGAATTAATAAGCTGGACTTCATTAAAATTAAAAATTTCTGTCTATAAAAGACATTGTCAAGAGAATGAGAAACAAGTCACTTACTAGGAGAAAACATTTGCAAAAGACACACCTAACACAGGACTATTACCTAAAATATACCAAGAACTCTTAAAACTCAACAATCAGAAAACAAAAAACAAGGGCCAAAGACCTTAAAAGACACTTTATCAAAGAAAACATAGATGAAAAATAGGCATAGATGAAAATAGATGAAAAATAGGCATATGAAAAGATGCTCAATGTCATATGTCATCAGGGAAATGCAAATTAAAGCTAAGATGACACACCTATAAGAATGGCCAAAATCTGGAACACCAACAACACCAAACACTGGTGAGGATGTGGAGCAGCAAGAGAAACTCTCATTTGTTGGTCCTAGGAATATGAAATGGTACAGCCACTTTGGAAGTCAGTTTAGTGGTTTCTTATAAAATTAAACATACCCTTACCAAACAACTCAGTAAATGTGCTCCTCAGTATTTACCAAAAAAAGCTGAAAACATATCCACACAAAAACCTGCACATAGATATTTATAGCAGCTTTATTTATAATTGCCAACGCTTAGAAGCAACCAAGATGTCCTTCAGTAGATTATGGATAAACTATGGTATACCCAGACAATGGAATGTTAGTCAGCACTAAAAAGAAATGAGATATCAAGCCGTAAAAAGACATGAAGGAAACTTAAATGAATATTGCTAAGTGAAAGAAGCCAACCTGAAGGCTATGCATTGTGTGACTCCAACTGTATGACATTCTGGAAAAGGCAAAACTATGGAGGCAATAAAAAGATCAGTGGTTGCCCGGGGCTGGAGAGCGTGAGAGATGAATAGGCTGAACAGAGATAATTTTTAGGATGGTAAAACTATTCTGTAAAATATTATCGTGGTAGTTACACATTCTCTGAATTTGTCCAAATCCAGAGAATATACGACACTTTATTAGTCAGAATTCTCCAGAGAAACAAAACCAACAGGCTACACAGATATATAAAAGAAGATTTTTTTTTATAAGAATTGGTTCACATGATTATGGAGGCTGAGAAGCCCCATGGTATATCTTCTGCAAGCTGGAGAACCAAGAAAGCTGCTGAGTTTCGTCCAAATTTGAGTCAGAGGGCCTGAGAGTCAAGAGCTCCAATGTCTGAGGGTAGAAGAAGATGGAAAAGAGAATTAGCCCCCTTCACTCACTTTTTGTTCTATTCGGGCCTTCAAAGGATTAGATGTTTACTTGCCCACATTGGTGAGGGTGGATCTTCTTTACTCAGACTATTGATTTAAATGCTAATCGTTTCTGGAAACACCCTTACAGATACACCCAGAAATGTTTTACTAGCTATCTGGGTTTTTCCTTAGCCCAGTTAAGTTGAAACATAAAATTCACCATCACAAACATCAAGAGTGAACCCTAATGTCAACTATGAATTTTGGGTAATAATGATGTGTTAATGTAGGTTGATAAATTGCAATAAATGTAGCACTCTGTCTGGTGTGCAGTATTTATGGGGTGGCTGTGTAGTTGAGTGGACAGGGGTATATGGTATAAAACAGCTCTAAAAAAACACCGCCTATTTGAAAGGAAAAGAAATCCTAGAGAGGCTACTTATACTTAGTATTTTATTTGTAAACAGTGGTGATCCACAGAAGATTTCTGTAAACAGAGGAATGATATAACTCTAGTTCTAAAGGTTAATCTGGGGGCAGTGCACAATGGGGAATGGGGGGGAGAGAAGAAGGAAACAGAATCCCATGTGATTGCTCTCTGGGTGGTCTATATAGAAGATAGTAAGGGGGTTGACAAGGCATTTGGCCTTGGGAATGGAGGGAAGGGAAGAGAGATCAATGATGTCGTGGTGATGGGACCTACATGGTTTGGCATATGGTTAAATCCCACCATTTGTTAGATGCCATTTGTAGATGAGGATGAAAGGAAGAGTAAAAGGTGGCAAAAAGTCCTAGGGAACTGGAAGAATGATGACCTTAAAAGAAATGTGGAATACAGAAGGAAATAAAAGTAAGAAGGATCTAGTATAATTCCATAATTTAGTTAACACACATTCCACGATGAACCTTTAGAGTATAATTCTAAGTTGATACGTCTAAATTACATTTCCACAGTACACAGACAAGTTTGCAGATGTTTTGAATGACTTCCTAACAGGCAAGCAATCTTCCCACTTGCTCTGTAGCTAAGATCCCTGGAAACAGCAAATGATGCTCGAGAGCAGGGGTGTCCAAATCTTTTTCAACGTTTTTCACCAAGGGCCATATGTGGTCAAATACACAAACAGCCGGGCCACTCATTCGAGGTGAAGGACTTATTGCCTCACCTGGTTTATTTAAGTAAACTAAATATATTTTTGGAATTTGCTGTGAGCCAATTAACAATGGATTGCTGACCGCAGTTGGCCCGCGGGCCGCAGTTTTGACACCCCTGCTCTAGAGGAACCAGTCGCTCTGTCTTGGAGGGAGAAAATTGGTGAAATCAATCATATCCAGCTAACCTAAGAAGACATGCTCAGGAAGAAAGCTGTGCTGTCATGAAGAAGGACTTGGGTTTTAAATCAAAGGACTTGGGTTTTGTGTGCCATTTCTGCCACTTAATGAACTTGAACCTGAAATAAGTTATTCTCCTCTCTTGTCTTCAATTTCTCCTTATTTAAAATGTGAATACTAATATGTTCTTCACAGGATTGTAATGAAAATAAATGGGGTAATCTATGTGAAGGGGTTTTGTAAAGTGCTATGCAAAACTGAAGGATTGAAAGTTATTTCTACTCAGCAGAGTGAGAATGCCGTAATTGATTATAGATTCTGGATAGAAAAGACTTCACCAAGAGGAGGGAAATAAGTTTTATACTCACCAAAGCAATTTCAGATAACTAAATTGATTATTATGTGTATGAAACTATGCCAAAAGCCCGCCTTAGGATACAAAATAATAAAAGGTACCACTTCTGACCAAGTCAAAATAGCCTAGGGTTAGAGGTAGCCCTGATAAACATATCCATGTTAGGAATTCTAAGGTATTCTGACAAGCCAAGGACACACCTTTACATGAGATCTCTAATTCCACAAGAAGAAACTGTGTTAAAAAAAAATGTTTAGGGGTTTGAACCCAAATTCCAAATTAGCACCCAGAAATCAACACTGAAAGTGGCTACACCGCCATGCATGGGAGGCTGCCATGGTTCTAACGTTCTCAGCAAAGGGAGTTGCAAACAAGCATGGTTTATCTCCCAAAAAACCTGTTCTTGCCCAGTAAGGTCATTTTCTGCTAAGAGAAGTCATGCGATGGCACGTAGCCATGCGGACCAGATAAAAAGTGGTCTCTGCATTAGGGCTGCCCCCACCCCAGGTGTGGAGTCCTACCGTCTGGTCTGAGCTGGTTTCCCTAGTACTCACATCATGAGCTCTCACCTCCCTCCTCCTGCCTATCTCCATCCTGCTGGATCATCTACAGATTTAGATTTCAGTACCATCACTCAAAACTGCCCGATTCAGTTAACACTGATGAACCACAAACCCCCTCAAAGTTTAACAGCTACAATCAACATCCATTTATTACTTCTCACACATCTATGAATCAGGGAGCAGTTCTACTCTTGGCTGATCTAATTCTCTCATTTGGTGTCACGGGTGCATTGGGATTCATCTGGTGGGTTGGGAGGCCTGGCTGGTCTAGGATATTCTTGACTTAGCCCTCCTACACATGTCACATCCCTCTAGCAGGTTAGCCTGGTCAATTTCTCATGACAGTAGCAGGAGCCAGAAAAGAAAAAGGGAAAGTGCATGTATTTTTTTCAAACCTTGGCTTCTGCCAAGTTTGTCATTATGTCTCACTTATATACACTACTCTTCAGACATGAATCCTGACTACCTCCTCTCTCCAGCCCAAGCCTTAGAAAGCACTTAATTTTTATTGAGAAAATGAGGATGATACCTCACATATTTTTTCATAACTTATTTTTATCATTTATGAATACATGATAAATTTATTTGCAATTGCAAAATACCCCTCTATTAGCAGGGATCAAATCTTTCCTTCTGCATGTTTTTTGCGTAGCCTGCAAGCTAAGAATGATTTTTACATTTTTTTAATGGTCGGAGGCGGGGAATCAAAAGAATATATTTCATGACACAGGCAAATTGTATAAAATTCGAACTTCAGGGTTCATAACTAAAGTTTTATTGGAATATAGCCACACTTATTCATTTATGTATTATCTATGGCTGCTTTCACACTACAAAAGTGAAATTAAATTGTGGCAGTAGAGACCATATGGTCCCTCAAAGCCTGAAATATTTACTACCTGGCCTTTACAGGAAAAGTTTGACAACACCTGGTCTACAGTATGGCTTCCAAAGGCTGAAGAGTAATTATTTTTTGTGGCTGTACTTTCAATATCTAAGGTATAAATGTTGAATATGGAAACTGTGCTCAATTTTTAGTATTACAGATAACAACTTTGGAAAAGAAATATTGTGTACATTTCTCAGTTATTCCTTAAATCAATTCTTAAAAATGGAATTGTTGAGGCAAAAGATAAGCACATTTTAAGGCTTTGATACATCGTGTCAATTTGCCATGCTTTTAAGGTAGATATCATTTCAAACATAATTTTATGCCCAGTTTTTCAGTTATTTTACTAGAAATAAATATGGAACTTTTATCTCTAACTGAGATAATCATTTGACTTTTCCTTTCCTGTAATAATGTAATCAATTTGTGAGTGTTCCCTTGCTCATACTGGTCCAGGAATTATTACCACCCTCTTAGGCAGAAGAAATTGAAGAAGGATATCAGATCACACTGTATCCCTTAATGTATGTATACAAAATTATAGGACATTCTCATTTTTGTAAAAAAGTATAACTTTCTTAAGAACTAATTATATATCTATGAACATTAGGTATACCTATGGAAAAGCTCTTTCTTGACATTGTAGGACTGTCCACCTAAGTGATAGCAAAAGATTTCACCTTTTACTCAAGTTCCAAGTGTTTTATTTTATTTTGTTATACCCAATTCCACCTACTGGCCCCCTAACGTTTCCATTCCTCCAAGATCCACCCCCCCCTTTTTTTATTTACAATATTCTATAGGATATCTCCAGGTATCCTCTACTTAGTCTGGCTATGTAGACATGCTCTGAATTCATTTCTCTCTTTGCCCCCAATAAGGAAGAGGTAGACCCAACCTGGACATTTATTAGAGGAATGAACCCACGTCATAATCCACAACAGGAAAAAAGTATGTCTGAGATAAAAACCATGAAAGGAAACCCAGAATCATAATTTGGCGACATTGCATACAAATGCCAAGTCCAAAAGGCAGCCTCATACACCTAAGTGGGATTTTGAAGCAAGATTCAGAAGCCAGACAAAAAGTGATAAAGACGGTAGACAGATATGCCAGGTCAAGGACTGTTACCACCTTTAGAATGAATATGGCTTACCTTGAGGGTGTCAGACTATTTTAAAAGTAAAGACAGAGAGCAGACACAATGATGTAACTAAATATAATATTTAACAAATTCCAAAACAAAATTTGTAAATTGGAGAAATCAATAAGGTAGCTGTCAATCATTTAACTACATGGATTAAAATTTATTTCAAGATTTTGTACAAAAAAAAAATTTCTACCTTCTTTAATTTTGGCCCACATGGAAATTATATGTTTGTTATCCTTAGGTATTTAAAAAGGTTGAAAAGATAAATATCATCTTTAAATTCACTCAGTGATAAGTTAAATGAGTATATTTAGAACCAATTATTAGACGTCATTATGATGCAATTGTTCTGTTTAGTAATCTGAAGCACACTGTGCCTCTAAGACTCAGTTTCGTTAAGGATCAAGCACAAGCATAATAACCGGCTTACAGGCTTGCAGAGAAACTGAGATGAAACACTGTCTTCTTTAACAGAGTATCTATTTAAGAGTGCTGAAAATGAACTGATGAAAGGGGGAGAAATAACAACAAAATCCAACCAGATAAGATGAGGACGTGTGGAAGGACATATCAAAGCCAGATATTGTTCTCTCTCTCTCTCTCTCTCTCTCTCTCTCTCTCTCTCTCTCTCTCTCTCTCTCTCTCTCTCTCTCACACACACACACACACACACACACACACACACACACACAAGTATAGAACATAATTTGGGAGTGACAAAGGTGATCATTTCAAAGAAAATCTTCAAGCTCCCTCCTAGGAACAGATTAAAATGCACTAAACAATTTGAAATATAAGAAAAGCACTTGTATGCAATGAAAACAAGTGTTCATTACATAGTACAACTTTGAAGAAACTTCAGCTAGATATAATGAATGTTGGCTTAAAATGAAAGAAAAAAATTCTCAAGACGTGAATTCACTTCTCAAGATACAATTGTTGAAAATAAATAAAATAATTCTAGAAAACAATCACTACAATTTGGAGAGAAAAGAACAGGTGATAAGGGTAGTTAAGAGAAGATATGGGACTATTCTGTTTAGGACCTGTTTCCTACCAGAAATTATTGAAATTTCATTAGTAGGGAACTATGAGATGGAGCAGGTGGCCGACTAGATACATTCTCTCCAAGTCATGAACTCAGTTAGCTGGGGAGAAAGGCCTGCAGTGTGTGAAGGGACAGGGTGTGCAGATCAGATGAGATCAGAGGGAGCTTGGAACATAGTATTTCCTGAAGCTACATTTCCTGAAGAAATAGAAACCAAATGGAAAAAGAAAGAAAAAGAGGTTTCAGGGCTTTTCTCCAACCTAAGTTGTCAGAAATGAAGCATATATTCCCTGAGACAAAGCAGTGCTTTATAAAATCTTCCTCACGTTCCCCAACCCACTCGTGCCAACCTACGAGTTAATGCTTGTGTATGCTATCAGGTAAGGGTAAAAAGTCATTTCTTTGCATGTGGATATCCAGTTGTCCCAGCACAACTTGTTTAAAAGACTATTATTTCTGCAAGGAACGGCCTTGGCACCTTTGTCCAAAACCGTAAATACAATGATTTTTTTTCTGGTCCTTAATTCTGTTCCACTGATTTATATGTCTAAACTTATACGAGCAGCACACTGTTTTAATAACTGTAGCTTTATAGGAAATTTTGAAATTGGAAAAAGGAAATCCTCCAACTTTGTTCTTTTTTGAAATGGTTTTAGCTATTCTAGGTGTTTTGAATTTCTATATAAATTTTGGGACCTGCTTGTCATTTTCTGCCAAGAACAAAAAAGCCTTCTGAATAGGAAATGCATTGGATCTATAGATCAATTTGGGGAGAATGATTATCTTACCCATATTGAGCCTTCCAATCCACATAGAATATTTCCCCATTTATTTAGATCTTAATTTTTCTCAGCCAAGTTTTGTTATTTTAAGGTACAAGTCTTGTACTTCTTTTGTTAAATTTATTGCTAAGTATCCTATTCATTTTTATGTATGGTAAAAGTAATTGTATTCTTAGTTGCACTTTAAAAGCAGAGAAATAAGTAGTAAGAAAGAATAAGTGAATGCTTTACCAATGAAGTCTGGAACAAAACAGGGATGTCTTCTCTCACCACTCATATTTAACAAAGTGCTGGAAGCTCTAGTAGTCATACCAGTAAGACTAGAAAGAGAAATAAAAGACTTACAGATTAGAACAGAAGAAACAAAACTGTCTCTATTCGCAAATAATATGATTCTATACATAGAAAATTTCAAAGAATCTTCAAAAAGCTGCTAGAACTAATAAGTTCAAGATCACAGGATAAAAGATCAACACAAAAAATAAATCCCATTTTTATATTTTAACAATAAACCTGCAGAAACCAGAATTTTAAAACAACACCATTTACAATCACTCCAAAAAAAGTAAATACTTAGATATATACCTAACAAAGCATGTGTAGGATCTATATGCTGAAAATTACAAAATGCTAATGAAGGAAATCAAAGACCTAAATAAACAGGTTTAATATAATTCCTGTCAAAATTCCAACAATGTTCTTGTAAGACATTCCTCTAAAATTTATAATTTCATAGAAAACATATTACATTACGTATCATTTATGTTTTATTTAAAGAAAAATGCCCTAGAATAACTAAACAATTTTGACCAAAAAAGAAAAAAGTGGGAGGAATCATTCTACCTAATATTAAGCCTTATTATATGGCCAGAATAATTACAACAGTGTAGTATTGGCAGATGGATAGACACATAGATCAATGGAACAAACAGAGAACTTAGCAATAGATCTACAAATACATGCTCCGTTTAATGTTTACAAAGGTACAAAATCAATTTAATGGAGAAATAATAGCTTTACAACAAAACAGTGCTGAATCAGTTAGACATTCGTAAATAAAAATTAAATTCAACCTAAACTTCACTCTTTTTGCAAACGTTAACTCAAAAAGATTACAAACAAATGTAAAACTGAAAGTTTTAGGAAATAAAATGGAAAAAATTTTCAGGATCTAAGGGTATGCAGAGTTCTTAGATTTGACACCAAAAACACAATCCATGAAAAAGAGATTGATAAATTAGATCTCATTAAAGTTAACATTTTTGTTCTGTTAATAAAGTTCATGGGAAGATGATAGAACGACATGCCACAAACTGGAAGAAAGTATTTGTAAACAGCATATCTGACAAAGGATTAATGTTTAGAAAATATAAAAAAACTCTCAAAATTAAGCAGAAAAAAAAAACACACCAAAGCAATTAGGAAATGGGTAAAACACATGAAGAGATATTTCACTCAAGAATATATACAGATGGCAAATAAGCACATTAAAAGATGTTCGGCATCAGTAGCCATCGGGGAAATGCAAATTAAGACCACAATGAGGTATCACATATACCTACTAGAATGACTAAAATTAAAAATAAAGACAGCATCGAATGCTGGTGAAGATACTGAGAAACTGGATTTCTCATACATTGCTGATGGGAATGTTAAATGGTATGACCACTCTTCCAAACAGTTTTGCCATTTCCTATAAAACTAACCAAAAAATTAATATATGGCCCAGCAATTGCACTTTTGGGCATTTATCTCCAAGAAATGAAAACTTATGCTCATACATAAGTCTATCTGAATGCTCATAGCAGCTTTGTTTGTAATAATCAAAAACTGAAATCAGCCCAAGTTACTTTCAACAGGCAAATAGTAATAGTTAAACAAACTGTGGTATATCCATTCCCTAGACTGTTACTCAGAAATAGAAAAGAATGAACTATTGATATACACAAACAACTTGGATGACTCTCCAGGGAATTAATTATGCTGAATGAATAAAGAGCCAGTCCCAAAAGATTATATACTGAATGATTTCATCTATGTAAAATATTTGAAATGACAAAATTTTAGAAATGGCAGATACGTTAGTGCTTGCCGGGAGTGGGTAGAACAGGAAGCAAACGTGTGTGGCTATAGAAGGGTAACAGAAGAGATTATTCTGGTGATGAATTGCTACATATTTTGACTGTGATGGATACACAAACCTATACAGGTGATAAAATTGTATAGAATGTAATATACAAATATACACACAAACGAATACAAGCAAAACTACCTAAATCTAAATAAGATGGGCGGATTATAGTAACATCAATCTCCTGCTTGTGATATTAAGTTATAGTTTTGCAAAATGACTAAGGAAGTCATTTTGCAGGAATCTCTCTGTATTATTTCCTACAATTTCATAAGAATCTATACTTATCTCAATAAAAGTTTCCATTAAAAGTAAATTAAACAAATAAATATTAATCATGAATAAGACTAAACATGTCAGTTATTATAAATATGAACAAGTTAAATTCATCTATTGAAAAATATATTCAAGACAGATTTTTAAATTATATGCTATTTTAAGAAACATATCTAAAACAAGATGATATGAGTTGAAAATAATAAATGAGAAACATCCATGAAAATACTTTTAAAAATTAAGGGAAAGTAACAATATTAACAGGAAACAAATACAACCTGAGGGAAAAAAATGAAATGGAGAATAATTCATGTGGATAAAAATGTAAAAGAAAAAGTACAGATGAACATTTTTGACATCAGTACAGATCAAAAATAAAGAAATGAAAAATTGATAGAAACACAAGAGGAAATTTTTAAAAATCATAGGAGACAATTATAACTCTCTTAGAAATGGTGATATCAAAAAATGGAGGATTTGCCTCTTTCTGGTCCTTGAGTACTCTCCAACCTTTGAGCTCTCTGGCCCTTGTTCTCTCCCCCTTTCTCTCTCCCCCTTTCTTCCTTTTACTCTCTCTCTTTCTCTCTCGCTCTCTCTCTCTCTCTCTCTCTCTCTCTCTCTCTCTCTCTCCTCTCTCTCTCTCTCTATCAATCTCTGTCTCTCTGTCTCTCTCTCTCTCTGTCTCTCTCTCTCCATCAATCTCTGTCTCTCTCTCTCTCTCTCTCTCTCTCTCTCTCTCTCTCTCTCTCTCTCTCTCGCTCCTTCTCCTTTTCCCTCTCCTTCTCCCCTTTTCCCCCACCTCAACTCGGCCTGTTCTCTTCCCTGAGAACGTATCACTAACACCATGGGCCTAGGTTTCTCTCTCTCTCTGTGTCCCTCTCTCCCCCACTTTGGCTAGGCCCATTCTCTTCCCTTAAAATGTATCACTAATAAACCCTGCTTGCATATTTTTAAAAAAATAGAGGATTTGAATAATACGAAATATTAACATAATTGGGATAGATGAAGACATATAAAACTTTCTATGCAACTGAGAAATCACATTCCTTCAAAATCCATATAAAATATTGGTAGAAATGTATTCTCCATTAGCTTCAAAGAAAAATCTCATTACTTTCCAAACAGCTAAAGTCATGGAGACCATATTCTCCATAAACAGTGCAATAAAATTCAAAACAAAAGATAAGCCAAAAAAATAATAAAATTACACACTAGAAAAATTCAAAATATCAATTTTTCCATAAAAGAGATTAGGAAAATCTAAGTACTTAAAAATCATCAAAGTTGAGAACACAATGATCAAAACCTACAAGTGCTGCATATCATAATTTTAATGTAAGACCAATATGATGCTAAAAGTTTATAAATGCATAAGTTAGGAAAAAAGAAAGCCTAAAAATAAAAGAACCAAGCATACAATTCGAGATACTGGTGAATTAACAATAACAACAACAATTTTAAGATAGAAAAAGGAAAAATTAGAAACAGAATTTAACAAAATGGGAAACAAAAGATGTAGACATCATCAATCAAATTTTAAAAGGACTGAAGACATAAACAAACTTTTGCCAGCCTGAACAACAAAATGAAACTGTTACATACACATTAGAAACAAGAAAGATCAAATTAGAAAAATTGGCAGACTTTTTAATTGTCAAAGATTAATAAGTAAAATTTATTAAATAAAATACACTTAAGGTTTTACACAAAATAATGATTTTTCAGGAAAAGATAAACAATGGTGAAAAACATTGAAAAGATAATCAAAGATCTACTTCTTTAAAACTACAGAGTCCAATTTTCAAAGATCTAAAATTTCCCCAATGTCACTAAGCTCTTTCAGAATATATGAGGTGGGGGGGAATAAAACACTTTTTAACTCAGTGAGTACATATTAACCCAGAGTCATTGAACTGAAATCAGAACAGGAGAGCAAAGAGAGAGGTCAAGGAAGAAGAGAAAAAAGAATATCAAAGATAAAAAAAATGCAAAAATCCTAAATAAAATTTTAGCAAATGGAATCTATGAGTATATTTTAAAAGTTTATCCTAACAATGCAAGGACGATACCATATTAAATCTCTTAATGTAGTAAATTATATTTAAAAAGAAGCTGTATGACCTCTATAACAGTTTCTAAAGTTTTTTAAATCAAATTTCAATGTGTGTTCTTAAGACAAAGAATTAGTAAACTAGATAGAAAAGAAAACGTTAATCAGATTGACTATGCCAGAAACCTACAACAAACAAAACTTATAGAGAAACATTGTAAGAATTCCCATTAAAGGGAAGAACAACAGAAAGGTGCTAGCTAATACCATTGTTTACTACTGTGATGTAGGTTCCAGGAAATGTGGAAAAAGGAAAAAAGAAATTAGATAGAGAGATGTTAGATCATATTTGTATAAAAACGTATGGATAAAAACAAAAAAATAAAAGAGAAACAAAGGTGACTAATTTGTAGGTGGTATGTTTGTCCACATAGAAACCCCAAGTAACTCAATGGATAATTTTTTAAATCTATCAAAGTAGACAGATACAAGATAAATACACAAATATTAATAGTCTTCCTTTACATTAGTGGTAAAATATGTCATACAAAGTAAAATTCTTAGGAATAAAACTATTATGATATATACGTTGAGAAATTACTTATCTACCCTTACATGCTGGTAATAAATTTTATCTGCTCATGGATTAATTGATACAAAGGTTAGATACAATATAAATATACAAAAGTCAATAATTTTGCCAATGCTGGTAATATTAAATTAGAAATGGAAATATACACGCCAGGTGTTGTATACCATTCAAAACAGAAAGAAAAATTATAAAACATACAGTAACAAATTCTCAAGAAAAGTACAGAAAGTATAAAAACACAAACCAAAACCTAAAAAAGCCCTTAACTGGAAGAAAATCAGTAAAATAAAACATGTCGACCTTCACAAAGTAATACATAAATGTAATACACTTTAATGAGAATCTCAAAGTTCCATTGTATTTGGTTTGGTTTGCTTTGGGCAAAATTGATTTATAGCTATATGTAAAATTTGACCCACTTTTTCATGAGGGAAATAATTGTGTGTGTGTGTGTGTGTGTGTGTGCAAAAAGTGTAGAAGGATACATATTGGGCTGTAATACTGGTTGCCTTAGAAAAGTGGATTTTGGAGAAAGGAGTTGGGAGGAGATTATTACATTTTCACCCTAAGTAGAATGTCACTCTCTTATAGCAAATGTGAATACCTTCGTTTCTTTTTTAAGTTAAAGTTAAAGCTTAAAAGGAAAACCAAAGTATAACAAGTATAACAATTCAATTATAATAGAAATCATGAATGAATTTTTTAATATACCAAATTGATTTAAATATAACCCAGAATAGTAAACAGGTGAAAACAGATAATAAAATACTTTCTATTCACAATACAAGATTTTTAACTTTACCTTATAATTTTATTAATTAAAGCAAAATAGTGCTGATGCCAAAAGACATGGATAAACCAGCCCTAAAACGCATTATAAACGAAGTTACATCTAGGCATTCTTTGATGTGCTAAATATGTCATTTAATATTAGTGGAAGACTGAAGAATATAATTGTCACATAAATGCGCAAAAATATATAGGGAAAAATAAACCATAGTATTTTCTATCTGAATATTCAACAAAAGGAAATAGTTATAAAAATTATGATCCATCCATAACCTAGAACAACATTCAGCATTAAAATTGTATGGTAGAGAAGGAGAAGAAAGAGAGAAGGGAACAGAGAATATATTCAAACAAATTGTTGATGGAACTTCCCAAACTTGGGGACAGAACTGGATCCTCAAATCCAAGAAGCAAATAGAACACCTAATTACCTCAATCCCAACAGGCCTTCTCCAAGGCACATTCTATTGAAGCTGTCTAAAATCAACAACAAAGAAAGAATCCTCAAGGCAGCCAGGGAAAAGAAGACGGTAACCTACCAAGGAAAGCCCATTAGATTATTATCAGATTTTTCAGCAGAAACTCTACAAGCAAGGAGGGAGTAGAACCAAATAGTCAAACTATTGAAAGAGAGAAATTATGAGCCAAGAATAATATATCCAGCAAAGATATCCTTTAGATATGAAGGAAGAATAAAGACCTTTACACACATACAAAAGCTGAAGAAATTTTCTAGTACACGACCTGCACTACAAGAAATACTAAAGGAGGCTATTTGACCATCATCAACAGAGACAATATGTGGCAACCAAAACATAAAAAGGGGGAGAGTAAAGGCCTAAACCGGAATATGGGAATGGAGAGAGTAAGCGTGCTGAAGAAATTGGAATACTCTAAATATCAAACTTTCTTTTACATAAACTTAAGGGTAACCACTCAAAAAAAAATCCAGAACTGAAATATATACTGTAATAAAAGAAGAAACAGAGGGAAACATCATAGAATACCACCACACAGAAATAATAGACAACAACAAAAAAACAAAGAAACAAGGGAGACACAGCCTTACCCAGAAAACTAAAGATAGAATGACAGGAAATCCTCACATATCAATAATCACCCTAAATGTAAATGGACTGACACATAAATAAAAAGGCACAGAGTAGAAGATTGGATTCAAAAACTATACCCAATCATATGCTGTATACAAGACACACATCTCACCTACAACGACAAGCATAGACTCAAAGTGAAAGGTGGAAATTGACACTCCAAACAAATGGTACCCAGAGAAAATCAGGTGTAGCCATACAGATATCAGATGAAACAGACTTCAGGGTGAAAAAGTTAACGAGAGACAAAGATGGACATTTCATAATGATAAAGGGGATTACACAACAAAAAGACATAACAGTCATCGATATTTATGCCCCCAATCAGGGAACACTGAAATATACCAAGCAACTACTAACAGAACTAAAGGGAGAAATTGACCAAAACACAATTATACTAGGGGACTTAAATACATCATTGACAGCTATGGATAGATCATCCAAACAGAAAATAAATAACGAAATAACAACCCTAAATGACACATTGGATGAAATAGACATAATTGACATATATAGAGCACTTCATCCTAAAACATCAGACTATGCATTCTTTTCGAGTGTACATGGAACATTCTCAAGGATAGACCATATATTGGGACACAAAATCAGCCTCAGCAAATTTAAGAAGATTGAAATCATACCAAGCATATTCTCTGATCACAAGGCTTTGAAATTGGATATCAACAGCAAAAAGAAAGCAGGAAAAAACACAAATACATGGAGATTAAACAACATACTTTTAAAGAACGACTAGGTCAAAGAAGAAACTAGAGGAGAGATCAAAAGATATATAGCAACAAAAGAAAATGAAAATACATCCTACCAAAATATTTGGGATGCAGCGAAAGCAGTTTTAAGAGGGAAATTTATATCATTACAGGCCAATCTCAAGAAACAAGAAAAAACCCAAATAAATAACTTCATGTTACACCTTAAAGAACTAGAAAAAGAAGAACAAGTAAAACCCAAGGTCAGCAGAAGAAAGGAAATAACAAAAATCAGAGCAGAGCTCAATGAAACTAGAAAAAATTAATGTGACAAAGAGCTGGTTCTTTGAAAAAATTAATAAAATCGACAAACCCTTGGCTAGACTCACCAAGATAAAAAGAGAGAAGACACTAATTAACAAAATCAGAAATGAAAAAGGGGAAGTTATCACGGACACCACAGAAATACAAAGGATCATGCAAGAATACTACAAAGGACTATATGCCACCAAATTCAATAACATAGAAGAAATGGACAAGTTCGTAGAAACATATAGCCTTCCAAGGCTGAACCATGAAGAACTAAAAAATCTAAACAGACCAATCACCAGTAAAGAAATTGAATCAGTCATCGAAAACTTTCCCAAAAGCAAAAGTCCTAGACCAGATGGCTTCACTAGTAAATTCTACCAAACCTTCAAAGAGGATCTAATACCAATCCTGCTCAAACTCTTCCAGAAAAATGAAGAAGAGACAGTACTCCCTAACTAATTTTACGAGGCCAACATTACCCTGATACCAAAACCTGGTAAGGACAACACAAAAAAAGAAACTACAGACCAATACCTCTGATGAATATTGATGCAAAAATCCTAAACAAAATTCTAGCAAATCGAATACAACAATGCATTAAAAAGATTATTCATCATGACCAAGTGGGGTTCATCCCTGGGGCACAAGGATGGTTCAACATCCGCAAATCTGTCAATGTGATACATCACATAAACAAAACAAAGAACAAAAATTATATGATTATATCAATTGATGCAGAAAAAGCATTTGACAAGATACAACATCCATTTATGATTAAAACACTTAATAAAATAGGTATCGAAGGAAAATACCTTAACATAATAAAGGTCATATATGACAAGCTCTCAGCTAATGTCATAATTAATGATGAAAAACTGAAACCTTTTGCTCTATGTTGAGGAACATGACAGGGCTATCCCCTATCGCCTCTGCTTTTCAACATAGTGTTGGAAGTCCTTGCCAGAGCCATCAGGCAAGAGAAAGTAATAAAAGGCATCCAAATTGGGAATGAAGTAGTTAAAACATCACTTTTTGCAGATGACATGATGCTATTTACAGAAAACCCTAAAGACTCCACCAAAAAGCTGTTAAAAATAATCAACAAATACAGTAAAGTGGCTGGCTACAAAGCAACGTACAAAAGTCCATTGCATTCCTATATACTAACAATGAAATTTCAGAAAAAGAAATACAAAAAACAATTCCCTTTGCAATTGCAGCAAAAACAATAAAATACCTAGGAATAAACCTTACCAACGATGTGAAGGACCTATATGCTGAAAACTATAAGACATTTTTGAAAGAAATTGAAGAAGACACAAAGAAACGGAAAGACATTCTGTCTCATGGATTAGAAGAATCAACATAGTTAAAATGGCCATATTACCCAAAGCAATATACAGATTTAATGCAATCCCCATCAAAATCCCAATGGCATTTTTTAAAGAAATAGAACAAAAATCATCAGATTTGTTTGGAACCACAAAAGACCCCGAAGAGCCAAAGCAATCTTAAGAAAAAAGAACAATGCTGGAGGTATCACACTGCCTGACTTTAGCTTGTACTACAGGGCTACAATAATAAAAACAGCATGGTATTGGCAGAAAAACAGACACATAGACCAATGGAATAAAATTGAGAACCCAGAAATAAAACCACATAAATATGGACTGATAATTTTTGACAAAGAAGCTAAAAACATACAATGGAGGAAAGACAGCCTCTTCAATAAATGGTGCTGGGAGAATTGGATAGCCACGTGCAAAAGAATGAAACTGGACTGTTATCTGTCACCATGTACCAAAATTAATTCAAAATGGATCAAAGACTTAAGCATAAGACCTGACACAATAAACTGCATAAAAGAAAACATAGGTACTAAACTTATGGACCTTGGGTTCAAAGAGCATTTTATGAATTTGACTCCAAAGTCAATGGAAGTAAAAGCTAAAATAAACAAATGGGACTATATGAAGCTTAAAAGTTTCTGCACAGCAAAAGAAACCATCAACAAAATAAAGAGGCAACCAACTGAATGGAGAAGATTTTTGCAAACAGTGCCTCCGATAAGGGGCTAATATCCAAAATATACAAGGAACTCATGAATCTCAACAACAAAAAAACAAACAACCCAATTGAAAAATGGGCAGAGGACCTGAAGAGACATTTCTCCAAAGAGGACATACAAATGGCAAATAAACATATGAAAAACTGCTCAACATCACTAATCATCAGAGAAACGCAATTAAAAATCACAATGAGATATCACGTCACTCCAGTCAGAATGGCTATCATTAACAAGACAAACAGTAACAAGTGTTGGAGAGGCTGTGGAGAAAAAGGAACCCTCATACACTTTTGGTGGGAATGCAGATTGGTGCAGCTGCTATGGAAGGCAGTGTGGAGGTTCCTCAAAAAATTATGAATAGAATATGACCCAGCAATCCCTCTCCTGTGTATCTACCCAAAATATCTGAAAACATTTATCCATAAAGACACGTGTACTCCAATGTTCATTGCAGCTTTGTTTACGGTGGCCAAGACATGGAAACAACCAAAATGTCCTTCGATAGATGAATGGATAAAGAAGTTGTGGTATATATACTCAATGGAATACTAATCGGCATAAAAAAAAGATGATGTAGGAACATTTGTGACAACATGAATGGATCTTGAGAGTATAATGCTAAGCGAAATAAGTCAGACAGAAAAAGCAGAGAACCCTATGATTTCACTGATATGTGGTATATAAACCAAAACAACAAAAGAACAAACAAATGAGCAACAAAAACTCATAGACACAGACAATAGTTTAGTGGTTACCAGAGGGTAAGGGGGGCGTGGAGGGTGGAAGATGAGGGTAAAAGGGATCAAATATATGGTGATGGAAGGAGAACTGACTCTGGGTGGTGAACACACAATGGGATTTATAGATGATGTAATACAGAATTGTTCACCAGAAATCTATGTAATTTTACTAACAAATGTCACCCCAATAAATTTTTAAAAAATAGAATAAAATTGTGTGGTAGAATAGTTAAGACAATTTCTATAATAAATCATTTTGTAATTTTAAAAAACAGTGTTTTTTGTTATAATTTTATAACTATAGAGAGATGTAGGGAGTGGATGATGTATTTTTTTTTTAAAGACTGGGAACATGTGACACAGAAAAATAACAATATTATTTTAAGGAAATGTGGTGACAATTTTTATTTTTGTTGTACTTTTCTGTGATTTCTGAATACAACATTTGTAATTAGAATATAAATTTTAGGTTGAATATTTTGACTAAAATGATAACTGTTTTCTGAATGTAAGAAAAATCACACTCCTATCTTATGAAAGAATATCTAAAATTACGTCATTTTACTTTCATTCAAAATTTTTCCTCGTTAGATAAACTGACCAAGTCTTCAGCAAAATTTTAGGGAAATGTAAGGGAACTTTGTATACTGGGTCTCTATGCCAGTCGCATACTTGGTTGCAGTAGCTTGCATTAGAGATTTGTCAATAATATGCCTTGTTGGAGTCAACCAAAAATAATTTCTTGTGAAGCTAATGCTTCACAAGAAAAACAAAGCATAAAAGCAATCAGAGGTCTTCTTGCTCCTTGGTACAAAAGTGGATGTGCTGTTATTTCCCCTGGAAAATCTGTTTAAAGGCTATTGTGTCTGCAGGGTTACTGTGTCTCAACTTGTTTGGGTACAACTGGGCTGACAGTGAGACACAGGGAGCCAGCTGACTTCTGTGCATACACACTACTGAATTGAGGGACAGAGGCTGCACTGGCACCAGCAAGCTGGCGCTTGGAAGCCACATCAGGCATGACTCAGGCAGGAAGCAGTTATCGCGTGAATTTCTCTAAATTTCAAGTTTTCTTCAACCTCTAGCTTATTATCGCTTAAGGAAAACTCTGGGAAATATGAACAGAAATAGCACTGGGGGAAATCAAAACTTAGTGTTACTACAGGTTGAATTGTGTTTCCCATAATTCATTACGTTGAAGTAATTGTTAACCCCCATTACCTCAAAAATGTGACTGTGTTTGGAGATAGGGCCTTTAAAAGAAGTAATTAAGATCAAATGGAGTCATATGGGTGGTGCCTAATCCAATATGGCTGGTGTCCTAATAAGAAGATTAGGACACAGACAATACACAGACTGAGGGGCAACCGTGTGAGGTCACAGTGAGAGGGTGGCCACCTGCAAGCCAAGGAGAGGGGCCTCAGGGGAAACCAAACCTGTTGACACTTGATGTTGGACTTCGGGCCTCCAAAACTGTGCGAGAGTAAATTTCTGTTGTTTAATCCACCCAGTCTATGGTATTTTGTTATGGCAGCCCTAGAAACCTAATGCACCAAGGAAGATTCAGATTTCAAAACGCTCTTACAGTCATTTTTCAAAAGAAAAATAATATATTTCTAATCAAAGTATGTATCAAAAGACAAAGGGATCTTAATTTATCAACTCTTGAGTTCAGCTGACTACTCCCCAGTGTAACTGGTGAAAATTGGTATAGGAAGACATCTTATATTTATTTTCTAGAAAATAAAACAGTAAAAAGTAAATCAAATTATACACACAGACATACACATGTATGAAGGATGTATTTTATACTTATTAGAAAATATAGTTTGCCCTCCCTTTCTCATAAAACAGAGAGCACTATGATCTTTGCTGAATTAACAGCAACAAAAAAAAAACAAACCCTTGTCCCCAAAGCCATCTGTGAGACTCTGGGTCCCAGGAAACCCCAGGTAAAGCTCTGAAATGATCTTTGAAGCTTTGCTTGGAAGGGACTCAAGAGGTCACATCATCCAACATCCCATCAGTGAGAGACTCTTTCTGGGGTGTCCCTGAGAGGCTAATCCCTGACAGTACACAGGTGCCCAAAACACAGGGGACACCCTCATGCATTGCCAGATTTCCAGCTGTTGGAAAATTCCTCCTAAAATTCAGCTGAAACCTACAGCCATTACTCCAAGTTCTACCCTCAGATTTGTACTTGAAAATATCTACCTACACATATGCAGTGTCCCAGCTCTTCATGCTTATTGTCAACCTTCCTCAAAGTACACTCCCCTTTGACTGCCCTGCCTAGAGGAGTGTCCAGTCAGCCTCTCTGTAGCCTTTAAAGTGATCTAATAAAAAGAAATCATGACATCAATTTCCAGCATGACCACGTGAGTTCAGCTGACTGCTCCCCAGTGTAACTGGTGAAAATTACTGTTTTCAAAAATGTGAATCCTATTGAAATGTTCTTAAAAGCAATCAGCAAATACAGAAACATCTATTCAAGAAAATCTATGAAAATCTAGTAAGACATGTGAGTCTGTAACATTTGAACCAAGACCTATCCCTCCTCCCCAATCCCAGCACACTGAGGTGGAGACTCCACTCCAATCTGCTGCAGACAGGAACACAGGGCTCCCTCTCTCCCCAGCTCTCAGTCCAAGGGTTTTCTGTCTGGGAGCAGCAGGGCTTCGGTACTGTTGCTGAGGCTAAGTCCCCTGCGAGTGCAGTCGAGCAGTGGGGGTTCCCTTCTTCCACCCTCAGCCCCATGTGTGAAATGGAGGCTCTGCCTTGGGCGTGCTGCACTAAGAATAGTAGGGCCCTGACCGCCCTGCCCCAGCTCATAAAATACCAGAGACAAGCTGGGAAGACCTTAAGGTGCCACTCCTCCTCCAATGAGTTCTCAGCTCTTAGGGTAGGTGTCACTAAGAGAGGAGTTTGTCATTGTCCGCCCCCACCCTCTAGCTCCAAAACTCTGGATCAAAGGTTTTGCCTGTGGTGGGGGATAGGGGTGAGGGTGAAGCAGGGAATAAAACAGATAATTCCTATTTGAGTATGGAAGTCCCAGGCAGGCTGATTTCATTTACAACAGATTTGGGAGAAAGTCAAGGCTAGGGGTTCCCTCAAAAACACTGCAGGTTGTGATAGACAATTCGAAGAGATTCAAGATATAGGCTAAGCTGTGAGAGGATTCCCTACTGGGTCAGAACAAACATCAAACAGACCTCAAAAACTAATTCATTAAGGCAGCCAGAATGTGATTGGATCAGTTTGTAGAGCAATGTCTACCCCCAGGGCACTGTGAAAACAAGAGAGCAATTGGCCTATAACCAGTGGAGTTAAGCACCTGAGTGTGGTTAGAGAAAGAGAAAGGAAGCCTTGCCCACACCACTGTGCTTCCAGGATAACTGCGGGCAGATAAAGCAGTGCTTCCCTGAGGAGCAACATCAAAGATTGCTCGCTGCAGGGACAGAGGTGAATAGACTAGTCTTAGCTCGGGCTGCAATAAGAAGACACTATACACTGGGTGGCTTATCAACAACAGACATTTATTTCTCACAGTTCTGGAGGCTGGGAGTCTGTGATCAGGGTACCAGAATGGTCTGGTTTTGGTGAGAGCTCTCTTCTGGGTTGTGGACAGCTGCCTTCTTATACCCTTGCATGGTGCACAGAGCTTCCTATAGTGCTCTGGCTTCTTCTCATATGGGTATTTGGCTAATAGAAACGAGAACACATCTACACAAAAAAAGTTGTACCTAAAAATTTATAGCAGCATTATGAATAGGCAAAAGGTGGAAATAACTCAAATAGCTAGCAACTGATGAATGGAGAAACAAAATGATGTATATACAATGGAATACTATTCAGCTATTAATAGGAATGAAATACAAATGAATGCACCTTAAGATGAACCTTGAAAACATCATTACACTAAATGAAAGAAGTCAATCACAAAATTCACACATTACATGATTTCATTCATATGAAAATCCAGTATGGGGAAATCTACAGAGAGAAAGTAGATTAGTTGTAGTTTAGGGTTAGGGGCAGATGGGGTAATATTAACAAGACAGTGATAGCTAAATGGCATAGAATTTCTGAGGTAATGAAAATATTATAAAATTGACTGTGGTGATGGTTTCACACATCAGTGAATATACTAAAAATCATTGAATTGCGTACTTTAAATGTGCAAAGTACATGGAATATTAAACTATACCTCAATAAAGCGATTTTAAAAAGGAAACATATCCCAATATCAGAAGAGACCATCCCCAGTTCTAAATCCTTCAAAAAAAAAAACCCAAAACACCATTGTGTGTTTTTATTTTCCTTTATGGGATATTAAACAATTTGTTGAGTAGTAACCTCACTTTAACCCCTAAACAAGGACCCCTCAAGCATCGCACTGGACATGTTAAGCTTAACTATGAATTTGTCATAGTCATCCCATCCCTGCTAGTCTACACAAATACTTCCACCTCTGACTGCGGCTGTGCACTTTGTGGCACTCTAGTTAACAGGCACGCCACATTCCTGGGCCTTTGTTTCTTCATCTATGCATTTGGCACACTTGCCTTTGCTCCAGCAAGCTCTCCAGTTTATTGTGAAGATCAAATAAGATCATGAAAAGCACTTTGAAAAGATGAAGGCATTATTAAAAAACATTATTTCTTAGCATTACTCTCAAAAAGCTTTCAGCAACTGGCCTCCTGGGGAGAGCAGATTAAGTAAGTACAAAGTAAAAACACAACTCCAGCTAGCATTTTCATTCACATTCAGAAGGTGTTTTACATTAATTAAGCTTTGAATTTCATAAACTAGTACCTCAATTCACTATATCCAACAGTTCTATAAGGTGAGAAATCGAGTCACAGTCTTTGTCAGATGACTGAATGTTTTCCAAGTCACATGTCTCATGGAAAAGTAGTGAGAAATATCAAACTCTAACTCCAAATAAAACCCTTTTTAAATTAAAAAGAAATAATGTTGGTCACGCTTTAAGCATACTTCCCATTCTTTTTAAAGCATTTCCTCTGTTGGCAATGGATTTTAGGTTGCACTGCCTGAAACTGAAAAAACAAGTCTTAAAAGAAAAGGAAAAAAGCAAGGAAGCAAGCATGATGCAGTCAGTAGCAATTACTTTACAAAAGGAATTATAAAGGAGGACTGGCGGTCTCGCCTTCAGAGTCCCTCTCCCGAAGGACTTGGCCATTTATGCTGCTACATAAATTCACAACATGAGAGGAATCTAAGTTCTCCAATTATGATTTTCAGTATTAAAAGTAATTATTTCCAATTTTCAAGTCCTTTCACATATATTATTCCTTTTGATCATCACAACATGTGGGAAGCAATGTTTTTCTCACTCAGGAATTATAGAAAATGTAGTACCCAGCATCCCCCAACTTTTCACCCCTCTGTACTGTCCAGTGCCCTGTTTGGGTGTAGAATTAATCCCTGGTCATTTGCAGAATGTAAAAAACTTAGGAGACTTCACAAGAGTATCCAGAGAAAAGACTTATTGAAAGTCAAAAAGGGAAAGAGAGAGTTCTGTTTGAAACTTGCCAGGGCAGTCTGATGGAGACAGCTGCTCAGACAGTGAGATAAGAGAGAGATACTGGCAAATGGAGTTGTGCCAGGGCAGAGTCCAATGGGGGACAGCTGTAGTGCTGGGGTTTTATATTTTTCCAAGCAGGATGTACGGTGCTTGTCAGTTTGCAGTGGGGTTGTCATTATTGTTGTCTTCTCCTGGGAACTGTCCTGTTCCCATCAATGATGGATGTCAGCTTGCTGTTGCAATTGGGAACCATTCTATTCCCATCTATGATGGGTGTTTGTTAGTTTGTAAGGGTTTGCCATTGCGATTGGAAACTGTTCTGTTCTCACCTATGATGGATGTAAGGTGCTTGTCAGCTTGTAGGTGCAGGGCTAGCCAGGAGAGTTAGAGCCAAGCAGTTAATGTTTAGGCTTACTCCTTTTAGCCTATAAGCTTGCTCCTGTTCACTCTTTCTGTGTCCCATCCTGCCAGCTCACAAGCCCACTCCCATTAACTCTTTACTTGTTTCATCATGCCCTGTGCAGAGGGCTCCTAAACACAGTGAAAACCACAGAGAATTCTTGCCACAATGTGACTCTGTCCAAAACCTTGCACTAAGAGGGTTGATCAACCCCAGCATGGCTTCCTCCAGACTCAGACCACATCCCTAGGATGACTGAAACCTCCCCTTTGAGTTTTTATCTGAAAAATCTCAAGGCTGTCAACACAATTTGCATTTTATTCTAGTCAACACCTGACCATAGGCCACTGACACTTACTACCCCTTTCCTAGAACATTTACTAAAAAAAAAAAAAAAAAAAAAAAAAAAAAGATTACAATTGTAAATTCTTCCTCTATCCCTTCTGGATACATATGCATGTATTTCCTAGAACCCAAGAGTGTCTTTCTCAAGGACTTGAAAGCCATTCCTTTGAAATGTAATCATCAGAAAGCACAGGGCTTCTGTCTCCCAGTCCCTGTGGGAAGGTAGAATCCTAACTTAGATTATTGCCAGCTAGAGATACAGCTAGTCTAATCACACTTACAATGATCAACACTCCTTTTCATAATTTTTTACTTCCCTGGCTTTACTTCCTCCCTGTTCAGTCTCCCTCCTTACACTCTCACTCTCCCTTTAAAATGCTCAGTCACCTCTGTACAAATAAGAATGGAGCTCACCTCTTTCCCCACTGTCAGTAGTTACTGAATGAAATCTGTTTTTATCACTTTAACTAGTGTTCAGCTTTGTTTGTCTTTGACAACAAACACATACCGACCCCCAGGCAAATGTGGTCAAATCCTGTCAGGTCTCCTCTTCAATATGTTTTGTCCCCACCTCTGCCGTCCCCTCTCCTGCCCCCTAAGTCTTCAAGGCTTCCCACCTACACCAATGGAATAACCTCCTTTACATCCCTCTGCCTCAGATCTCCCAAGCAATCCACTCTGCATCTTCCTCACAAAGTAGAGGTTGCATCATATCTTCCTCCTTTCAAAAATACCTGCAGTGTTGACAGGCTAATTAGCATTCAATACTGTACTCTGCACTGGCTGGTCTAAGCCTCAATTTCATTTATTAATATATTCCTGAGCTAACATGCCAAGGAAATGCAAGGGCAGGAAGAAGCAAGTCTTCTATACACTGCTCCTCAGGGCCCCAGGCAAAGAGAGCCTCAGAATAGCATGGAAGAATGGTGACAATCACAGGGTCAGCCATTTGCAGACAGCATCAGCCCTAGTCTGGCTATTTATTACCTGAAAATGTTCCATGATAAAACAGTCATTATCCCTTGAGACAACCTAACATCTCATAGAGGCAAAAATTTGTCATTATTCATCCTCACTCTCTTTTTAGGGGGCTTGTACAAAACTGAATAAAAAACAAAATTAATGATACTATTAACCAGCATCTACCTAGTGCCTTCTCTGAACCAAGCATCTTGCTAAATGCCTACCTGCATTTTCTCATTTAATCTTCATAATGTTATAACTATGAGGTGGGTACTGTAATTATTCCCATTTAACAGATTAAAAATTTGAGCCTTAACAAAGATCAGCATCTTTCCCTAAAACACATATCCCATAAGTGGCAAAAAAGGGACATAAATCCAGTTTCCTGCATCCTCACAGCTTGAGTTCTTAACTATTATACATGTTGACAAGCGCCCAAACATTTTTAAACAGCCATTACTCAGTCTTATATCTTCAAGCCATTTCTCATTACATGAGCTGTGATCCTTTTGTGATTCTAGGCATTGCCCTCTGAACTTGGACCAGTAAATCTAGAATGAAATAAAAATAGCATTCCAAGGAAGACCAGAACAGGCAGATACTTTCCTCATTCATTTAACATGATGTTTTCATTAGGATTTTATTCTTTTATTATTTAAAAGACTTGTCCACCACCCTTCTTAATTCATCAAGATAGAGTTCAAATAGATTAAAGAGTTAAACATTTTCCTTGAAAAAAAATCAATGAAAAAAAAAACAGAAGAAAACAGAATGAGATATTTTGCAAAGCTCTTTTTAAAAAATATCATTTTTATAAACCTAGCAGTAACACAAGAAAAGACAAAGGAAAATACCAAAGAATTTGACTACAAAAAAAAATTTTTAACTTTAGTACATAAAAAGCAACTAACATATAAAGACAAACAGCAGACTGAAAAAAATGTTTTGCAGGAAATATGACAAGGGCAAATGCCTTTATTAAACACAGAGAGTGAGCCAATCGATAAAAAAAACATTAAGATAAATGGCCATCAGCAGGAGATTTACAAAGGAGAAAACAACCTGTAAACTAATGTGTTGGGGGAAAGTTCTACCTCGAAAGACAAAAAATTGTAAATAATAACAAGTTACCAGTTTTTACCTAAAATTCAGCAAAAGATTAACAAGGATGTTTAATCCTTTTAAAGGATGTGGCAAAATGAGTACTCCTACTTTTTCTGGAGGCAGTATAAATTGATGGAGACTTCTGGTGGGGGGGGATTGGCTATAAATTTCACAGCTTTTTTTTTTTGTCTTATGTTAGGCTAAAAATCTCACTCACGTAATGATGAAAGTACAAAAAGAGCCAGCTTCCAGTCAATGTGGAGGAATAAGTAAACGCTTATCACAACCACATCAAAATTACAACTAAACTACAGAACAACCATCATTGAGAATCACCTGAGAAGAAGTTGAACAGGAGTCCTATAACCAAGATTATACAGAAAAAGCCACCTTGAGACTGGTAGGAGGCGCATAGATGCAGAAATGGCTGGTCCCACACCCATTTGTGGTGGTTAAAAATCAGGAGGGATATCTCAGCTGTGGGGCTCTCTTGAGGAGTGAAAGGTCCCACCCCACACCAGGATCCCCAGCCCAGTTTTCCAATATCAAGAGGAGAAGTACCCATAAATTCTGGCTGTGAAAACCAGTGGAAATTCTGGCTGAGTGAGATGGGGGGCTGCTGGAGTTTCAGGGGTTCCTCTTCAATGGCTCACATACAAACTCACTCGCTGACAGAATCACTCACTCTGAATTCCAGCACTGCAGCAGCAGCTCAAAGGCACCAGGAACATACAAAGAGGAACTGAAATTGTCTAGCTGCAAGGCAAGGGCTGGAGGGGCAGCTTTTTCCCAGACAGAAGTGGTGTCAGAAGCCATTTTCCTTTGTTGAGCCCTCTCTCTACCCAACATGCAGACTTAGGTGGGACCATATTGAGTCTCCATCAACATAGATAAGACTGTTCACCCTGCCCTGATTCCTTGAGACCATGCCCCACACACCTTGTAGGGAGCACCCAAACCTGTCTTGACTCATGCTGCAGAATTTCCTAAGATATCCCAGAGGTTCAAAATCCCCAAACAAGCAGCTTCTGGCCTCATCAGGCCCTGTACCTTTTGCTAAGCAACCCCAAGCTGGCACTAGTGGAAGCCAGCCCCAGTTTGCAACTTAACCTCTCCCAGTCACCTCCAAGCCAAGCACAAGTGGCAGACACCTGCAGATCACTTTGTAGCTCATACTAAGTGGTCCTGAGCAGGACACAGGCAGCAACTGAACTTGGTCTGCACCAGAATCCCTCCAAAGAGGCTCCAGACCAATACACCTAATGGCCAGCTTCAGAGCAAACCAGAGCACCATGCGACCACCTCCACAAGTAACACACCAAAATGGCAGACTGGGTAGACATCAGAGACTTGCTAAAGCAAATCTTGCTCTGTAGGATGAGCCCCTACACAACAGCTCCTGCACTGTAGTCTCAGTCAGTCCTCACAACCAATCACCCCGAGGATCAATGTATTACATGATGTGTGAACAATAATCAAGGCTGAACTACACTAGGAGGGCAAATGTAACCCACACTAGGGACATACCTAAGGCACCTGGCTCAGGTGACCAGGGAGATTGCGCCATTGGGACCACAGCACACCTACTACATAAGGCCACTCTACTAAGACCAGAAAACATAGCAGCTCTACTTAATACATAGAAACAAACACAGGGAGGCAGCAAAAGTGGGGAGATAAAGAAACATGTTTCAAATAAAGACCAGAACAAAGCTCCAGAAAAAGAACTAAAAAAAATGGAGACAAGCAATCTACCAGATGCAGAGTTCAAAACACTGGTTATAAAAATGCTCAATGATCTCAGTGAGACTTTCAACAAAGAGATAGAAAATTAAAATGGAGATAGAAAATATTTTTTTAAAAAGTCAGAAATGAACAATAGAATGACTGAAATTAACATTGGTGAAATGAACAGTAGATTACATGAAGCAGAGGATCAAATCAGCAATTGAGAAGATAAGGTAGCACAAAACACCCAAACAGAAAAGCTAAAAGAAAAAAGAATCCAAAAAAATAAAGATAGTTTAAGGGGCCTCTGGGACAACATGAAGCATACCAACATTCACGTCATAGGGTTACCAGAAGAAGAGAGAGAACAAGGAATTGAAAATTTATTTGAAGAAATAATCATGGAAAACTTCCCTAACCTAGTGAAGAAGATAGACATACAAGCCCAGGAAGTACAGAGTCCCAAACAAGATGAACCCAAAGAGGCCCACACCAAGACACATCATAATTAAAATGGCAAAGGTCAAAGACAAAGAGAGAATCTTAAAAAGTAGCAAGAGAAAAGCAATTAGGAAGTTCCCATAATACTGTCAGCTGATTCCTCAACAGAAATTTACAGTTAGAAAGGATTGTCAGGAAATATTCAAAGTGATGAAAAGCAAGGACACACAACCAAGATTACTCTACCCAGAAAAGCTATCATTTAAAATCAACGGACAGATAAAGAGCTTCCCAGACAAGACAAAACTAAAGTAGTTCCTCACCACTAAACCAGTATTACAAGAAATGTTAAAGGGACCTCTTTATAAAGAAGGGGGGGAAAAGATTAAAAATATAAATAATAAAATGGCAGTAACTACATATCTATCAACAAGTGCTTTAAATGTAAACGGACTAAATGTTACCGTCAAAAGATGAAGGGTGGATGAATCAATCAGAAAGTAAGACACATGTGCCATCTACAAGAGGTCCATTTCAGACTGAAAGATACACAGAGACTAAAAGTAAATTGATGGAAAAGGATATTTCATAAAAATGGAAACAAACAAGCAAAAAAATCTGGGGTAGTAGTACTTATACCAGACAAAATAGACAAAGGCTATAAAAATAGACAAAGAATAAACAAGTAATCCCACTTCTGGTTATGTACCTGAAGAAACCCAAAACACTACTTCAAAGGAACATAAGCATCCATATGTTCATTGAAGCATTATTTATAATAGCCAAGACATGGAGGCAACCTGGGTGTCCATCAATAGAGGACTAGACAAGGAAGAGGTAGTACATGTATTCAATACAATGTTACTCAGCCATAAAAAAGAATGAAATCTTGCCATCTGCAACAACATGGATGGACCTAGAGGGTACGGTGCTGAGTGGAGTAAGTCAGAAAGAGAAAGACAAATACCATATTATTTCACTTACATGTGGAACCTAAAGACAAAACCAAAAAAATGAACAAGCAAAACAGAAACAAACTCATAAATACAGAGAACATTTTGATTGTTGCCAGCTAGGAGGGGGATTGGGGGGATGATTGAAAAGGAGAAAGGGAATAAGAAGCAGAAATTGGTAGTTACAAAATATTAATGGGATGTAAAGTATAGCATAGGAAATATTGTCAATAATATTGCAATAACATGTATGGTGTCAGACGGGTATTAGATTTGTTGGGGGTGATCACTTTGTAAGTTACATAAATGTCTAATCACTATGTTGTACACATGAAACTAATATAATATTGTATGTCAACTGTAGTTGATAAATAAAATTTTATTTTAAAAAATACGAAAAGAGCTAAAAGGCGTAAGATAATTATAGTTGTTTAAATTGGAAATATCCAAAGATTACAATGTAGAAGCATATCTATGTGATTTGTGCTGCATATGTTACATTGACTTCATAAATTATTATTTTATAATGTAAAATATTACATGTATACTAACAATATTAAAATATGTATAATATGTTGTGGAAAAGCAAGATTATATGTATAGGTCTGCATATGCACTCTTGTAACTATGAACAAACATTAATCTGGAAAAATAAGAGAAGTTAGTGAAACACCTTTGGTGTTTATGAGTGACTATGATTTTTTTCCTACTTTTCCAATATACATGCACATACATATACATGCGCAATTGTATAACATTTATCAATATTTCTCTCAAATTTGTGTATGTATATGTATGTGTGTTTTATTTTTAAAATGCTTTTATCAATATTATTTGTAAAAACAATATCAGAAATAAAAATAAGCACAGAAAGAAATAAACACTTTGAAATCTTATATTTAGATAATTCTATGGTCATTAATTCCTAAAAAAAAACTTATGAAGTTAATTTTATCACTATTCCCATCTTACAGATAAGAAAACTGAATTAGCTGAAGGTTACACAACTAGATCCTAATACAGCTAAGATTCTAATATATACTATTTCCAATATTTTAATGGAGTCATTCTAAATGTAGTTTTTTATTTGCTTTTTTTAAATTTAACAGTGGATTTTGAACATTTTCTGGTCACTATTCTTCCACATCTTCAGTTAATCAATCATTGACAGAGTGGATTAAAAAAAATATGATCCAAGTATATACTGTCTACAGAAATTCATTTCAAATATAATGATACAGACATGTTGAAAGTAAAAAGATGGGAAAGATATATTACATAAGCATTAAACAAAAGAAAGCAGGTGTGTCAATATTAACACCAGATAAGGTAAACTTTTGAACAAGGAAAACAGAGAAAAGAGAAAAACATCGTATAATGATGAGAGTTCATCAAGGAAACATAGCAATCTTCAAGATCTGGTCAAAATGGCAAAGTAGGTAAACACTGGGCTTACCTCCTCTCACAACCATGTCAAAATTACAACTAAACTACAGAACAACCATCATTGAGAGTTGACTGAAGTCTAGCTGAACCAAAATCCTACAACTAAAGATATACAGAAGAAGCCATCTCAAAACCAGTAGGAGGGGCAGAAACACAAAATGGGCTGGTCCCACACCCACATGTGATCATCAAAAATCAGGAGGGATATCTCGACTGTGGTGGGCCCCCCTGGAGAAGTGAGAGGTCCCAGCCCCACACTAAACTCCCCATCCCAGGGTTCCAGTGCCAGGGAGAGAAGTCCTCATAACTTCTGGCTATGAAAACCAGCAGAGATTGTGGCTGAGTGAGACAGAGGGCAGCTGAAGTTTCAGATACTCTTCTTAAAAAATCCCCACACAGACTTACTCCCTGTCAGACTCACTCACTCCAAGCTCCAGTACTGGGGCGGCAGCTTGAGGGGTGCCAGGGACGCATAGGGAAGAACTGAATTGTCTGGCTTCAGGGGGGAAGGTTGGTAGGGCAGCTTTCCCCTGGAGAGAGGAGCTGGCAGAAACCATGGTTTCTTTTTTGAGCCCTCTCACCTCCTAGCGTGCAAACGCAGGTGGCCACCACATCTCAGTCTCCATCAACCTGGCTAACACTGTTCATTGGCCCTGATTCCCTGAGATCCTGCCCCACCCAACTTCTAAGCTCACCCAAGCTGCTTCCAGTGGCTTTTCTGCATAAACAGCTTGTCTTGGCTCATGCTGCAGACTATCCTAAAATCTCTCAAAGGTTCGCAAAACCCAAACAAGCAGCACCTGGCTTCAGTGTGTACCATACCTCTGGCTAAGCAGACAGAAGCTTGGCACTAGTGACAGCTGGCGTCAGTTCGTGGCTTGGCTTCTCAAGGTACCTCCAAGCCAAAAGCAAGTGACAGTCATCTACAAATTGCTTTGTGGCTCATGCCAGATGACCCTGGATAGGGCACTGGCTGCAGCTGAACTTGGCCTGCAGTATGTCCCCTCCTAGGAAGTCCCTGGGCTGACAAGCCAGGTAACTGTCTTCAGACCCAGTCTGAGCATCACCAAAAGGACATACCCAAAGGGTGCACTGGGTGGCCACCAGAGCCGTGCTAAAGTGAATCCAGCTCCATAGAGTCAGCTCCTACTCAACAGCTCCTCCACTGTGGTCACAACCAGTTCTCACAACCAATCAGCCCGATGATCAGTCCTTCCCATTGATATGAAAACAATAACCAAGTCTCAACTACCCACACAAGGAAAATACCTAGAGTACCAGGTTCAGGTGACCAAGAAGACTGCACCACTGAGCCCTACAGCACTACAGCACTACATAAGGCTACTCTACTAAAACGCGGAAGCATAGCAGCCCTACCTAATACATAGAAACAAACACAGGGAGGCAGCCAAAATGGGCAGACAAAGAAAAATCTCCCAAATGATAGAAGAGAACAAAGCTCCAGAAAAATAACTAAACAAAATGGAGACAAGCAGTCTACCAGACACAGAGTTCAAAACACTGGCTATAAGCATGCTCACTAATCTCAGGGAGAATTTCAACAGAGATAAGAAACAAATCTATCTCCAAAAATGCAGATAGAAAATATAAGGAAGAACCAGTCAAAAATAAAGAATACAATATCGCAAATAAAGAATACATTAGAAGGAATCAACAGTAGATTCGATGAAGCAGAGAGTTGAATCAGCAATTTAGAAGATAAGGTAGCACAAAACACCCAAACAGAACAGCAAAAAGAAAAAAGAATCCAAAAAAATATGAGGATAGTTTAAGGGGTCTCCCGGACAATATCAAGCATACCAATACTCACATCATAGGATTACCAGAAGGAGAAGAGAGAGACCAAGGAATTGAAAACCTATTTGAAGACATAATCATGAAGAACTTCCCTAACCTGGTGAAGAAAACAGATATACAAGCCCAAGCAGTACAGAGAGTCCCAAACAAGATGAACTCAAACAGGCCCACACCAGACACATTATAATTAAAATGGCTAAGGTTAAAGACAAAGAGAGAATCCTAAAAGCAAGAAGAAAAGGGCAACTAGTAACTTATAAGGGAGCTCCTATATGACTATCAGCTGATTTCTCAACAGAGACTTTGCAGGCCAGAAAGTATTAGCACGAAATATTCAAAGTGATGAAGAGAAAGGACTTACAACCAAGATTACTCTACTCAGCAAAGCTACCATCTGGAATCAAAGGACAAATAAAGAGCTTCTCAGACAAGACAAAGCTAAAATAGTTCATAACCACCAAACCAGAATTACAAGGAATCATAGAGGGACTTCTTAAAGAAGAAAAACAACAACAAAAAGATTAAAAATATGAACAATAAAATTGCAATAACTACGTATCTATCAACAATTATTTTCAATGTAAGTGAATTAAATGTTCCAATCAAAAGATAGGGTGGCTGAATTGATAAGGAAACAAAACCCATATCCATGCTGTCTACAAGAGACTCCAGATCAAAAGACATTCACAGACTGAAAGTAAAGGGATAGAAAAATATTTTTCATAAAAATGGAAATGGGGCAGGGAGCTGCGGAGGGGGGGGAGTGAGTAGCAATACTTAAAGCAGACAAAATAGACTTTAAAACAAAGGCTATAACAAGAGACAAAGAAGAATCCCATTTCTTGGCATTTATTCAAAGAAACCCAAAACGCTACTCTGAGGGCATATGTGCATCATGTGTTCATTGCAGCATTGTTTACAACAGCCAAGATGTGGAGGCAGCCTGGGGGTCCATCAGTGGGTTGATAAAGAGGAGGTGGTACATAATGTGTTTTCCTGAAAATAAGACCTAACCGGAAAACAAGCCCCAGCAGATTTTTCAGGATGACATCCCCTGAACATAAGCCCTAATGTGTCTTTTGGAGCATAACTTAATGTAAGACCTGGTCTTATTTTTGAGGAAACACAGTATATACAATGGAATATTGCTTAGCCAGGGAAGGGAATGGTTTCTTGCCATCTGCAGCAGCATGGATAGACCTTGAAGGTATTGTGCTAAGTTAAGTGTGTCAGACAGAGAAAAACAGATGCGATGTGATTTCACTTATATGTGAAATATAAACAAACAAACAAACAAAACAGAAACAAACACATAGATATAAAGAACATTTTGATGGTTACCAGACAGGAGGGGAAATGAGGGTGGGTGAAAAAATTAAAGAGATACAGAATTACAAATTGGCTATTACAAAGTAGTCATGAGTATGTAGCATATAGCATAAGGATTATAGTCAATAATATTGTAATAACTATGTATGGTGTCAGATGGATACTAGATTTATTGGGGTGATGGATGGGAAAGGTTTGGGGGGCAGTGTAAAAAAGGTGAAGTCATTAAGAAGTACAAATTAGTAGTTACAAAATAGTCATGGGGATGTAAAGTAAAGCATAGGGAATATAGTCAATAATATGGTAATAGCTATGCATAGTACCAGGTGTGTACTAGGCTAGTCAGGGGGATTACTTCTTAAATTATACAACTGTTTAACCACTATGCTGTACAACTGAAATTAATGTAAAATAATATTAAATATAAACTGTAATTAATAAATTAGAAAGGGGGGAAGGTGAAGGAAAATAAAGGTTCAAATTTCCAGGCATAAAACAAATAATTAATGGGGATGTAATGTACATAAAACATAGGGAATATAGTCAACAATATTGTGATAACATGGTACAGTGTCAGATGGTTTCTGGATTTATCATAGTAATCACTTCTTTAGGTATATAAATGTTGAATAACTATGGTGTACACCTGAAACTAATATAATATTGTATGTTAGCTAAATTTTAATAAATTTTTTTTAAAAAAAGAAAATATAGCAATCTTCAATGTGTATGCACCAAACATCAAAGCAATAGGTAAAGTAAAAACTGATAGAACTAAAAAGAGAACAGACAAATCCAGGAATATGGCTGGAGACTTCAACCCTCCTTTCACAATAACTGATAGAACAATCAGACAGAACATCAAGAAGGATGTAGAAGATCTCAACAATACTATCACCCAACAGAATCTAATTGACATTTTAGTACATATGACCACAAAACAGCACAATACACATTGTTTTCAAGTACTCACAAATGTATACCAATATAGACCATATCTTGGGCCAAAACACAAACCAAAAACAAATTTTAAAAAATGGCAATCATACAGAGTATGATCACCAACCACAGTGGAATCAAACTAGAAGTCAATAATTGAACCATAAAGGAAAATCTCCAAATACTTGGAAGCTAAACATACTTTTAAATAATCCATGGGTCAAAGGAAAACATTTTTAAAGACATTTTAAAAAATGAAAGTACAGCATAGGAAAATTTGTGCAACATAGCTATAGCAGTGCTAAGAAGAAAAATTTCAGCATTAAAGGCACATATTGTTTTAAATGGAAAATAAAATGACTCAAATCAATAATCTAAACTCACATCTTAAGAATCTAGAAAAAAATTTAAAAAAAAAACCTAAAGGAAGCAGATGGAAGAAAGTAATAAAGAGTAGAAATCAATGAAATTGGGGGGAGGGAGGCAAAGAAAGAAATGAATGAAAGAAAAAGTGGGTTTTGTAGCTTTCAACATACTAGTCCCATACATGTTTTGATACATTTTTCCTGAAGGGTTAGGTATGTATGAGAATGGTCCTCTGCCTGCAAGATGCCACAGTCCTTTGAGGGAGAGGTACAAGTAGGAAAATAATCACAAAACCAGGATGAGACCAAGATAGTCCCTTGAGACATAAAAAAGTGGTGATGTTCCAACTCCCTCTGCATCTCAAGATGAATGCTAGGACCAAACCCACCAGAAAACTGGAGAACCTGTGCCAGGATTTAAAATTAGGCAAAAGTTTTGCCCACATGCCATATACCTTGAAGAATTTCTGCTGGATATGTTGAAGATTGCAGTAGCTTAGATGAGCTCACAAAAGATGGTGTCCTGGCATGTCTGTGGAGGGCATCATGCGGACTCTGTCACCATAGGAAGAAGGGACGACTTCTCCAGGGCAATGTGCTGGGATGCACAGGGGAAACCAAGGACCGCTTGTAAGTGTGTCTCTCTCTGGACGGGGTCCTCACATCCTGAGAAGACCATAGCCAATGACAGCCTCACTGCCTTTTAGGTCATCTCATCAATAAGGAGCTCGCACCAGGCCGGAAAATTATCCCAAGGGTTTCTTGTTCCTTTCTGTTTGTTCTTCCCATGTTTTGATGGTAAATTTGATGAATGTTTACTTAAGTAAATATTATGAAAGACAATTTATTTTAGCAGTGGAATGAACACCACAAAACAGTAGCACACAGCATTCAAATACAAACAGAAATGTATTGCAGCCAAAGCTTTAAGAAAAGAAGTTGAGAAATTCTGAAAATAAGCTTCCTGTTTTTGAGGTGCAGGGTGGGGAACAGAGCCATGGGTTCAGGCCCCAGTTCCCTACCTTTTCCCCAAGCCTCTCCGGACCTTCTGCTACCCAGGAAAAGAACAGATGAGGCCTCTATTCCTTACTGAGAAGTGCAGGTGGTTGCCCAGGGTAAAGGTTAGGGTCCATGACCAGTGTCCAGTGTCATTCCTCACTGCCCAGGACGCTCGCTGTGGCAAATTTAGACCCAGGGTCCATATCACACCACAAAGCTATCACTCTGTCTTGGTACAGTTGTCATTCTAAGATTTGCCAAACCCATGACAGCTATCTCTGCTAATTGTTGTCAAGCACAAGTTGTCCTAGTCCATTAGGGCTGCTATAACAAAACTCCATAGACTGGGGTGTTTATAAACAAAAGAAATTCATTTCTCACAGTTTCGGAGGCTGGGAAGTCCAAGATCAAGGCACATATTCCGTTCTGGTGAGAGCCCACTTCCTATATCACCCTCTCTTTACTGTAACCTCACAGGATGGACGGGACAATCCCCCACTTTTATAAGGCACTAATCTCATTCATGGGAGCTCTGCCCTCATGACTTAACCACCTCCCAAAGAACCCACCTCCTAATACCATCACCTTGGGGTCAAGTTTCAACATATGATTTTGAGAGGAAACAAACTTTCAGACCATAGCATAAGTATATGAGCCTGATGTCCTCCTTAAAAGCGATTCATACCCATTTTATAGCTCTACTATGTGGCCTATCCTTTGAAGAAGTTACATAGTTCCATCTCTATTCTATAAATGGACAAACTGAGACCCAGACAGAAAAACAGTTACTCCCACATTTTAGTCTATATCTATTAGGCCACCACCTAGATTTTCAATTTCAAAAGCATAATTAATTAGTCAATTATAAAATAATTTAGGCACGAATATATTGAGGTTTACTTAGGGAATAATAAAGAAAACTATAAGTGTGTGTGCATATCATTTATACTTTTTCTGAAGTTTAGGATATTTTCAAAATGAAAAAAATATCCAACTTTAACTTGATATTCCTATGCCAATCATGCTCTATCCTCACCTTTGGATAAGAAGCTTGTTTCCAAGATGAAATGGACATATTGTTTGTGATTCCTTCAAGAAATGCTCCAGCACGTCATGACTACTCACTATGGCACTGAGGCATTCAGACTTACCAGCATTCAGTGGTAAATTTTTACAGAACCAGCAAAGGGATTGTCAACAGCCATCCTTCAGCAATTCCCCCCCCCAATTGTCAAAATCACAAAGCTAAATATGAAAATAAAACTGTCCCGTATCAACCTTTATGTTTCCTTTAAAAACCTTAATTTTTTTCCATTTGAAATAAGAACATTGTAAAGCTTTCCTTCCTATGAATTAACTTGTAACTTGGTGGTTGCAGCACCCAGAATTATAATGGTGTCCTATCCATAGAGTCAAGGCAGCCCTCCACAATCCTACACTCTATTACCTCCAAAGGATTTACAAGGAAAGCTGGAAAGTTAATGGCCCTGAATATTTCACCATAGAATGGAGAATTCATCAACTTTCTCCTTTATTCCTGTACTTTTAAATCCCGAGGTCAACAAATATCTAGTGCTTAATGTTTTGGCTTTTTTCTTTGTAATAAATCCTACGGAATCAGTGTGGTATAGGAAGATTTGGGGCTAGGATCCCTGGATTTGAATTCTAGGTCAGGTATCTACAAGCTAACTTAGAGAAATATCTTAACCCTTAGAATCGTCTTGCCTACCTCAGAAATGTGACAAGTAAACACAGAAAAAGGATTTTTTTGGGGGGAGGGGGGATGCTGGGTAACTATGTGTTTTATTTTAGACATTTATGACTTTATAGCAATACCTATTTGATGAGCTTGAAGACATGCAAGTAGTTAGATAAGCCAATGAAGAAAAAGGTAAGGAAAGGAAGAGAGATGAGTAGCAGACATGGAAAAAACAAGATGCAAGAGCTATTTTAGTCAATGTGGAAAGAAAGACTTTCAGGTAAGCAAACACACACACACAAACTACACACCTATTAAAAGATCAATTTCTCCTCATGATGCATAAAATTTTGTTTTGATTTTAGTGCCAACCCTACACCCAGGCAGCTAATAGCTATCAAAGAACTCAGAAAACAGGACAAGAAGAATTGCCATAAATTCATGATTGCCTCCCTCAGCTGGACCCGTGGCACTCCAGGCTCTCTGACTATGCTATTCGGACGCAGGGTCTCTTCTATGAACACTTCAGAACTTTTCCAACTTATCCAACCTGCACCACTGTTATGGCTAATTTTGTGTGTCGACTTTGACTAGGCCATGTACCCAGATATTTGGTCAAACACGTTTGGAGATACTCATTAGACAACAGTAGTATTTTTTAAAATCCATTGACTGAGTAAAGCAAATTACACACTATAACGTGGATGAATCTCATTCAATCAGTGGAAGGCATTTAAGAAAAAAAGACTGAGGTCCCCAGAGGGAATTTTTCCAGGCGACTGACTGCCTTCAGACTTGGGCTGCGACATCAACTGTTCCCTAGATCTCAAATTTGCCAGCATACCTGTCTCTCTGTCTCTGTCTCTGTCTGTCTGTCTGTCTGTCTGTCTGTCTGTCTCTCTCTCTCTCTCTCTCTCTCTCTATATATATATATAATAATATATATATTATTATATATATAATATATATATAATAATATATATATTAATATATATATATTATTATATATATATAATAATATATATATATATTAGATAGATATAAAACATAAGATCACATAATATGATAAATAGTATAATACATAATTTATATCATATTGCATATTATATATGTTTGTGTGTATATATACACATATATGTATATATACATACATATTTGGTTCTGTTTTTCTGGAGTACACTGACTACCATGTTTCCCCGAAAATAAGACCTAGCTGGACAATCAGCTCTAATGCATTTTTTGGAGCAAAAATTAATATAAGACCCGGTCTTACTTTACTATAAGACCCGGTCTAATATATTATAATATAATATAACATAACATAATATAATACAGGGTCTTGTATTAATTTTTTCTCCAAAAGATGCATTAGAGCTGATTGTCTGGCTAGGTCTTATTTTCGGGGAAACAGGGTAGTACAACCATCCTCCTCCCCACTTTCTGCCACCATCTTTCACACACACTTTCTCATCAGATGACCTGATATTTTATTTCATATAGACATAGATACTGTGAAAAAGAAACAGTGTTTCTCAGTTCCTTCTAACTTGACTTCCAGTGAAATTTAATTCAAATGACCACTCACTCTCCTCTCTCTTGAAACACTCACATCAGGATATCCAAAATACTCCACAGTTATGGACTTCCTCCTCCCTCCCTCTCTGGAACCTCTTCTCAACAGGGCTTCAGCGTTCTCTCCTTCTCAGTTCATCCTCAGAAAAATGTTTCTCAATGCAGGAAATCCTCTGGGGCTCAGTTCTAGGCCCTCTCTGTGCAGAGTCTTCTCTCTCCCCAAGTGACTTCATCCACAAGCATAGTTTCACTTACCACCCGGGTACTGCTGACTCCAGCCCAGATTTCAGATTCATGCAGTCAACTGCCCCCTCCGACATTTAAATGCCCCCTCTGACATTTAAATGTTGTAATTTTACTTTGTCCGATGACAAGTCTGGTTTTCTGGGGGGAAGGGGAGCTAGCATCCATAAGAGGCAGCGGGGTGAGATTTTGCTTCTCCTTTATGCAGTAGGGTTACTTCTCCTATTTATCATTGTAACCTAATACCAGTGTGATCCTCTTCTAACTTGGACAATGCCCCCCTGAAAATTTAGCCAACCCTATGATCTCCAGTTCCCAAAGAAGCCCAACTGAGCTGAGTGTAAACTGAATGACATCAAATCCAGTCATCTCACGTATTTCCACCCGTGCAAGTTTGCCATGGGATTGAAAATGGCCTCCAAGTACACCACATGCTACACTTACCTGTAGCCTCTCTCTGGTCATTCTCTAGTATCAGAAAGTTTCTACTCGAAGTACCACGCATTCTCAGACCAACTTTATTTTTAATGCAGCATCTCACAAGTTAGTCAGACTCTAAGTGGTGTGATCAGGGCTATACTTTCTCATGCAAAGTTTTATCAACCTTCTGAAAAATGGACAGCACCTTTTGATGGTTTTAAGTATTGTATCAGTGATTGAACAGAATTTAGGATTCAGCAAGAATTCATTCATAGGATTCATATGCCATCTTGAACTAGAAGTTCACATCTGATTTCTAAAGATTCTCCTCACTCTGAATTCTCTGAGCTAATAATTCTTCTAAATCTTTCAATCCCAGTTACCTTTAAGGGTTCCCATTTTACTTAACTCAGGGACATACCCGTAGTCTGGAACATAGGTGCCTGGGAAAATACTAACCACAAAGCATTTCTAGAAAATGCTATGAGATAAAAAGGACACTAATGACCTTTAACTTTAAAATCATTGCATAGTAGGCAAAGCCCAATAGTCCAATGGCCATCACTTAGTGTTCTGCCTTCTGCTACAGTCTGCAAGCCCATGGCTGGGATATCTGCTGCCTGAATATCCTTATTGCCTTCTGCTCTTAACTTTCCAAAGCATCTACACGTTTCAAGAAGCAAAGGTTGTATAAAATTGTGAGCATTTTAGTATACAAAGAGATACAAAATTATCTGGTCTGGGAAGATGAGGAATCCTGATTGTGAGAGGTAGCAGCAGAGATGAATGTCTGTTGAGTCCCACACAGAAAACCCCAGTGCAAACTCATAAATAGCAAGCCTTTATCTTCATGTTTTAGAACAACTTTGCTTTCTTAGGCAGCCCATGAAGATGATCAAGATTTCCTAAAAGTGATTTTAGTTTTGGCTTCCTTGTGTAATATGTGAACAGTTTTTCCTCTTAACTACAGCTTCCAAGTCCCTTTTTCTATAAGAAAATATCTAGGCATATTATGAAAATTAATCTGCTTTATATTAGTCAAAAATAACCTTTTTTAGAGACAGTCACACTTTCTGTTTGTAGCTTTGGTTTTAGATTTTAAAAGTAGCTTTGCAGTAAGTGTTGAAGATAGAAGTTTGAATCTTCCAACTTTGCTTATTAGTCCACAGTATATTGTAAACTCAAAGAATGGCTGATTTATCCAACTGCATTATCAGGATTTCATTTGATTGGCTTCTATGAAGATACTTTGGTTTTAGGCTTCTTAGTTTCTAGGTCTTTGGGGGGAAGGATGGGAAGTTTTGTTGGTCTCGCTTATTACTTTTTTTTATCCCTCACACTCACAAGGACAAAGAAAAGATCGTATGTAAAGCATTGCTACTCAGAGTATAATTTTCACAACTCTTTATGTAGCAGCATCAGCATCATCTGGGAGCTTGTTAGAAATACTACTCCCAGGCCCACTCAGCTCTACTGAATCCAAACGTCTCTTTTAATAAGACTCTCAGGTGATTTGTGCTACATTAAAGTTGGAGAAACACTGATTTCAAGCAATAAGCATCTTCTGGATCTCTATAGTCTGTATGTATAAAATGGGAATAAAACCAATTGTGTTCATCACAAGATATTATGACATTCAAATAATAGAAGAAATGTGGAAGTGTTATCCAGATGACAAGTATTAATATCAGTCAATGAATTAAGAACATATAGGGTTACAGTAGGTGAGATGTTGTGGGGACAGAGCCAGGAGTGCAGTTTCCAGGCTCTCAGCCTCACGTGGAAAGGTGCTGGCTCAGGTAGTAAATGGCCATCAGCTGTGATTGGATGGCCATCAGCTGTGGCTAGTTAGCTCTCAGCTGTAACCGGTTAGCCATTAGCCACTGATATAACTGCCATAGGTAAGCTAGCAAGGTGGTGTAATGTGGTGGTGTAGTGGCGTGGCGTGGTGGAGTGTTGGATTACAGATTTCAGAGAGGTGGATTGCAGCTAACAAGTGAGGTTGCAGGTTGCGGATTGCAGACAAGTGGACGACGGGTTGCAGATTGTGTGGCTCCTGCCTCCTGTGTCTCCAACCCAGCTGCCAACAAGACTATAGTGGTATGACTCCCCTATTTATGGCTCCATGGGAGTTCCTTTTTGGCCTCACCATATCCTGCGTTCTTATGTGGGGAGCTGGACCAGAGACCCCGCATGCCATGCTGCATGACAGATGTGCATGGCACAATACTTGGCATAATGTAAGATTCAATCACAGAATTAATCATCCTCTTAGATACCAGGCACTGATACTACCTATTCTCTCACAGATGTGAAAAGTGACAATTAAACAGAAGGTCTATAGCCAGAGGAATTATTGGGTGGTTAGAGGACAGATTCTGTGGTACAGAGTCCTTTTACCCATCAAGAGACTAAATAGGTGGGCTTAGAGCCTAGTAAAAGTGACTTTGAACATACCGCGAGTCAGGTTTCCCTTCCCAGAATTGGCAAATCCCATTTACATTTAACTCTGCTACAGTGATTCCAAGACAACCTAGTATCAATAAATGCAAAGTAGCATACAATTCTGGGAAAATAAAATATCTATTACCCCTGATATTCACTGCATTCTTATGCACGAGGTGACGAAAGTCCATGAGATACAAACACAATTTTAGTTAATGGACATTTCCATAGAGGCAAACACATCAGGCCTGCAAACAATGTCACATTAGAACAAAGTGAATAGGCCCGGTAGTTGGAAATGACTTTCAGAAGAAATAAATTGCATCAATTCTTAAGAAAGGGGGATTTCTCAGAATGCTGACTACTTCATTGAATCAAAGTCCTCAAAAAGCCTAAGAAACATGAGAAAAGATCTAGTCCGTGATACATCAGCACAAATGCAGAAAGAAGAAAAATGGAAAAAGGAGGGGAAAGAGCTGGTAATCACTGTCAAAGTGAGTACAGAAAGACAAGTGGTAAACCTCTGACTAGTCAACCCACACACTTGGGTTTACTGCTCTCTTTCCACCCTTTCATTGTAGAGGGGGAATTGAGTCTCAAGAGAGTAAGTCTCCAGGCTTTCCACATCATTATGGAATTGGAAGGTATTCTAGTAACATTGAAAAACTGACAATCTACTTTGAAAACAACTCATTTTAATAAAAACAGGTCAGGTAGTACCTGTGGCTAGCAGGAAAGGAGAGTACTAGGATCAGGGTGGTAGGAGAAGATGTAAGAGGTGGTTTTTGTAGAAATTGAAAAGCTGATCCTAAAATTCATATGGCTCCAGAAGTACCAAAGTAATCTTGAAAAAGAACAAAATTGGAGGATTTATACTTCCTAATTTCTAAACTTACTACAAAGCTACACTAATCAAACTGTGTGACACTGGCATAGATATAGACAATAGATCAATGGAATAGAATTTGAGGGTCCAGAAATAAACCCTCACATTTATAGGCCATTGATTTTTGACAATGGTGCCAAGACAATTCAAATGGGGAAGAATGGTCCTTTCAAAAAATGATGTTGATGGACCGTCCCAGTGGCTCAGGTGGTTGGAGCGCCATGCTCCTAAGCTGAGGTCTCTGGTTCGAGTCCCACATGGGCCAGTGAGCTGCACCCTCTACAGCTAAGACTGAACAGGAGGAGCTCTCCCTGGAGCTGGGCTGCCGTGAGCATCTGAGGTCAGAGTGGGCTGCCGTGGGCTGCTATGTGCTGCCATGGGCTACCATGTGCTGCCAGGAGTGGCCAGCAGCCAGCATGAGTGGCATTCAGCCATCATGAGTAGCCAGCAGCCAGTGACAGCTGCTGTGAGCTGCCGTGAGCGGCTGACCAACGACCGGCAACCAACTGCCTCAGCCACAGGGAGTGCAAGGTTCATAATACCAGCATGGGCCAGGGAGCTGTGTCTTACACAAGTAGACTGAGAAACAATGGCTGAGAAACAATGGCTTGAACTGGAGTGGGTACGAGGGGAGGCAGAAGTAGGGGAAAATAAAAAAAATTTTTAATAAAAAAAAGTAATAACTGTGTATTAAAATAAATGATGCTGGGATAATTGAATATCCACCTGTGAAAGAATGAAGTTGGACCCCTAACTCACACCAATTAACTCAAAAGAGATCATAGACTAAAATGTAAAAATTAAAACAAAACTCCTAGAAGAAAAAATAAGAGTAAATCTTTATAATCTTTGTTTATGCAAAGGTTTCTTAGATATATGAAAAGCACAAGTCACAAAAGAAAAAATAGGTAAATTGGGCTACATCAAAATTAAAATGTGTTTAATAGTGATCTCTGAACTCCAAGACTAACTACCTCAGAATACGCTGGGGAAAAGAAAAGAGAGGCTAAAGAAATATAGAATCCAAAGTCATACCTTCACAGAGTATGGAAAGTTGTGCTTCTTAAAAGCTCCCAAAATATTATTGATGCTAACATACAACTGGAGTTGGAACTCCTGATCTAGAGAGTGAAACAAAACATAAAATAAATGAGGGAAAAACATAGGCAAATATTTTCTCATGTCAGTTAGTATGAGGAAGCATTTTAAATACACAAAAGCAAAACAAATAAACTATGTATTGATTCATTAAACAAATATTTATTGGGACTACTAGGCACATACATTTTTGCTACATGAAATATTTAAACTTCTGCATATCAAAAGTCATCATATACAATATTTAGAAGCAAACTAGAAAAAGTTATTTTGAATGTCCAAGGTAGAGAAGAGATGTCCTTAATAGGTAAAAAGAAAAAACTCTTGCAATTCATTAAGTAAAGCAAGTAATATGATAGAAAATAGATACTTGACATAGTCCACAAAAGAAAATAAGTTCCCAAAATTAAAATGCAAAAGTGTGAAAACCTGTTTGACTTTTCTAATCGTCATAATAATGGAGAGTATTTGGATAAAATACTGAGTAGCTGTCTAGATATTAAATACAAAAATGAATGAAATGAATACCAAGGTTGGTGAGAGTACAGTTAAAGGATTACTTTTTGCATTATCTTCACAGTTAAAATTGTCACATATAGATGTCTCATTTTCTTTGTCAGCTTTCGCTAGTTTCTGTTGTGGTAACAAACAACCCCAAAATCTCCATGGCTTACAATGATAAAAGCTTATTTATCACTCATGGTACCTTCTGGCTGTGGGCTGGCTGTGGCATTGCTCCACAATCTTCTGTATTCTGGGTTCCAGACTGCTAATAGGAACTTGATGTCACCTGTTGTAGAGAAAAGTGCAGAGCTGAACGCAGCATTGGCTCTCAAAGTTTATGCTAGGAAGTAGCACACACCACTTCTACTCAGGTCCCATTGGCCAATGCAAGTCACATGTCCATAAATAGGATGGAAGAGCACAAGAAAGAAGGGACCAAAAGGAGGACAGTAAATATTTCAGAAAAATTATACAGTATTTGCTGATCTGTTTTCTTGGTCACAAATATTCACTTCCCTTCCTTTTGCATGAAAAATACATTCCTCCACATCCCAAGGAAAAATATCTCCCAAAGGTCTATTTAATAATGTCTTCAGACCCAAAGTCCAAGATATATTTTGATAGTTTCTGCACCTGGTCGGTATGTGGCTCCTCCTGATATGGAGACCTCTGAACTAAAGAGACAAGTTATCTGCACCATCACCACCACCCTTCACACACATACACACACACACACACACGCATGCATGCACGCACACACGCATGTATTTACCCCCAGCATACAGAGGGGCAAGAGGGACAAGATGACCAAAACAATTACTCCCATATGGAAAGAGAAAGGATAGAAGGTACATATCAATTCCTGATGTTACGTTGCCCTTCCATTCCCTCTTCCTCCACAATGCTGAGATTTTGTTTTAGCATTCTATGATTTTGCTGATAACATCTGCAACCAGTGAATGAGAACAATGAAATTTAAAAAGATAATAAAAATAATCATCAGAGTGCTTTTTAATTTCCAAAGTAGAGCCCACGTAGGAAATACTGATCCTGGTTATAACCTAATTTGCTTGTCATTGCTTTGTAGAATTTACAGGATAGCTTTTCTCTGTATCCTTTCAAAAATTTAATAAATGTATACTGTATGTCTGTTTTAAAGTCAGCAATAATAACTTAGGAATCCAGGCCTCATTAGGGCTTTCTTTGTTCATTATCACTAAAAATCATATATACTGTCCAACCTGTGCCTGATCATGAACCAGCCATCATTTGCTTTACTTCCTGAATTGTCTCCTTTGATTCACTGCCCATACATAAGTCTCAGTCATGCAATGACCAAACAGCTGGATCTCTGTGGCAGTTTTTCTCTGTAAACACATTGGTAAAGCTTCTAAAAAAATAAGAAGAAAAGAAATTGCTGCAGTGTAACATTTTCACAGGGCAATGTTACTCACTTATTTATTCAAAATTATTCTCTATGGCTGAGCTTGGATAGTATCTTTATGGAGTGACAAGATATTTAATCCATTTCTTCCTTCTACCATGTTATTTAGCCAAAGTAGGTAATCATGGGTAATCCAAATAGGTGGGCTTTTTTTCATTTACTTGCACCATTTCCTAAATAGTTCTTTAATAAAGATAAGGCTTTCCTTTATAATGAGTCATTTCCTTCTTTCCAAATTCCAAACAAAACCAGGTTCAACCTTCAATTGTGATGACCATTTATCTAAACACCAGCCACCATGAACCTTTGAATAAACACAACTGACCCAACAATGAAGGTCACACAAGCTGGACTAAAAGCTGGAGAAGCAGCAGGGGACAAATGTTGAGGTTCCTGGAGCCAATTGGGAATCCTGGAATAGAGTCTGATAAAAGGGCCAGAAGCTCACACATTGATCGGAAGCTCCACATGAAATGACAGCCCTGTGGCTAGAGGTATGCTAGAGCCAATTTGTACCAACCTGAGAAAGCCAATTGTTAAAAAACACCTGAGAACCAGGTGTTAAATTATTGGTAGCTGGATATTGGCCATGTTGGGAGTATCTATGCCATAGAAATCAATAAATGCTACAAACCAGGGTTCTTATTTTTGGACAACCAGATGCTAAACATTTACTGAGCCTTTGGTTACTGAAACCCTGTGGAAATGAGAGCTTCACATATTCCTCCCCTGGACATTCACAATCAGATTTTGTTCAGAAAGCAGCAGAAAACATTAAGAAAGCATGACCATCATAACCTGTCACTGGCCATGAACCACAAAGTCTGTTCTACACATGAAAGAGTGAGCAGGTGGCCCTCCACTAATGTTCACAACCAGGCCACCATCTGAGGCTAGAAACTGTTAGTTCTTGTTCCACCTCTTTTTCATCATTTACACTGAGCAAGAGGGTCTTGGAGGAAAGTGAGCAAAGTAAAGGCATGAAAAAGACAGGCCTGACGCTTTACTTGCCCATGGCATGGCTGGTCGTGTAAGACAAGGGGAAGTGGTGAGACTCCTCCACAATGCTGTTTCACATCTTTTTGGAATGATGCCATAGTAAGAGAAAAGATACCTATGTGAACAAGACTAAAAAACCATAACTGGCTTCACCTCTGACTGACTCACAATGTGACGTGGACAAAACGGCACCAACTGCCCTCACAGGGGACCACACTGTCCAGTGATTTTCAAATTGTGGCTGGTTAATAGACCCTACCACTTATGGAAGTGCTTTGGGGATAATGGAAAAACCAACAGAACTAAACTGGAAAAAAAAGAAAGAACAAAAGGAAGGAAGGAAGGGAGGGAGGGAGGGAGACAGGGAAGGAGGAAGGAAGGAAAAAGGGGGAGGAAGGAAAGAGAAAAATAAAGAGGAAGAAAGTAAAAGAGAGAAAACTATGTTTGAAAAAGGAAGGAAACAAAAAGAAATTAGAAACTGAGGGTAAAATAGGTTTTCTTATCAATAGGAAATGAAAAAAAAAGTTCATTTTTTCCAAAGTCTCCCTGAACTCAATAACTGATTTTAAAATAAGTAAATATCATAAATATGAACTTAATAAAACAATTAGATTAAGTTTGAAAATTACTCAACCAGATGAATTATTTATTCAGTAAATATTTGCCTGTGAGCTACTACAAGGTACAATGCTACCTCTGTGCATTTATAGATGGGGAGAGAACCCAGATCCCCTCTTTAAGAAACTCAAAGCTAGACTGCCAGTCTATGCTTTCAATTACCCCCTCCACTCTAAAAAGAGCAATTACATGTAAATATTTTTCTTTTTTTTTTAATTTATTCGGGTGACAATTGTTAGTGAAATTACATAGATTTCAGGTGTACAATTCTGTAATACATCATCTATAAATCCCATTGTGTGTTCACCATCCAGAGTCAGTTCTCCTTCCATCACCATATCTTTGATCCCCCTTACCCTCATCTCCCTCCCTACACCCCCTTTACCCTCTGGTAACCACTAAACTATTGTCTGTGTCTATGAGTTTTTGTTGCTCATTTGTTTGTCTTGTTCTTTTGTTGTTTTTGGTTTATATACCACATATCAGTGAAATCATAGGGTTCTCTGCTTTTTCTGTCTGACTTATTTCGCTTAGCATTATACTCTCAAGATCCATCCATGTTGTCACAAATGTTCCTATATCATCTTTCCTTAACACCAAATAGTATTCCATTGTGTATACGTACCACAACTTCTTTATCCATTCATCTATCGAAGGACACTTTGGTTGTTTCCATGTCTTTGCCACCGTAAACAAAGCTGCAATGAACATTGGAGCACAGGTGTCTTTATGTGTAAATGTTTTCAGATTTTTTGGGTAGATACCCAGGAGAGGGATTGCTGGGTCATATGGTAATTCTATTCGTAATTTTTTGAGGAACCTCCACACTGCCTTCCATAACGGCTGCACCAGTCTGCAATCCCCGTCAAAATCCCAATGGCATTTTTTAAAGAAATAGAACAAAAAAATCATCAGATTTGTTTGGAACCACAAAAGACCCCAAATAGCCAAAGCAATCTTAAGAAAAAAGAACAATGCTGAAGGTATCACACTGCCTGACTTTAGCTTGTACTACAGGGCTACAATAATCAAAACAGCATGGTATTGGCAGAAAAACAGACACATAGACCAATGGAATAGAATTGAGAATCCATAAATAAAACCACATAAATATGGACAGACAATTTTTGACAAAGAAGCTAAAAACATACAATGGAGGAAAGACAGCCTCTTCAATAAATGGTGCTGGGAGAATTAAATAGCCACGTGCAGAAGAATGAAACTGGACTGCTATCTGTCACCATGTACCAAAATTAATTCAAAATTGATCAAAGACTTAAGCATAAGACCTGACACAATAAACTGCATAGAAGAATACAGGTACTAAACTTATGGATCTTGGATTCAAAGAGCATTTTATGAATTTGACTCCAAAGGCAATGGAAGTAAAAGCTAAAATATGTTTCATTGGATTACTTTAAAAATCAAGATGAAGCCTCTTTCAAAGAGAAAAGAAATTTCTCAGTGAACCAAAACCAGAAGAAAAACCAAGTAGGAAAATAGGTCACTTTCTAGTAGACCTGTAAGGAAGATGATCTCCAAAGCTTGTACTGAAAGATGTGACATTAGGAGGAACATTATGAAGTCTATATTTATTTTTCTATGTTCCTCCTTTGTGTACAAACATACACACATACACGCACACATACACACACACACACACACACACACACACACCCCAGCAAGACTCTTTTGAAGGTGGTAGTATTTATTTCCATCACGACATACATGGATGTCTGGTTGTCTCTCTTGTGACATTATCAGCCATTTGTAAGCATTGTATGGTTCCATTGCCTGGATTTTTTTAATGTTTCAGAGACTGCAAAACGTAGGTCTAACTCTATCATTTTTTTGCATATCAGCTCTATGTCGTAGATATTTATATCTCTGTTTTAAAAACAAGAAATCCAAGATGGGGAATACTTTATCCCCAAAATAACATAGCTAACAAGTACCAGAGGCAAGAAGAATCCCTTTTCAAAGTGAAAGCTAGAAGACTGATGTTCACCTCCATGACTCCAAATTCCAGCATCTAATTAATGTATTTCCGACTGCTCTTATTTTAGGCCTGACTTTTACAGCAAAGAATATAATTCCTGGTAAGGATAAGAGTAAGTTGGGGGGTTCTCCTACAACCAAATTCAGTTCATAAAAATCTGTCTGCTACCCATTCCCAGCATTCCCTGTTCCCACAGTTCACCTTTCTTCCATCCTTTTCCACAAAAAAACCCAGAATGCAATGCATGACAGCCAGTCCCTCCCTAGGTTGCATATGGAAACTGCAGGCTCTGAACATAACAGAATAGATCCAACAGAACTAGGAGATGATGGGCAAGAAGTTGGCCCCTCAGAAAGGAGACTGCCTGTCTCCTGGTTGGGACAGAATCTGTCTCTGACCTACGGGCAGACAGTGGAAACAGAGGTGGTTGTTCTTACTTACTCCCCAGCAATTGGCATCCTTTCAGAGGGGACAGTGGGCAGAACCTGTGTGACCCAAGAAGCTGAGAATTCTGGGGTCATTTCAGTGTGCCCAGTAAATAATAAATCATCAAACAATGTTATAAGTCACTTGCATTGATTAGAAAAAAAGGCCAGGAGACAGCGGGTACCTGGTCAATCTTTCATCAGAATTGTAGTTAGGGTAATTGCCTCCAGAATGTTGTGATGATTGTTCCTATTTTCAGAACTGTTTTTCTATAATTTCATTAACATTCCTCTGGCAAGTGGGAGAAAAATCTTTCAAGAGCTAATTGCCTGAGGCCATTTAAAGTAGAAGTCTTCTGTATGTTAAATAATTTAATCTTCACAACAAACCAATGATGCAAAGGTTAATTTTCCAAATTGTCAAATAAAGAAACTTCGACTTAGGAAAAAATGGGCCAAGGTCACATGGCTATTAAGTTGCACAGGCTGAATTCCAAAGTACTTGCCACTATTTCCCCTTGTCTAGGAAGAAAGCTCTCTGGGGAATATTGATGCCGGACACCCAGGAGAGAAGGAGTTCTGAGCTCCCAGATACAGGGCCTCATAGGCTGTTAGTTATCTACTTAATCTCCAGCCTGCTTTGGAGCAAGGCTTTTTAATTCACAAAGACCTCACAGCTCTGGTTATGGTGATGTCCTCAATGTCACCTATATTTCTCCACCGCTTGGGCCTTTCAGCACCAGGTACTATGAATGTACCTATAGTCTCACTGCTTCTCTTCCCAATAGCAAAGCAAAAAACCTTCCCATACTTTTGTTGAATCGAGGGTCCACCACACTGAGCATACGCCTCAGCTTCTTCTTTGCCCAGTGAGGTTTCACTGTGAGAAAGCGTCCTCTTTGACAGCAAGACACACTCAATAGACCTAGGCTGCTCGGATTGTGGGCTGGTTAGTTTCCCTACAGGACCTCAGTTTTCCCCATCTGAAAAATAAAGGATACACACTACTTCTTCTGTGGTAGGTGAGGTCCTTCCCAGGGGAGAATTCTATGCCCGGAGGCATGAAAGGGGGCAATTTCAGAAGGAAGGCACAGTTAAGCCTGGGCTGCTTTCATGTCAGCCCTCTGAAAAGTGAGCTCCAGTTGGCTCCAACTCAGCTCGTTGTTCTACACATAGTTATCAGGGACTATGACAAAACTAAGTTAGAGTCCCCATTCTCTTCCTAAAGGTACTGGGCATACTAACAAACACAGGCAGGGACAGGATTCCAATGAGAGAAGTGTTAGGATACGCATTTTTTCTCCATACACTAATTTGGAGAGCGCAATGGGCAGCATTCTAAGTAAAAAGTCTAATTGACTGTGTAACTTGGAAGTATTAGTGGGGCCTTAACTTTCTGTTCCCCATCCCTTGAACCTGGGGTAGACTCCATCCAGCACAGACACAGATTAATGGCAACTGCTCCTTGCAGCAGCCTACTCGGCGGAGACATTTGGTGCCCGCTGGCAGAGCTCTAAGTATCAGGGATGCAAATTCTCATTGCCTTGGGTGGGAAGCTCAAGGCCCAGGTCACCGTGAGCTAGTGGCCACGCTAAGATTCCAGCCACAAACTCCTGGCTCCTTGGCCTCTCTTTCTTCCAGAGTGCATATTACCCTTCGCCCTGACTCATATCATCCTCAATTCCTCAGCAGAAACTTCTTGTTGCTTTAACTTCTATTTAATCAGGTCAAATAAAAATGTTTTAATTAACTGCCATGGTTTTTATGCCTCACACCCAGCTGCTTTTTGCAATCTGGCAGATCCCATCTGTCTATATTTCAGCAGGCTGCTCTGCACTCACTCCCTATTCCTTTCCCACCCTTTCACTGAGTAACCCCTGGGCACCCACAACATTATCCTGGGTGCTGGGGTGACAAGACGCTAAGGAACTGCAGTTCAGAAGGAGAGGCAACACTTCAACAGAGAACTCAGTACAGCCTGATAAGGATTGTATCCATGGGATATGCAAACATAGGAGGGAGTGAAGACCACACCGCAGTGACTCGAGAAAGATTTCAGAGGAGCCGGCTTTGCGCCTTAAGGAATGCCTTGACCAAATGAAGGACTGATTGTTTCCTAGAAGGCAAAGAACAATGGAAACTTCCAATGTTAACAAAAGGAAGAAAGGGATGAATAAAACACTATACCTATGTAATGAACAAAGGTTTGGAGTTAATACTCTTCCACTTGGAGTCTGCAAATCCTCTCTATTGGGACTAAATAAACTTTATTCAGATGTTAGTGCTAATTCCCCAAATCTGACTGCACCAAGTTAAGACCATTACCGGGAAGGGAGTTTTGAAGGAGATGTGAGTGACAAACCCCACTTCATCTTCGAGGCATTTTGTGGGAAGGAACTTTGGCACAGTGACCAAGAGACAAAGGAGAGGAGGAGGAATAAAAATAGAGCCCCGGATGAGCTTGCAGAATGCTGGTTTCTGCTGAGACATTCAGGGTGGTAAAGGGGGTATAAAATGGCCCAGGAGTCTTCCTGTGGGTGCCATTTCCTGAGGATTGTCAACCATGTAGCGCAGCAGCCTGGAACTCAGCATTTAGCCCAGCTCGTCAAATGATCTAGCCTCCACTGCCTTCTGAGCAAGACTGTGACACTCCTCTGGTATCCTCCTCTCTCTGGAGGCTGCAGAGAACCTTGAGCTGAACAAGATGAGGAGGACAGAATGGGAAGGGAGAGATGGAGGAAGAGAAGAAAATTTGGCATCCCTATTGGTTTTCTAATGCCACTGTAACAATTTACAATTTAATGGCTTAAAACAACGTAAACGTATGACCTCCTGGTTTCTGCAGGTCAGATGTTCAGCACAGTGTGACTGAGTTCTCTGCTTAGGGTCTCATAAGACCAAGTCAAGGGGTTGGCCAGACTGCGCTCTTATCGAGAAGCTCTGCGGGGGAATCAGCTTTCAGGCTCATTCAGGTTACGGGCAGTTTCCGTGGTTGTAGGACTGAGGGCTCTAGTTCCTCAATATGTGAGGCCAACATGGCTTGTTGAGTGCTTCTTGTGCTTTGAATCTGACTTCCACGTCTTCCTCTGTTTTTAAGGACTTTATTACACTGAGTCCACCAAGATGATCCGGGATAATCTTCCTATCTCAAGTCACTGACCAATAACCTTAATTACGTCTGTAAAGTCCCTTTGTCCCTGTAAGGTAAAATATTTGTAGGAGTAGTGTTGCATCATATTTTCAGTCCCAGGAATTATATTGTGGAATCCTCTGAGGGGGCCATGAGTCTGCCAACCACACCATCTTTCTTCCCTTGTATGCCCATCACCTTGTATCTAACCTTTTCTTTAAAAAGTCAGTGCCAAAAAACTTCAGTATAAGACATGGTCTTGACCTTCAAATAACATCTACCTTAGTTGGGAAATTCAAAACAAAACACAATCAATAATTACACCAGTCACCACATCCTGCGTATCTATGGCCCTTTATAGTTCATACCAATTTACCATGTTCCCTAAATGACACGTGTCATTCCACTTCCCTGATATCCTTGCATTTTTCCATTATTCTCAAAAAGCCAGGCCTCTTGATTTCACCCAGATATCTCCTCCATAAAGTCTTCACTAAAGTCTTTCCAGTTCTGACCACTTGAAATGAATATGTCCCCTCATGTGCTACACTGGCAGTGCATTTGTCAAGTGTCAACACTTGTCCTACTCGCCCTGGGCTGTGGCACTTTGTTGGGATCCCTGTCTCCCCCACAGTCAATATCCAAGAAGCCCTCATGGCGCACACTCACTCTCTGAACTTGGCAATGAGTTGCTCTACTGAAGTTGACACCGGATGGAGGAGATGAGTCATCTGCAGGTCACCATCAAATGCCTAAATCCTCTCGAGTCAAAGCAGAAAGGATAGGACTTTCACATCTGATAAAGACCTGCCTCAATATGACCTTTTATACCTTTTTACCTTTATCAATAGCATTAATGTGGCTTGAAAAATGTATGACCAGAAGCAGGATGTACATAGTGCTTGGAAAAGAGAATGCAAAAGCCAAAAGTCAGAGAAGTGACCAGGAGAACCTAGGTTGGGATGTTTCTTGAATGTTTTTCCAGTCTGGATAAGACACTCTTCAAGAATCTCTCAGCCCCTTGCCTGAGCCCAGGGCTAAAAATCTCTGACAAAGAATTTAGCCTCCCAGATCCTTTGTTGAGGGAAAAGAAAATGTGCCATTCTAAGTAAACACAGCAACGGTCTAAGTTCCGTTCAGTCTTCTGAGAAGTTTGTGTGAATAAACCCTTGAAAGCCCAGGAAAGTGCTAGCTATTCTGAGGGCCCTCACACTGTGGGGTGGCTGCCACCCTGTGAGCAATGGGCCATCTGGAATTACGACTTGCACACTTTCCCATCACCAGGAAGCTGCTGGGGACAGGCTCTGGAGCTGGTGGGCTTAACATACATAAGATGGCCCAAACATCTCTGCCTTCCCTCCAAGAGATGGAACTTGTGCTCCTCCCTTGAATCTGGTCTGGGCCTGTGACTGCTTCGACTTCTATAATATAGAGGAAGTGAAGTCTTGAGACTTGTGAGCCCGGGCACCAAGAAAGCTTAGCCAGTTCCAACTCCTCCACTTGGAGACCCAAGGCTGATATAAGAAGTCTGGGATAGAGAGAGAAGCAATGTGAGGGCATGCAGAGGGCAAGAGGCCACATGGAGACAGAGGTCTCATGGAGGACGACCAAGGGCCCAGCTCCAACTGCCTGCAAGTGCATGAGAAACACTGAGAGACAGGAGAGGAGCTACCAGCTGAATCCCAGGAGACCCGTGGATTTGTGAGATATCATTAAGTGGTTGTTGTTTAAGCAACCATTAAGGGTGTTGTTAAATTTGGGGGTATATTTTCTCTAGGCAGAAATAATCAAAATGTTATCCAAGGCAATTCCCCCTTATCTGCCTTTCGAATGAGCCTAATACATGTTTACTGGATTAAGTAAGTTCAATGCTTCACTCTGTAGATCTCATTGGATTCTCTACTTCTATATGAGACTATTTAACAGGTAAGAAACTGAGGTTCAAATGGGTTAAGCAACTTGCCCAGCATTGCATAGATAGTTAAAAGGAAATCGAACTAAATGTAACTCAAATGCTGACTGCCTGAGCTATTTCCCCTTCAGTAGCTCAGCCCGCCCTACTGCTTCTCTCCAGTTTCACTGTCTGGTCCTTGTATACTCAGTGCTGTGCTGTGAAAGGTTTGCTCAGCACACACACCAGAAATACTGTCATAAATTCAGGGACAGCTTCTTCTGCTCTGTACGCCCATCGCTCCTAACGCAGCAGTGAGCGCACAGTGGGAGCCTAATAAACGCCTGCTGTTTAAAACAGATCCATTGATTACAATAAAAATAGAGCAGATTGAAAATTTTCAGAAATGTGCCCTGCACCAAGATTTATCTCTTCTGAGTTTGCTCTGGTCTCTCTTTTTGCAGATGCCTTTCATGGGGAAAACCATTTCCATGCATTTCCTAGGTTAATGTTATTGAGTCTCTGATAGATAAAGTGAGTTGTTGAAAAATGTGTTCAGCTTCCAAAATCTCCTGGAAGAGGAGTCCCCAGATCTAGGCCCAGACCTCTTTTCTCACCACAACTTTGCCCTGAAGTGGATAGCCTGAGATCGGGGTGCATTTTCTTAGCTATTTAATCCAACTGAGAGAGTCATTTTTTTTTCTTAATCAGTGTTGTGATTATGTCAGTACAAAAGCCTGCTATCCCTCTTGCAGCCTGGCAGGTAAGAAAAAACACAGTGTGGTCAATTCATATGGAAGGGCTTCTGCGACACATATCCCCAAGTAGGATAGATGAAAGTCCAGTCTCCTTCTGACATGAACTTCATTTGGGGTCTGTAGTAAATCAAGACTAAAGTGCACATATTTATTAAGCCCTCGCTGTGGGTGTAGCACTCTGCTTGCTAAGTGCTAGAGGAAATGATAATAATAAAAACTTCTAATATACATTATGCTTGTCAGATTACAAAACACTTTCTCTATCAGCTCATTCAATTCCCGTGACGTTCCTGAGAAACAGATACACTGCTCACTGTTTGGCAGAAAACTGAGGTCAGATGAGGCTGTTTGATGTGTTCATGGGTATTCACCTAGTACTCAGTGGGGCCAAGAGATTAAGAAGATATTGTGATTCCACATTTATTACCTTTCCCAGGATGTGATAAATTGGCAAATGAACAATGTGTGATGGAAACGATATATAGAGATAACCAAGGAAGGAAAAGACGCTGTGGTTTGAGCAAGCCTGGTTAGGCTTCTGGGATTCCAGCTGGGTTTAGAAGGCTGGCCTGCCCACTGAGTGTGTCTGCAGCAGCGGGCTAAAGGGCTGAGCAGCAGGATCTCCAAATGGACAGAGACCTTCCTCCTCTTGGAAGAGCAGGTTGGAAAGTCCTTGAGGCCTTCACATCCCCTGGGTACTGCGTCCTACACATGGGTCAGCAGATGCTTTGATTATCCTCTTACCACAGAGGAAGACCTGAAGCAAGAGAGTTGTGGCGGGTCATCCAGAGCAGCCCAGATGGGGCCACCTGCCTCCACTCCAGAATTCTACCCCCCAGCCATGCTGCTACATGCTGCATTTTCTTTCAAACAGCCCCAGGGACTTATTGATGCAGCCATGTTAAAGACATAATTTCCATGTGCCTGCTGAAGCCTCCCTCCGGACATACTCGCTCTTACACACAGGCAACACATCTAATGCGAAGGGCAATGATTGTAGAGTCAGGAGACCTAGATTCAAGTCCTGTGTGGCCATTTTAAAACAGCCATAAATTCTTTGACACTCATTCCATGGAGAGGTGGGTTCTATGAGGAATGGGACTGACTTGTGAGTGCTCCAACCAATAGAGTAGGGAGGAGGTAAAGCTAGGTGACTTGCTAGGTCAGGAGAAGCCTTGCATTTCTTGGTGTGGTCCTTAGGAATACTTGGTCTCTGACGGTCCCTCTTGGGACAATTTGTCGAGAAAACCAGGCACCATGTTGGGATAAGCCCAAGTTACATGTAGGAGCCACGTGTAGGTGCTTTTGGCAACTGTTCCAGTAGAACTCTGCCTTCCAGAGATCGCCTCCAACCAGAAACACCTGCAATCATTGGAGTCCTTGGTGGAGCAGAGATGAGCCATCCTACTGTGCCCTGACCAAAGTCCTGACCACAGAATCTCTGAGCAAAATAAATGGTTATCACTTTATACCACTAAGTTTTGGGATGGTTTGTTACACAGCAAAAGAAAACTGGAATATCTCACCTGAAGGTATGGATTGTTATCCTTTTTAAAGAGCTTTTTCGTGTAATAGTAATTTAAAAATAAGGTCCCGCTTCACACAATGTTGTCAGGACTAAGTGAAACAAAGAATATGGACCATTTGGCACAGTGTGCAATATGGGGCCAGCCTCACAAGTGTGAGTTTCCACGTGAAGTGAGAAAGGGACTTCCATTTGTCCTGACAAATGCTTTGCATCTTCCCTTTTCTCAGACATCCTCCCTCATATCCTCCCATAGCTCAGACCACAGTTCAGACCTTCCAAACCTACTTCCTCTCAGCCTCGTTGCAGCTGATTGCTGGATGGGCTGAGAGCAACCATGGCAGAGTGGAAGTTTTTCATATGTAACCCCCTTTTCTCTCTGGAGAGTCTGATCTTGACAACTGTAGGGAGGAGATGCCATGCAATGGCCTTTGCCAAAGCTCACCTGGCCTCCACAGTGACTCAGCACAGGGTGGACACACAGATTCATAATAATCACCAAGCAGGGGCATTTGGGGGTCTCTCCAACCAACACTTCTCTCCACATTGAATTCTACATGAGTCTCATGATCAAAGATCAAGGATGTCAAGCACGTAGGCACAGAGCTAAGGAAATAATTATCTGTGTGGGTCTCTTCTCTTCTGAGAACCAGCATGAGGACAGTCCTTTCAAAAAGAGAGGAGGTTCCAAGCATCCTAGCAGGTGATAATTAACTTCCTGCCCCACAGATTTGGGACTGTGATAGGAGAGGGGAAGAGCAGTCCCCTCTCCCTGTGTGACCAGATAGAACCCTGACAAGCATGCTCTAAGAAAACATGGCTCAATGTGATTTATAGATGATGTATTACAGAATTGTAGACCTGAAACCTATGTAACTTTACTAACAATTGTCATCCCAATAAACTTTAATTAAAAAAAAAAGAATACAGCTCACAATTCTTCGGTGCAGCATCAATGCAACCCAAAAACAAGTCTCTTACTCTTTTAAAAAAAAATTACACTTTTCTAAATCAGACATAACTAAATAAATTTTTCTTCAAGACAAACATAAAAAAAAAAAAAAACAAGATCAGGCAATACAGCCATCTCATAAACACACAGCATCTACAGGAATGCCAAATATCTGTGTGAAATTATCCTTCTTCTAGAAGCTGATAAGATGGGGATCCCAGAGAGACAGATGATCACACACTGAAATCATCAAAATTCAGAGCAGAAAAGATCACAAGAGATTGTCTAGTCCAATTCAAATTGCTCTTATAAGATATGAGAAAACTGAAGCTCTAACCTACGAGAGATATAACTAAACCCCCAAATATACAGATATAAGATTTTTGAGGAGCTTCTTCCAATTGTCATACTCCTGACCATGCATGGCTTTGGAATGACTCTGGAGAATCTCCCCATCACCCTATGAAGCAGAGAAGCATTCCCCAGAACCTACAGAGCAGCGGCCAGAATTGGCTGGTTGGTAGACAAAGAGAGCTTACATCCAGGGGCAGGCCAAGGAGCAAGGTAGCAGCTATGAGGCCTCCTAGAGTGTGTGAACAGGAAGGAGCTGACTTAAATGAAGTCTTACTGGACCTAAAGAGACACTACTCAGTGGGCCACACCTGTCTGATGGTTTCCCCCCACCTGGGTGAGCAGGAATTGAAGACTGGCTTCAGATTCCCTCCATGGCCTTCCTTATCAATTACACACATAAATGTAAATGGAATGGCAGCTGCTTTTCCCTTCAGGGTATGAGCCCTAGAATGAGGAGATACAAGAATAAGGTTGTTCTTCAGAGATTAAACCACTCAGATTACAAACACTCTGACAGGCCAACTGCAGGACCAAACCAAGAAACTTTGATCAGAGAATACATTAACCACCAAACCCTAACCAAGGTGCCCTGGGTAGCACCTCAAGGAGGAGTGGCTGTGAGTGGAGTTAAGTAAGCAAAACCTAATCATTTGCCTTGTTCTCTCTTCGGTGAGGGGCTGTAAATAGCAGGGGATGAAAAGCCAGACCATTAATGTTAAAAAGGCAGAAATAGAGAATGCCCAGGCTAGCCCCGGGTAGAGGTTGTCCAAACACACAGTCACAATCTCCCCAGAAAGGAGTCATACCATGTAGGCAACGTGGAGATGGGGACCTCTGGCTTACTTTGCCAGACACCATGTGTTTCCTTGGGATAATTCCAGACTTCCCAAAAATATGATAAAGATAGTTCCCTAGTGTTCAAATGTACCACCTAGAAAAATAGAAACATGTCAAATGAACAGTGACAAAAGGAAAAAAGAAACCTGTAAGAAAGAAACCAAGAAGTGATTTAGGGTCCCATTGTTAGCCAATTGCTATGGAGGAGAATGAGTCTTCCATGAGGAGCTCATTGGTACCTGCCATTCCGCAAGTGTCTGGGACACATATCAGGAGAATTCTCTGTACACAGAGCTCTGCTATTGATCTCGGGAGTGATCTGGAGCAGCACGAGTTCAGGGACTCACCCACAGCTCTTGCATTAATGGAGGAAAGTGACAATGTTTCCAGAGCTCCATTTTAACTCATTCATCACACAGCATGATCCATTGACAGCTACAGATGGATGGCATCTACCGCAAACATACCCAAAGTGGAGGTATTTTAATGTAACATTAATCATGTGGAAATTTTCTGAAAAAGATTATGAGAAATGTTACTGTAGACAAACAAGTATTTTGAAGGTGATGGACTAAAGGAGTGAGTAGAATGCCACTATACTGGGATCAGTGGAAATGCAGAAGTTCACAGCAAAGAAACTTTTCATCTTAAACATGGAATAAGACTCCCGTCATTTCTGAGAACACTTCCCAAAGCCAAGGATTTACCATAACCCTTTCCACTCTTCTCCTCTGGCTTGTCTCTATTCTATATTGTCAGCTCTTTAAGAGAAGTTTCTTGTTTCATTCGTTGGTTCCAGCTTCTAGAGTAGTGCCTAACCTGAGGTATGATCAAAACATACAGTGAATGTTTAAATTAAAAAAATTATTACAGTAAAAGACACATTGCCATTAATCCTCCTCAAAATACTCCCCCTTGTTTCGAACACACTTGTCCCATCATTCTTGCCACTTTCTGAAGCGGTTCTGGAAGTCCTCTCTCATGAGTGTCTTTAGTTGCACTGTTGTGGCTGCCTTGATGTCCTGAATCAATTCAAAATATTTACCTTTCATGGTCGTTTGGACTTTGGGGAAGAGCCAAAAGCCACACGGTGAATCACCAGATCCGGTGAATAAGGTGGATGAGGACACACCGTAATATATTTATTTGACAGAAATTGCCATATACCAGAAATGATGTGTGACACAGAGCGTCATCATGATGGAGTATGATTACGTCACACTTTAAAACACACCTTCTCTCAACTGTAGATCACACCCGACTGACTGCACCAAACAAGTTGAAATTTGTCACACACTGTTACTAAGGTTCGAAGTGCCATTTCCCTTAGTGAAGATCCCTGCCTTTCCGTTGGATGGCACTCAGCAGCAGCATTCACTGTATTATTTGATCACACCTCATACAGTAAGTGCTTAATAAATATTTGTTAAATTGAAGGTAATTCTAGTAATGAACCTTCCCTAATAGATCCAAGGAACATCCAAGACTTCCTGATAGCCCTCAGTGCTTCCAAGAAGGGCAGCAACCTCTTTGGAGGTATGGAGAGATACTAGGTAGGAAACAAATCCTACAGCAGAGGACAGTGTTCCTGGAGGATCTCAGCTTTGAGCTAGGTACCATGGAGGGAGCAGTAGTAAATAGACTTTGATTCTGATCAGAGACCACCACTTGCTACCTACATGGCTCAGCTAGGTTGTTTCTTCACATAGCACCTCTGTGTCTCCATCTCTCAAATAGAAACATAAAAATCCCACTCTTTCCACCAAAAAAAAAAATAATCCTCGAATGACAACACTATATAGTGTTCCAAGCACTAGACAAAAGGTAAGAAGGCATAGATTTGGCCCCCAGCCCTACTTCCACTTGACAAGACAACTGACCTTTCTGGTCACTATTCTCTTCTGAGTAAAGTGAGGGTCCCTTCCTACTCTACTCTTCTCCTAATCTATAGATATGGAAGACATACCTATATTTTGAGTTGATGTCTTATGCATTTTTAAAGTTGTTTTATAGGCATTGTAGTAAACCTTTCCACTTAGCACCTTAAAAATTAACTAGGTTTGCAAAAAAATTCCAATAAAATGTTTGTAATTATACACACTTGTGAACACAATATGAGGCAAGATGATTTCTCCACAATTTCAATAATAGTTGGAAATAATTAAGTATTTCCTATAACACTGAAAAGTACAGTTTTATATCTCAAAATGCAAGTGCTTTAATGGACTAAAACCTATTGTTGCCCCTTGGAGTCCACTACACATGTTAAATTACTATTATTCTAATTGTCACACCACGATATATTCCATGTAGCACTGTGGATTGTATTTGCTAAGTAGTTCCAGATAATTTATTACTTATCCACTCAGTGGTTCCAATATAGCACCTGAGCAAAAGTTAAGGACAAAATGTAAGCCTTTAGTCTAAATAGACTAATTTTCAATACTCAAAGCTGAGCCTTATTCTGCCTGAACAGAGCTGGCATGGTGTAATTCCTTTTGTCACAATCTCCCTGGATAATAATTCCTTAATTGCTTCTTAGATGGAAATATTAATCATGGGACAGCTTTTAATAAGACCAAAATTATGGTGTTTTTTGTCCCCAAATGTTAGTGTGTGGGGGGGGGGATTATTCTTCTCTTCCTTTATTCTCTCTCTCCTGATAAAAGCTTGTGTGGTATGAATCAGTTTCCCATTTGAATTAAATTTAAGCTAATGTGTCATCTAGTCTCAGAAATTCTGAGTTCCTTGAGGAAAAAAAATTGTGTCTGATTCATCTCTGGATTTGCCACAGAATCTTAATCCAATAACTAAAACAGCCTGACTGCATACACACACGACTGACTTGAGTAAATTTGGGAAATTGACTTAACAATGTGTCACTGCTTCTGTTTAATTGTGTGATGGTTGGTCAACTGATTGGTTGGTCAACAGGTTGGTTTGGTGAAGAGGGTGGGGCTTAGGAAATTTAGTCACTCACTAATGAATGGTAGGTAAGCCTCCACTACATGATAGTTTCTGTGCTCTGCATTGAAGACACAGAATAAAAGACATATTTCCTGCCCTCCAGCAACTCACAGTATGTTGAGGAAGATAGACATTAAAAATTAATTAATGAAACAAACTATTGAACACTATAATGGAGGATGTTTGTTCCATAGATACTACTGAGGGTGGCTCTTTTGGTTTGACAAATGTATGGAGAGTTTACACTCATTGTCCCCTTGTAATGCTGTAAGAAACCCTTCTGTGATCCTATTCAGTCTGAAGACGCTTAAGACCACTAGTGTGATAAGTTTGTTCACAGAGGAGGAAAGTGAATCGATTTGCATAACTAAGGGGTCTTCTGGTCTCCCAGCCTTGTGAAAGTAAGACCTTTCAGACAAAAATACTTCCAGCATTTTTGATTAAACATAGAAAGTAGCAGTTTGATCTGCTATTAAGTTTAAATTGGAGAAATAAGAGATATGACAGGATTTTCCACTGTATGTTACAGAGACTTTGTTGAAACACGGAAATCCAGTTTGCAAAAAGCTGATTTAGAGAATTCTTAAGTGACACAAACAGTGTGAACTGCAGTGCAGGGGGTAGGCTCTGTATCACAAAAGAAAGAAAGCAATGTATGAAAATAAGAAGCTGAAAACAAAAGATAGCCAGGAGAGAGAAAATGTGGAGAGGGGTATATATTAGAATTTAACATTCAACAAATATAGGAAGAGAAGAACTCAGCAAAAATATGTGCTGGTTATAAATTTGGGAGAAAAAATAACTTTGAGTTTCTCCTTAAACCTTATACTAAATAAACTTCTAAATGAATTACAGAGCTACATATTAAGATATTAAATTTCAATTATAGAAAAATAAGACTTTACAATTGAATGTCAAGTATGTAAATTTAGAAGTAATAGAAGTAATAGAAGAAATCATAAAGAATAGATCATCAGATTTAATTACATACAATTAAAGTTTCTACATAGTGAAAGAAACCAAAATAGAAAGGCAGATGAGAAAAGAAATGCTTCTGTAAATATATCTTAAAAAAAAACAAAAACAAGAGAGAGGTAATGATTTTATTCTGTGAAGAACAAACCAACATCAATTTTCAAAAGGGAAACTATTAAGGAATAAGTAAAATATTCTCAATAGAATTAAAGGTGTTATTATAATTATTCTATTTATTATTATTAAATAGCATTTAACAATGATTACTGCCTGGAATGATGCTAAATGTTGAACACACATTACTATGAGCTCTTCTTGTAAAAACTACTTGATAATGAATTTAATTTCCAAGAAATGGTGAAAATTAAAAATCAGGTATGAAAAGTTGTGTAAAAGATTAGTGGTGATTAATCTATTTAAATATACAACAAAAACCAAACAATTATGGAACTTGATAACCAGAATGAAACTACTATAAACCTTAGCCAAGTAAAAGTAATACTATAACAAACTAAAATAAAGACATGAAGGAAATGGAGATGGAAAAAAGTAGAAAAGCTACTATTTTTTTTATCCCTCATCGCAAGGAATTGGTTAGTAGTGTTTGTGATTTAAAAGATGTAATTTAAAAAGCTAATTCACACCTGTTAGTATTTTATAAGTTGTTTCTTAACTTTGGAAGGGGAGCAATGGCATGTGATAAAGATATATTTATCTAAAATTCAGCTCTTCCTTCAGTTCCTAATTCTGTAATATTCAAAGAAAATTAATTTTAATGCATTCAATTTAAAGATGGCAGTTTAAGAACCGGCATCTGTTTCTCTCAATTCCTATGAGTCATAGACAGCCAGACAAGAAAACCTATTTGAAGAAATAATAATGCAAAACCTGGTGAAAGTAATAGACATACAAGCCCAGGAAGCACAGAGAGTTCCAAACTATATGAACTCAAAAAGGCCCACAACAGGACATATCACAATTAAAATGCCAAAGGTTAAAGACAAAGATTGGGGAGACGTCATCAAAATAGCAGCATGAGGTGAGCCTCTGTAAAGTTACTCTGGAATTTACAACGAATCGGACAACAATAACTCCACAAAGGACTCCCTGCACAGCAGACAGGCAAGACGAAGAGGACGACTACTGAATTCACCTCCAGGTGGGTGAATCGCGCGAGCGGGGGAGGAGGGAGAGGAGAAGTGCGGAGACGGAGCCGCGGGCGCAGGACGCAGACCTAGCTCAGTACTCCGATTTCGCTGCATCCCGGAACTACCGCAGCTGCGGGAGAGGGAAGAACTTGAACTGCTAGGGCTCCGCTTACGGCCCACAGGGCTGAGGGGGCAGCATATGACACGGCTGAACCTAACCCTCACGACAGAGACCTCGGAGAAAAGAATGAGGGAAGAAGGCTGAAAACTGCAGTTTAAGCCCTCAGTGCCAAGCAGAGAACGGAAGCCTTAGGCACTGAGACTAGCCGCCCCCTCCTACCCTCCGAGAGCTCGCCTCGCCCCCAACTGCCCAGTGCTAGAAGCAGAACAGGAGCAGTGTAAGATCAAAAGAACACAATATTTGCTATTCTGAGAACTGTGGACCGCAGACACAGATTCAGAGCCCATCTAGTTCCAGCAAAGGGCAGGGAACTGTGGAAGAAGGACGGGCTGTGGTGGTCGCCGCCACTGCTCTGGGACACCTCTCACAACTCACCCCGTCCCTGGAGCCACCTATATGGGCGGATCCCTGAAAAAGTAAACAAAACTGCTGAAACATTCTGCACTGAATCTGGTGCAGAAACAGCTTTGGAACTTCAAAAGCTCTCCACATGCCCACAGGGACGTGGCGCCCTATGACCCAGGCGAACTGTTAACAGAGGAGAAGCCTATTTACAGGGAAACCCCCCCCCCCCATTATGTAAGAAGCTGGAATAGTGCAGAGAAAACATAGCACAACGGTGTGAGAGATAAAAAGGCTGCAGTCGGAGAGGAAATAAAACATTCTACCAACAAGTATTGGAAAACAAAAGAAAGACCTCTTCCTATCAACCTGTTGCAGAAGCCAATCCTGTACATGTCTAGGAAGAGAAATAATAAATCAGTAATTGCTATGAATAACCAAGGCAACAAGACAGCTCAGAAAGAAAGTGAAAAGTCTCCAGAAAAGGCACTTAAAGATAAGGAAATATGTGACTTAAATGACAGAGAATTCAAGATTGCAGTTCTGAAAAAACTCAACGAGATGCAAGAAAACACAGAAAGGCAGTTTAATGAACTCAGAAACACAATCAAAGAACAACATGAACATTTTACGAAAGAAATTGAAATTTTAAAAAAGAACCAAATGGAATTTCTGGAGATTAAGAACTCAATAGAAGAAATTAAGAATGAAATAACCAGCTTAGGTAGTAGAGTTGACCAGATGGAGGAAAGAATCAGTGACATCGAAGGTAGAAACCTGGAAATTACACAGATGGAAGAAGAGACTTGAGACTTAAAAGTAATGAAACAACTCTACAAGAACTTTCTCATTCTGATTCCATCAGAAAGAGCAATATAAGTATAATGGGCATACTAGAAGGAGAAGAAAGAGAGAAGGGAACAGAGAATATATTCAAACAAATTGTTGATGAGAACTTCCCAAACTTGTGGACAGAACTGGATCCTCGAATCCAAGAAGCAAATAGAACACTTAATTACCTCAATCCCAACAGGCCTTCTCCAAGGCACATTGTATTGAAGCTGTCTAAAATCAACAACAAAGAAAGAATCCTCAAGGCAGCCAGGGAAAAGAAGACGGTAACCTACCAAGGAAAGCCCATTAGATTATCATCAGCTTTTTCAGCAGAAAGTCTACAAGCCAGGAGGGAATGGAACCAAATATTCAAACTATTGAAAGAGAGAAATTATGAGCCAAGAATAATATATCCAGCAGAGATATCCTTTAGATAGGAAGGAGGAATAAAGACCTTTCCAGACATACAGAAGCTGAGGAACCATCCTTGTGCCCCAGGGATGAACCCCACTTGGTCGTGATGAATAATTTTTTTTAATGCATTGTTGTATTCGATTTGCTAGAATTTTGTTTAAGATTTTTGCATCAGTATTCATCAGAGATATTGGTCTGTAGTTTCTTTTTTGTGTTGTCCTTACCAGGTTTTGGTATCAGGGTAATGTTGGCCTCATGAAATGAGTTAGGGAGTACTGTCTCTTCTTAACTTCTCGATGGGCCAACACTGGCAGGGTCAGAAATGGCAGCCAGCTGATGGTGGGTGACGAAGTGGTTGATACAATATTGGCCATGAACTGGTGAGGCAATAAGTGCTGAAGGTAAGTCATGGATTTATTGTACTATTCTTTTACATTTGTGTGTACTTAGAAGTTCCCATTTTTAAAATATTAATAAACTAAAAAAACAGCAGGTAGCAGTTAGTAAAAGAGGAGTGCAAGAAGAGAAAAGCTTTGTAACTGCAGGAAACTCTAGTAGAAGAGGATAAGTCTTATTTTCAAATTAAGATTGAGTGTTGATTATTACATGGAGCCAGGCCTCCTAATTTCACAATCAAGACTGAGCTTTGTGACATCAAATGACTTCAGGACTTTATAATAACCAGAAATGACTAGGAAAGTCCTAGAAATTAATCCTAGGAGCAGATGAAAAAACTGATCCCACTGAGCAAATTTAAAGGGCATTAGCCAATTTCAGCTCCAGGAAAACAGTCTCGTTTTATGTCGTGTGGTTTTGATCTGGCCTGGGGCAGTGTACACTGAGAACCCTGCTGGGTGTATGACCTTGGGTCTTGGTTTTCTCGTCTGTATAATGTCTGTGATGATGCCTATGGATGGTCATCCTGTGAGAGATGACAAACACAAAGTGCTTTGTATAACAAATTGTAGACGCTATTTTAATCTAATTATTATATTACCATGTTATTGTAACAATCACATGGCAATGGAGTCAGTGTCACCAAATACGGACTGAGTACATACTACATGCCAAGCCCTAGGACAAACTCAGAGCATATGGAGGAGAGAGAGAAAGAGATTCTTTGTGACTGTATCTCAGGGGACCAGTAGTAAAACTGAACATGTTAAAGGCCTGGGGTCATGCCTTTGGGACAGTGTCCTATGCAGTAGCCCAGGGTGTCTTGTGCATGAGTGTCCTTAGTTCCTGGGAAGGTGATGATGGCTGAATCCCTGGGGCTGTGAGAAAGAACTTTCTGCTTGGACCTAAGAAGAGAGAAGACTCTCCATTCCCCATCCCCACTGGGCAGCTACAACTCCACTCTATCCAGTTCAGTGGACTAGGGGCATCATTTCTGCTCTCGTCTTCCATTTGCTTATCTGTAAAGTGGGAGAAGGGAAGAGGAGGCAAATGGAAGGATCTCAGAGGTGGTCTTTACAGCACAACACAGAGCAACAAAACTGAACTTGCGTTTCCAAGGTTTGTCTCCTAAAAGGCCTGCAAAACACACTAGAGAAAAATCCCCACTCAGCTATTATTACTGTTAAGAAAGAAAGTGGTGATTATGGACGCCAGAGATGGGTTCACATCAGGACTAGAGAGCATGACTCTATGGTTTGGCAAAGGGTTTGCCTTGAGGGTGGGGAAGAGAACTGTGGCGAATCCAACACTGCAAACTCAGGTGGGCAAGAAAGTATTACTCTATTTTTTAAAATAAAATTCATTTTGAGCCTTTGGTCTGTTGGGCAACTGGGAAACTTTGATATCATATTTCCTGGGGTTTTCTGACACCTAAAATTCTGTCAAAATCCCAGGGCTTGCATAGGACTGACGTCTGGTAGCAGGTGTCCACTTGTCCTTGCATGATCTGTCCTTAGAGGTCAGGTACGGCTGGAAACCAACCTTTTCACTTGGTATGGCCTGCTGGGTTCTGCACTCTGCTTTGCACCTATGTACACCTTGGAGCATGGCGGCCCTCTTGGGGGCTACCCACTTTGGCTCCTGCATCAGTGTGTCCCACTCCCACAGCCAGTTCTTTTTGGGGTCTTTATAATTGCTGAACATGCTGCCTGGATGCTTCCTGTCTTGGGACTCACAGGTCATGTGCTCCCTCTCTCACTGTCCATCCTCTGCAGACTTTCTTTCAAGTCTGGGAAAGATCACAGAGGTTTGGGAAAAGTCTACATCAATATCCTCCTTCTTCTGAAATGAGGCTTTTGGAAATGAAAGCCTGAGGTCTCACAGGCTGTTTTTGCTTTCTGTCGTGCTATGTCTCTCGTGGAGACAAAGAAGACTGTAGCTCTCCTTGTAGAAATTATGGTAGGACCCACTAGGCAGCCTCCTCAGAATCTGGGTCTTCTCTTCTGTTTGGACTAGCCACAAATTAAACTGATCTAAGTGGTTTTGCACTTTCTCCCCACCCAACACACCTCCATCTGCAAAACGGAGGATGAACATCAGTAATGGTGACATAAGCAATGATTATATTTTTTATTCAGTTGTTGACTTTTTCCTTTGAATTTTATTAATACTGTGATTAACAATGAAATAGCTCTAATTAGACATTTTTATGTATTTTTTTATTACAAAAGTAACAGAAACACATTGTACAGGATTTAAAAAATGAGAAAGGAGAGGAATGAGGTAAGAAGATAAGTGGAGGAAGGAATGAAGACAACTAGATACAAATCATTCAAGAACACTAATTATGTGCCAGACTTCTAGGTGTTATATGTAGATTCTTATTTACTCTTCAGCACATCCCTATGGGGGAGTGCTGTTATTATCATTATTTTGCAATGGTGAGAACATTGAGGCAGAGAAAGGTTAAGTAAATTTTCCAGACTCACACAGCTCCAGGTAGGCTGACTCACCATCAAACAATACATCTGCACATCAGTGGGATTGAGTTCTGTTCTTCTTTGTATCCTTTTGTAATGTTGATTTTGATTTCCTTTTAATTTAGCCCGAGATTTTTCTTAATTTTCAATTACTCTATTTTTCTTTGATATTTTAATTGTCGATTCTTAGTAAAGACTGTAGCTTGTAGAGTTTTGAATTTAACAAAGCTTTTCCTTTGGCTAAAGATGTAATCAATATCGTAAAAGTTCCTGGGATATAAGAAAGGAGTTAATCAAGTAATCAAGAAATGTTGATATCCTTAATCAAATCTTCATTCTTTAATTTTTGCCAACTTGATCTGTAAAATTTTTAGTGTATTCATATTTTAAATTCAAGTTGTATTTGTCTCAAGTTTTATTGTATTTTTAGGAGACTTGATTTTGTTGCTATGTTATTTAGCACAAATTATATATGATTATTATAATATCATCATGGATTATGCTTTTTATCCTCACATCATCTATGTTGTTAAATGATTTTGACTTTAAATTCAGATTTGTCTGGTATTGAGATTATTGCTATTGCTTTTTGTCTGCTTGCTTACTTTTATTTGCTCGTATCTTTGTGTCTCCCTTATTTTCAATGTTTGTCACTCTACTCTAGGTGTGTTTCTTGTGAATCAGAATATAATGTTGTTTTTAACACAGTATAATAGTCTGTTCATTGATCTGGAAATTCTGGATAATATGCATTAGACTTGATTTTTATCCCTTTCATTTTATTTAAAGTTTACCATTTATTTTATTTTATTCTTTCCCAGTCTTTATTTCTGTTGATTTGATAGCACATATTTTTATTCTTCTATTCCCCTGTTTTTTTCATTAGTTCCAATTTTATTATGTAATTTTTAAAAACATAAATGGATGTTAACTTTTGTCCAGTGCCTTTTCTAAAACTATGGAGATTTTCTTTTTTTTTTCTTTTTTTTAATTTTGTGTAAACTTTACTTCTTTTTTTTTTTAATTTATTTATTGGAGTGACAATTGTTAATGAAATTACATAATTTATGGTGTACAATTCTGTATTACATCATCTATAAATCCCATTGTGTGTTCACCACCCAGAGTCAGTTCGCCTTCCATCACCGTATATTTGATCCCCCTTACTCTCATCTATCACACACCTCCCTTCTTACCCTAAAATATTGTCTGTGTCTATGAGTTTTTGATTCTCATTTGTTTGTCTTGTTCTTTTGTTGTTTTTGGCTTATATACCACATATCAGTGAAATCATAGGGTTCTCTGCTTCTTCTGTCTGATTTATTTCGCTTAGCATCATACTCTCAAGATCCATCCATGTTGTCATAAATGTTCCTATATCATCATATCTTACTGCCGAATAGTATTCCATTGTGTATATATACCACAACTTCTTTATACATTCATCTATCAAAGGATATTTTGGCTGTTTCCATGTCTTGGTCACCGTAAACAAAGCTGCAATGAACATTGGAGCACAAATGTCTCGATAGAGAAATGCTTTCAGATTTTTGGGGTAGATACGCAGGAGAGCGACTGCTGGGTCCTCTGGTAATTCTATTCGTAATTTTTTGAGGAACCTCCACACTGCCTTTCATAATGGCTGCACCAGTCTACATTCCCACCAACAGTGTATGAGGGTTCCTTTTTCTCCACAGCCTCTCCAACACTTGTTACTATTTGTCTTGTTGATGATAGCCATTCTGACTGGGGTGAGGTGATATCTCATTGTGGTTTTTATTTGCATTTCTCTGATGATTAGTGATGTTGAGCATTTTTTCATATGTCTATTTGCCATTTGTATGTCCTCTTTGGAGAAATGTCTCTTCAGGTCCTCTGCCCATTTTTCAATTGGGTTGTTTGTTTTTTTGTTGTTGAGCTTCATGAGTTCCTTGTGTATTTTGGATATTAGTCCATTATCGGACGCATTGTTTGTAAAAATCTTCTCCCATTCAGTTGGTTTCCTCTTTATTTTGTCGATGGTTTCTTTTGCTGTGCAGAAGCTTTTAAGTTTCATATAGTCCCATTCGTTTATTTTAGCTTTTACTTCCATTGCCTTTGGAGTCAAATTCATAAAATGCTCTTTGAACCCAAGGTCCATGAATTTAGTACCTATGTTTTCTTCTATGCAGTTTATTGTGTCATGTCTTATGCTTAAGTCTTTGATCCATTTTGAATTAATTTTGGTACATGGTGACAGATAGCAGTCCAGTTTCATTCTTTTGCACATGGCTATCCAATTCTCCCAGCACCATTTATTGAAGAGGCTCTCTTTCCTCCATTGTATGTTTTTAGCTTCTTTGTCAAAAATTATCTGTCCATATTTATGTGGTTTCATTTCTCGGTTCTCAGTTCTATTCCATTGGTCTGTGTGTCTGTTTTCCTGCCAATACCATGCTGTTTTGATTATTGTAGCCCTGTAGTACAAGCTAAAGTCAGGGAGGGCGATACCTCCAGTATTGTTTTTTTTCTTAAGATTGCTTTGCTTATTTGGGGTCTTTTGTGGTTCCAAACAAATCTGATGATTTGTTGTTCTATTTCTTTAAAAAATGCCATTGGGATTGTGATGGGGATTGCATTAAATCTGTATATTGCTTTGGGTAATATGGCCATTTTAACTATGTTGATTCTTCCAATCCATGAGACGGAATGTCTTTCCATTTCTTTGTGTCTTCTTCAATTTCTTTCAAAAATGTCTTATTTTTTTCAGCATATAGGTCCTTCACATCTTTGGTTAAGTTTATTCCTAGGTATTTTATTGTTTTTGCTGCAATTGCAAAGGGAATTGTTTTTTGTATTTCTTTTTCTGAGATTTCTTGTTAGTATATAGGAATGCAATGAACTTTTGTACGTTGATTTTGTAGCCAGCAACTTAACTGTGTTCATTGATTGTTTCTAACAGCTTTTTGGTGGAGTCTTTAGGGTTTTCTATATATACCATCATGTCATCTGCAAAAAGTGATAATTTAACTTCTTCATTCCCAATTTGGATGCCTTTTATTTCTTTCTCTTGCCTGATTGCTCTGGCAAGGACTTCCAACACTATGTTGAAAAGCAGAGGCCATAGGGGCCAGCCCTCTCGTGTTCCTCAACGTAGAGCAAAGGGCTTCAGTTTTTCACCATTAATTATGAGATTAGCTGAGGACATGTCATAGATGGCCTTTATTAAGTTAAGGTATTTTCCTTCTATACCTATTTTATTAAGTGGTTTAATCATAAATGGATGTTGTATCTTGTCAAATGCTTTCTCTGCATCAATTGATATAATCATATGATTTTTATTCTTTATTTTGTTTATGTGATGTATCACATTGATGGATTTGCAGATGTTGAACCATCCTCGTGCCCCGGGGATGAACCCCCTTGGTAGTGATGAATAATCTTTTTAATGCATTGTTGTATTCGATTTGCTAGAATTTAGTTTAGGATTTTTGCATCAGTATTCATCAGAGATATTGGTCAGTAGTTTTCTTTTTTTGTGTTCTCCTTACCAGGTTTTGGTATCAGGGTAATGTTGGCCTCATGAAATGAGTTAGGGAGTACTGTCTCTTCTTCAATTTTTTGGAAGAGTTTGAGCAGGATTGGTATTAGATCCTGTTTGAAGGTTTGGTAGAATTCACTAGTGAAGCCATCTGGTCCCGGACTTTTGCTTTTGGGAAGGTTGTGGATGACTGATTCAATTTCGTTACTGGTGATCGGTCTGCTTAGATTTTCAGTTCTTCATGGTTCAGCCTTGGAAGGCTATATGTTTCTAAGAACTTGTCCATTTCTTCTAGGTTATTGAATTTAGTGGCATATAGTCCTTCGTAGTATTCTTGGATGATCCTTTGTATTTCTGTGGTGTCCGTGATAACGTCCCCTTTTTCATTTCTGATTTTGTTAATTAGTGTCTTCCCTCTTTTTTACTTAGGGAGTCTAGCCAAGGGTTTGTCAATCTTGTTCATCTTTTCAAAGAACCAGCTCTTTGTCACATTAATTTATTCTATTGTCTTTTTGTTCTCTATTTCATTTAGTTCTGCTCTGATTTTTGTTATTTCCTTTCTTCTGCTGACCTTGGGATTTATTTGTTCTTCTTTTTTAGTTCTTTAAGGTGTAACATGAGGTTATTTATTTGGGTTTTTTCTTGTTTCTTGAGATAGCCCTGTAAAGATATAAATTTCCTTCTTAAAACTGCTTTCGCTGCATCCCAAAAATTTTGGTAGGATGTATTTTCATTGTCATTTGTTTCTATGTATCTTTCGATCTCTCCTCTAATTTCTTCTTTAACCCAGTCGTTCTTTAAAAGTATGTTGTTTAATCTCCATGTATTTGTGTTTTTTCCTGCTTTCTTTTTGCTGTTGATATCCAATTTAAAAGCCTTGTGATCAGAGAATATGTTTGGTATGATTTCAATCTTCTGAAAATTGCTGAGGCTGATTTTGTGTCCCAATATATGGTCTATTCTTTAGAACGTTCCATGTACACTCGAAAAGAATGCATAGTCTGATGTTTTAGGATAAAGTTCTCTATGTATGTCAATTATGTCCATTTCTTCTAATGTGTCATTTATGGCTGGTATTTCATTATTTATTTTCTGTTTGGGTGATCTATCCATAGCTGTCAATGAGGTATTTAAGTCCCCTAGAATAATTGTGTTTTGGTCAATTTCTCCCTTTAGTTCTGTTAGTAGTTGCTTGGTATATTTTGGTGCTCCCTGTTTCGGGGTATAAATATTAATGACTGTTATGTCTTCTTGTTTTATAGTCCCCTTTACCATTATGAAATGTCCATCTTTGCTCTTGTTATCTTTTTCACCCTGAAGTCTGTTTCATCTGATATCATTATGGCTACACTTGATTTTCTCTGGGTACCATTTGCTTGGAGTGTCAATTTCCACCCTTTCACTTTGAGTCTATGCTTGTCCTTGTAGCTGAGATGTGTCTCTTGGAGACAGCATATGGTTGGGTTTAGTTTTTTGATCCAATCTGCTACTCTCTGCCTTTTTATTGGTGAGTTCAGTCCATTTACATTTCGGGTGATTATTGATACGTGAGGATTTCCTGTCATTCTATCTTTAGTTTTCTGGTAAGGCTGTGTCTCCATTGTTTCTTTGCCTTTTTGTTGTTGTCTATTATTTCTGTGTGGTGGTATTGTATGATGTTTCCCTCTGTTTCTTCTTTTATTACAGTATATATTTCAGTTCTGGATTTTTTTTGAGTGGTTACCCTTAGGTTTATGTAAAAGAAAGTTTGATATTTAGGGTATTCCATTTTCTTCAGCACGCTTACTTTTTCCCTTCCCATATTCCGGTTTAGGCCTTTACTCCCCCCCTTTTTGTTTCGGTTGCCACAAATTCTCCCTGTTGATGGTGGCCCAATAGCCTCCTTTAGTATTTCTTGTAGTGCAGGTCATGTATTAGAAAATTTCCTCAGCTTCTGTATGTCTGGAAAGGTCTTTATTCCTCCTTCCTATCTAAAGGATGTCTCTGCTGGATATATTATTCTTGGCTCATATTTTCTCTCTTTCAATAGTTTGACTATTTGGTTCCATTCTTTCCTGGCTTGTAGCTTTCTGCTGAAAAAGCTGATGATAATCTAATGGGCTTTCCTTGGTAGGTTACCGTCTTCTTTTCCCTGGCTGCCTTGATAATTCTTTCTTTGTTGTTGATTTTAGACAGCTTCAATACAATGTGCCTTGGAGAAGGCCTGTTGGGATTGAGGTAATTAGGTGTTCTATTTGCTTCTTGGATTCGAGGATCCAGTTCTGTCCACAAGTTTGGGAAGTTCTCACCAACAATTTGTTTGAATATATTCTCTATTCCCTTCTCTCTTTCTTCTCCTTCTGGTATGCCCATTATTCTTATATTGCTCTTTCTAATGGAATCAGAAAGTTCTTGTAGAGTTGTTTCATTTCTGTTAAGTCTCAAGTCTCTTTCTTCTTCCATCTGTGTAATTTCCAAGGTTTCTACCTTTGATGTCACTGATTCTTTCCTCCATCTGGTCAACTCTACTACCTAATCTGGTTATTTCATTCTTAATTTCTTCTATTGAGTTCTTAATCTCCAGAAATTCCATTTGGTTCTTTTTTAAAATTTTAATCTCTTTCGTGAAATTTTCATGTTGTTCTTTGATTACGTTTCTGAGTTCATTAAACTGCCTTTCTGTGTTTTCTTTAATCTCATTGAATTTTTCTAGAACTGCAATCTTGAATTCTTTGTCATTTAAATCACATATTTCCTTATCTTTAAGTTCCTTTTCTGGAGACTTTTCACTTTCTTTCTGAGCTGTCTTGTTGCCTCTGTTATTCATGGCAATTACTGATTTATTATTTCTCTTCCTAGACATCTACAGGATTGGCTTGTGCAACAGGTTGATAGGAAGAGGTCTTTGTTTTGTTTTCCAATACTTGTTGGTAGAATGTTTTATTTTCTCTCTGACTGCAGCCTTTTTTCCTCTCTCACACAGTAGTGCTCTGTTTTCTCTGCACTATTCCAGCTTCTCACACATAGGGGGATTCCTGGGAAATGGGCTTCTCCTCTGTTAACAGTTCACCGGGGTCATAGGGCGCCACGTCCCTGTAGATGAATTCAGTAGTGGGCCTCTTCGTCTTGCCTTTCTGCTGTGCAGGTAGTTTTTTGTGAAGTTATTGTTGTTCGATTAGTTGTAAATTCTAGGGGAGCTTTACAGAGGCTCACCTCACACCGCCATTTTGATCTGATCTCCTACCAGAACTTTTCTTTAATGGGGAGATTTCGTGGGTTCTCTGTGGAATCCTTCTGTACCTCTGCCCTGCAGTTTCTGTGATGAGAACAGACACACCTCTGTTTTGGTGAGTGGCTTAATCTCTGTGTAACACCTCTGGAATCTGGTGATCAACTGCTAGGGTTTTCTGTTGAGGTCCCGCGAGCCCTAGTGCACAGGCATGGTGATACCCAGACCATCTCCCTCACTTGCAGAGCCTTCATCTGTTCAGTGGATAACTTTGGGGGAGGACATGGAGAGAACAGGACCACTGGTTGATCCTCGAGCTGGACCTGGGCAATTGGAGGCTCCTTACCCCCTCCCTTTTCTTGGAATGTGCGTTCTGCTTGCCTTCCCTGAGCTAGCAGCTGCCCCAAGGACACAGCCTTGAGAGTTAATTGTCAGACCATCTGGAAAGCACACGTGACTGAACCTAGGTAAGGCTTCTGTGTAAACTTTAAGATTCCAATGAGCAAATGCCGAGACCTACCCTTCTTGCAATTTCCCAAAACAAGCCACATATGTAAGTTCCCTTGCTTATTAAACCTGCCAATTACCAAATTGGGGTGGTTTTCCTTCTTCAGTCTCTCCTTACCCTCTGTGTGCAGGGGCCAATTTTTGAAACAATAAAAACACCCAGAAAGCCCTTGTCCTAGTCAATTCTAGGAGGTATCAATCCAGGTATCAATCCAGTTACCTCTCCTTCAGATGGTCCATTTGCAGTGAGCCTGCCTCCCACCTTTAACATTTCTCTGCAGGACCCTTAATAAGCTTGCAAGGTAGTTCTATAGAAGCACCACTTAAAATGAGGGATAGGCACCCCAACACCTTTCCAAGAAACTTATGTCTCCTTCCCTAACCTTTTATATCCTTAACGAGAAGAAAACCTTAAATGCCCTAAATCAGTGCTACCCAAAGTGTGGTCCTTGCAAATAAGATAAAGACTTCGTGATGGACTGAGTCAATGCAATGCTTCCTTCGTGAGAAAGTCTTGCTATTGAAAAAAAAAAAAACAGCTGAACTAAACAACGTGCTAGGGGTGTTGTTGATTTACTTTCTGGTTCAAGTTCCTTATGTCATTATAGACTAGTAACAAACAGATCCTGGACTGGCTTAAACAGTTCTGCACCATTTATTTTAGAATTTATCCATGATGGAAGCATCAGTATACAGCATTTGTTGTTCCTGCCAAAATTTCTTTCCTCAACCAAAACTGAGACAGGAAAAATCCCATTGTAACACTGAGGTATGAAAGAAAAGATTAAGGATTCAGACGTACACAGAGAAATTATAAGGATCCAGACTCTAGAAAGTTTTTGTAGGCATGGTCTCCGGTCTAGAGTTCCTACTCCTCTGAAATGGTCACCTGCAATCCTGTAAGTCACCTGCTTCCACTTTACAGCTGAAGCACGCAGCTTCACATCCATGTCTCTGCTTCTTACCACTTCAGAGCAAGCAGCCTGATTTCCTACCTCAAGTGCTATATCGTCTTGTCTGTGGGCTTCTCTCACCAAAGAGTCTGCTTTGCCCTCCTACCACACTAACACATAACTGAGGATGTCATATGGAAAGAGCCTACCATCTCCCTCACTCTTTATGGGGATTACTCCGAGATGTGTTCTCCTCCTTGGCTCTCAGAGTTGCCCAAAAAGGAGCCATCAAAAAAATTCACATCCAGAGCCTGAGAGCTCTCCAAAGGGAAGATCCTTCCAGACTATCTGCAACTTCTGGAGAGAAGCTCACCAAGGCAGCTGCAGCTTGGCAATTAGCAGGCCCTGAGAGGAATTTGGGGACAAAGTGCTGCTCGCTTTGTGTGTTATTTCATCAGCATGTGCTATAAACAAAGGACCATCAGAAGCCCTACTAGGAGAAGCATGTCCCTGCCATTATCACCATAATCTTCCCAAAGGGATTCAAGGTGGACAATTAAAAATTCTTCACCCAACTCTTCCTGGACCACCCACTTGGGCTTCCTATTAGCTATTATCCAGATCCTTCACTGCTGATCCCCAATTCAAGAGACCCTTGAATTCAGGCTCTCAAACCCCCTTGTTGGGGTGACTCATCATCCCATGGTGCCGATACTGACAGTGCCTTTTCCAGAATCAGCACCTGGCTCCTCCCTCGCTCTGGTTTCACCCTCAATGTGCCTGCAGAGGTGCTGAGGTCTGCCGAGCATCTGCTCCGGTGGGCAGCTCTGGATTCAAGCCCTGGGTGCAGACAATGAAGCAGAGGCTGTGAGATCAGAAAACTCATGATCTAGTTGGGAGAGTGGTGAAGAAACAATTACAGGCAAATGCGGTTTTAAGGTTTCATGTCAGAACGTTGACTTGCAATATGGGAAGGACCCCTAAAAATAAAAATAAAATAAAAATAGGTGTGGTACCTTGGGGAAACTATTTCTTCCTTCTGAGTTTCCATTTCCTCGCCTTGAAAATTCAAACTACAATCTTCTTCAGGGGGTTTTGAGAACTCAGTGTGCTGACTTGTAAAAATATTTTGTAACTCATAGACACAGACAATAGTTTAGTGGTTACCAGAGGGTAAGGGGGTGGGGGGTGGGAGATGAGGGTAAGGGGGATCAAATATATGGTGATGGAAGGAGAACTGACTCTGGGTGGTGAACACACAATGGGATTTATAGATGATGTAATACAGAATTGTACACCTGAAATTATGTAATTTCATTAACAATTGTCACCCCAATAAATTAAAAATATATATATTTTGTAAAACGCAGAGTGTGATAAAATGAAAGGGGTTGGGTAACTGAATAAATTATATGTTCATATTATATATTTCTCGTTATATGTTAATGGGTATACTAAGCATATGACATTATCCTTTTGACATTATATATAAAATTCATCACAAACCATATCTAATCTCTCAGCAAACCATGCCTGCGATAACCAGAATATACCCAGAATCCCCCTACTTCTCTCCACTCCTGCTATGAGTGGATCCAACCTCGTCTGATCCATGCCACCTCCCATGCTCTCCTCACTCTCTTCTCCTGCCACCCAACATCAGCCTTTTCTCAGCAGGCATTCATTTTTTAACTGTGGTAAAAACAGTAGATGATTCTTTTTAAACATAAGTCAACCATGTCACTCTGCCATGTGAACCCCACTAATGCCCCACAAGTCCCCCCCAGGCTGTATGTTACCTGATCCATGGCCGGCTCTACCCACGTTGCTCCCCCCAACCCTCAGTTTCTGCCCTTTGTTCTCTCCACTCCAGCCATGCCGGCCTCCTTGCTGTATATCAAACAACAGCACATTCATGCCTCTGAGCATTTGAACTTGAACCTCTGCCTGGATGCTTTCCTCCAGATGTTACACACACGCCTTCCCCAACTTCAGGCTTCTGCTCAAATACCACCTTCTCAGTCAGACAGGCATTCCCCAAGCCCTGGTATAAAAAGCAAGTTGCCTCCAGCACCCAGCTCCATATCCTGTACCCCATGCCCTCCTTCACTTTTCTCCATAGCACTTACTCCATCTCACGTACTAGGTATCTGTTGGCTTGCTTACAGCCTACCTCCCCAAGTAGACTGTAATTCCTTGGGGAATTTATTTTGTTTTGTTCACCTGAAGAGTGAGTAGCACACAGCAGTTTCCCAACACACATTTGTGTGAATGAGTAAATAAATGAATGACAAACTGACCAACAAATTAATTAATAATATGCATACCTCATAGAATGTGACAAGAATCATAGGGGAAAATGCATATCATGAACCTTGTAATCTGTAAAGCGATGCTGATTCAGGTTTTTCATACAGTGGTGCTGAGATGAACCAGGACACCTCAGTATACAGTCTTAGTGTGTGTCAGAAATAACTTCAGCGAAACTACAGCCTTTATCCTTCACCTCCTAGAAGCATAGACATTGGCCTCCAACACTTTTTTCACGGATCCTGAATGGACTGGCTCCACTGTCCCTTCACATCCCACAAGAACTCCACAACAGCAGAAATCCAACTCCCCACCTCTGAGCTCTATTTATCCACCTTGATGCCTCTTTATGAAATTTAAAGTGGTCAGAAGCTGGGAGAAGCACAAATGTGCGGCTGAAACTATTGATTTTTCCCCCCTCGCAGGGACCAGGCTGCAAAATTGTATGGCTACAAAACAGGCTAAATGGCCTGGCAGGGGTCCTCCCACAGGGCTCTTCCCTGAGCCCCACCTCCCACCAGTGCAACTCAAAAGACCCCTGTTTCTCTGTCCTCTCTATGGATCTTCCAGACCCCGAGGCCACTGCAGCCTCAGAAACAAGCCCAGCAGTCGGTTTCTGCCATTCTTATTTTTAGATTTGATGTTGTTCCCGAACAGAAAATAAAAGCAAATAAAACTCGGGCCGCTGCTATTGATCTCCAGTTATTTCTGAGCGTTGCTACAGCAACAACCAGGCGCTTGATAGTCAATATCTTTCCTTCCTGCTTATGCCCTCCTCCACCTCTCATGGGGCCCAGGACCAGGGCCACGCAGGTAGCATCAGCACCGTGTCCTGTCATGAGGCCTCATCCAAGGCTTTGGAGGACAGAGCTACCCAGGGGCCAGACCCAGGCAATCATCTCGGTCCATGTGGCCCATTCACTGACAGACCAGCCCTTCACCCCCTCCCAGCCCAGCTTGGTCCTAACATGGCACATCAAGGGAGGCTGAGCAAGGAAATGACTACTCTTATACACTGTCCAAAACACAGGGAGAAAAGAGAAGTGACCTGCAACATTTTAAAGACAAAAGTTTTACAAGCTGGACTTTCTCTGCTTCCCTCTGAGGTCCTGGGCCACTTCTCAGCAACTCTACAGTGAAATCAGAGACATTTGATTTTAGGGACCCTGCCCACTTCCCCTCCAGGCTCCTCAGAGACCTGATGCACCCCAACCCCACTCCATCCCACCAGGCACCTGGCTTCCTGCTTAGTCTAGTGCTATCGTTTTTTTTTTTTTCTCTGTAAAGGATCTCAGCAAGAATCAGATTAAACTCTGCATGCTGAGTGACAGGTGACAAATAGTAAGGTATGGGCTTGCGGGAGGAAAGCTCTAAGTTCAGGTCAGGTCAGGTCAGCTCTGGCAGCCTGCAGTCTAATAATAATTCCACTAATGAGAACAGTGCACATAAGATTCCAGCACATACGAGTGCCAGCCAGAGACGTCCCAGAGGCACAGCCAAACCCACTTGCATGTGAGCAAGAGATGGTTAAACAGCAAACCCTTCGGCGGCTGCTGGAGTACATGGTTGATGGTGTGACAGGGGAATAACTTTATGGGAAATGACTTCCAGGCAATAAGTAGCAAGTTCAGAGCTATTCTATTCTCACCTGAAGCAAGGCAGTCTCTAAAACTCTTCACACCTGAGGAGCACAGGGAGCAGGAGTTTGTAACAGACACTGCTGCTGCAGCCATTCATTGCTGAGTGTGTTCTGACAGAAGGGCTCCTGCAGTGGCCTGGATCTTTGCAGCAAAAAATAGCCACAGGAGTCGCTGGGCCTGCAGAAATGCAATTCATGAAAAAAAAAAAAAAAAAGCAGCAGTAGGGCCCCAATAACAGTCAGTGCTGGGCCATAGCCAAGTCTAACCAGACCTTTTGTTTCTCTCCTCAAATCCCTGTAGAGTTAGGGTTAATCCTTCTCCCTGCATGCTTGATCCAAGATGCTCTCTCATCTGCCAATCTCTCCTGTCCTTTGAGTCTAAGACCTTGGGAAATAAAACCATGAAGAATTCTGGCTATTTCTGCCTTCAGTTCTCTCTCATCCTGGGAGATGGGAGCCTAAGCACCTGCTTGGGTGGAAGAAGAAGAGAACAGAAACTGGGTTGCTGCAGCGAAGCATCGTACCCCCAGAAGATGCTTACACAAATCAGGAGGCCAGGATCCTCCCCTGGTCTCTGCAACTGATCTGTCCTATGGCCTGGGTCAACCCCTTCCCTCTCTGATCCCAGGTTCACCAGCTCATCGTCACAGAGCAGAGGACTGGCATAGAGTACATGTTCTTTCCCAAAAATATACGTGTCCTTAAGGCCAGTCTGTTCAGTTAATCTTCACAGCATCTTGCGAGGGAGGCATTACATTGTTCTCATTGTATAAAGAAGGGATTTAGACACAGATGGCAAGTAACTTGCCTAAAGTCACACAGTTTGGAATTTGTAGAATCATAACTGAAAGGTGAGCTGGTTGAAAGCAGGGCTCCTCATTCTTCACCACAAGACCCCTATCCTGTCTGGGACACACTCCAGATGTTATGGGAATAAGACAACAATGCAGAGGTCAGTCAGTACTTGCCTTCCCAGCCCTACCCAGCTGTCCATCCCTCAGTACCCTCATGGGCCAGAGTCAGGTGGCTACAGGCATGGAAAGGAGGAGGGCCATGGCTGGGGCCCAGCTGGGTCACACAAGCATAGACATGCTGGTTTGTGAAATTTGTGAAATACTTCCAAGCTGACAAAATGTTGCTGCCTAGTCCCCTGCCCGAGCAGTGCTCCGCCCACCATTACCCAACAATTAAGGGGTGACCCCTGGCCTAGATCGGGGCATCCTGAAGGCACCAACTGATCTGACTACAGGGGCCCACAGAGATTGCTACAGTTTATTCTGTCAACTTGCTTTGTCCTGCTGCTCTTCCCAAGTCAGGTGGCAGAGGTGACAAAGGAGCTGGAGCCCTCAGTGGCCTCCAAAAACCCAGCTGAATCTCTTTTCCTGCCCTGGCCCTATGTGGCCTGACTGCTGACCAGCCTCTGGTTCCTGCTTTTCCCAGCCCGGGCTGGTTGGCCATGCTCCTGGGTGACATGGCTCCTAGAGCTGGCCTCTGTTCCTGTTTCTCATGCATGGACCCAGATGGGTTCTCCAGTGTGCCGCTGGCACCCCAGCTGTAAGCTGCAATACTCACACCCTCTCTTTCTCCCATACCCTTCAGAATTGCCCTGAGTCTTTGAATCTTTGTGACTTGAATAGCAGATATCTCTTGGGAAGGGGGGTGGGCACCCCTGTGGCCCTCTAGCCACCAGTACAGGCTGTCCCGTTCCCCACTCCCTGCTAGTTCTTTTTTCCCCTATTTAAATTCAATTCATCATTATTGGGAACCTACTGCATGCCAGGAGTTAGTGTTACATGACCTAGTTGACAAATTGTCCCACACTCTGCTGTTGGTAATAACTGCTTAGATTTAATCTGTGCATCAGATACTGCCCCTAAGTGTTATATGTTTATTAATCCTCATAATAAACTGATGAGATCTGAATTGTTACCACTTCCATTTTACAGTAGAGGACTCTGAGTCACAGAGGAGTTGCTGTGTGCCCATGTCATGGAAGTGTCTGGATTCAAAGCTATCATTTGTACCTGCAACTGCCATGCTATGGCTGACACTCTAAAGGGATGAGTGCCAGGACGGGAAAGACCTCAGTTCTCCCCAACCCTTTAGACATATGAATTCAAGTCCAAGTGGGCATATTTAGGAAAATGCTTCAAATTGATTGCTTTATCTCAAGAATTCCCACATCACAAAAGCGCAGCTTCACAGAAAATGGAATCGGCCAGCTGCTATGGAAGGGGACAAGGTTTTCAGAGAGAATGTTCCTTCTTCCTTTCACACTGTTCCAAAGAGAGCTCCAAGCTGCTGGGGGAAAGCAGAGCATTTTGGTTACCCCTCGAGCCTTGCCCACTGGCCACCCTGCCAGCAAGCCCAGGGGCTACACAGACGCTTTCCTTCTCTCCAGCAAACCTGCATGCAAAGGTCAGATTTTCAAGGTGAGGACAAATACCTTCTTTCTCACTCCCCAGGAGAGAAAGCATCAGGCCGGCACCCTCCTGGTACAGTGGCAGCTCCTGCAGACATGTGCAGTTTGGGAAGACCTCATGCAAATATTTTTCCAGCTAGAGCCAGCTCTCCTCGGATAATCAGCTGGATGGCGCCACCTGCTGGACAAATGGAAAGTCTCCTCTCTGGCCTCTGCACCAGCCACTTTTGCCTCCCTCCCCCCATGCCGAACCCTGGCCAGAGGGAAGCTTTCAAGAAACCTGGTGCCATGGGCATGGGTGTCTGCACCTGGATCTCCCGGAATATGAATCAGTAGCGGGACTGCTTTTATTTATGCACAATGCTTTTCTTCTTTCTGTTTCTTAGGTCTCAAAACCATTGCACCGCCAAGCATCTTCTCATCACTCCTTTATTAAAAATTCTAATTCTTTAAACATTTTGAGCTTCAGTTTCTTCATCTATTAAGATGCAGAGCTTGGGTTCCTTCAAGATGGCAGAGTAGGTAAACACGGTGCTCACCTCCTCCCATGAACACATCAAAATTACAACTAAACTACAGAACAACCATCATTGAAAATCACCTGAAATCTAGCTGAATAGAAGTCCAACAACTAAGGACATAAAGAAGAAGCCACATTGAGATCAGTAGAAGGGGCAGAGAGGAAGAACAGGCTGATCCCATACCCACATGTGGTAGTTAAAAATCAGAGGGATATCTAGACTGTGGAGGTCCCCCCTGAGGAGTGAGTGTCCCAGCCCACACCAAGCTCCCCAACCCAGGGTTCCATTTCTGGAAAGAGAAGTCCCGATAAATTCTGGCTGTGATAGCCAGTGTAGTTTGTGGATGAGTGAGGTGGAGGGTGGCTGGATGCCATCAAAAGGGCCGATGCATGGACTTACTCACTTACACACTTACAGACTCACTTGCTCTGAGCTCCAGCTTTGGGGCAGCAGCTTGAAAGGCACCAGGGACATATGGGGAGAAACTAAATTGTCTGCCTTCAAGGTCTGGAGGGGAAGCTTTCTCCTAGACAAAAGTGCTAGCAGAAGCCATTATTGTTCCTTTGTTGACCCCTCACCCCACCAAGCCTAGATGCTCAGGCAGGTACCATCTCAGTCTCCATCAGCCTAGCTAACACCCTACACCCTAACCCAGTGATTCCCTTAAATCCAACCAACTTGTGGACCCCACCTAAGTCACTTCCAGTGGCTTTTCCACACATGGCCTGTCTTGGCTCATACTGCAGACTTTCCTAAAATCTTCCAAAGGTTCACAGACCCTAAACAAGCAGCATCAGCATGCCCTGTACCTCTTGCTGGGCAGCCCCAAGCCCGACACTAGAGGCATCTGGTCTCAGTTCACAGCTTAGGCTCTCCTTGGCACCCCAAGATCAGCACAAGTGGCACCCATCTACAGATCACTTTGTAGCTCATACCAAGTGGCTTTGGGCAGAGCACCAGCAGCAGCTGACCTTTGCCTGCACCAAACTCCCTACCAAGAGGCCCCAGAGCCAGCAAACCCAGTGGCCAGCTTCAAACCACACAAAACCACTGCTCTGCCACCTGCACAAATGACACACTGAAAAAACAGACTGGGCAGGCACCAGAGCCTTGCTAAAGTGAGTCTCGCTTGGGAGGATCAGGCCCTGAGAAACAGCAATTCCACTATAGTGACAGCCAGTCCTTACAACAAATCAGCCTGAGGGTCATTCCCTCTCACTGATTTGCCAACAGCAGTCAAGGCTCAGCTACAGTGGGAGGACACACGCAATCCACACAAGGGACACACCTGGAGCATCCAGCTCTGGTGAGTAGGGAGAATGTGCCACTAGGCTCCACAGGACACCTACTGTATAAAGCTACTGTACCAAGACTGGGTGACATAGCAGCCCTACCTAATACATAGGAAAAACACAGGGAGACCGCCAAAATGGGGAGACAAAGAAACATGTCAAAAAAAAAAATTAAACAAAATGGAGAAAAGCATTTTACCAGACACAGAGTTCAAAACACTGCTTATACAAATGCTCAATGATCTCAGAGAGAACTTCAACAAATACATAGGAAACATAAAAATGGAGTTAGAAAACATTAAAAAAAAGAACCAGTGAGAAAGGAAAAATATAACTGACATGAAGAACACATTAGAGGAAAACAGTAGATTACATGAATCAGAGGATTAAATCAGCAATTTGGAAGATAAGTTAACAGAAAACACCCAATCAAAACAGCAAAAAGAAAAAATTATCCCCAAAAATGTAGATACTATAAGGAAACTCTGGGATATCAAGCATACCAACATTCACATCGGAGGGTTACCAGAAGGAGGAGAGAGAGCAAGGAATTTAAAACCTACTTGAAGAAATAATGACAGAAAACTTCCCTAACCTGGTGAAGGAAATAGATATATGCATACAAGCTGAGGAAGCGCAGAGTCCCAAACAAGATGAACCCAAAGAGGCCCATAACAAAACACATTATAATTAAAATGGCAAAGATTAAAGACAAAGACAGAATCCTAAAAGCAGCAAGAGAAAGACAAGTAGTTACTTACAAGGGAGCTCTGAAAAGACTATCAGATGATTTCTCAACAGAAACTTTACAAGCCAGAAGGAATGCAAGAAAATATTCAAAGTGATAAAAGTAAGAGCCTACAACCAAGACTACCCTGCCCAGCAAGGCTATCAATTAAAATTGAGGGAGCGATAAAGAGCTTCCCAGCAAGAAAAAGCTAAACGAATTCATTAAAACCAAATCAGTATTCCAAGAAATCTTAAAGGGACTTCTTTAACAAGAAAAAGGGGGAAAACAAACAAAAATAGATCAAAGCATGAATGATAAATTGGAAATAACTATGTACTTATCAATAGCCACTTTAAATGTAAATGGATTAAACACTCCAATCTAAAAACATAGGGTAGCTGAATGGGTAAGAAAACAAGACACATATATATGCTGTTTACAAGAGACCCACCTCAGATTGAAAGAAACACATAGACTGAAAGGAAAAGGAAGGAAAAGATACTTAATACAAATGGAAACAAACAAACAAAAAACTGGGGTAGCAATACTTATATCAGACAAAATAGACTTTAAAATGAAGACTATAAGAAACAAAGAAAGACATTACATAATGATAAAGGGATCAATCCAACAAGAGGCCATAATCCAAGTAAACATCTATGAATCCAACATAGGAGCACCTAAATATATAAAGCAAATACTGATGAACAGAGGGAGTGATTGATTTTATACAATCATACTAGGGGACTTTAATAACCCATTGACACCAATGGACATCTCTTCCAGACATAAAATCAACAAGGAAACAGCAACCTCTAATGACACACTAGACCAGATGTATTTAACTGATATTTATGAGCATTTCACCCCAATTTGCAGAACATACATTCTTTTCAAGTGCACATGGACCATTTTCCAAAATAGACCACATTTTAGGACATAAAAGAAGTCTCAATACATTTAAAAATATTAAAATCATATCAAGCGTCTTCTCTGACCATAATGGTATCAAACTAGAAATCAATTACAAAAAAATTCCTGAAGAACACATTGAAGCTAAGTAACAAGCTACTAAACAATGAATAGGTTAACGATGAGGTAAAGGAAGAAATCAAAGGATACCTTCTGTCAAATGAAAATGAAAACTCAATGACCCAAAACTTATGGGACACAGTGAAATCAGTCCCCAGAGAAAAATTCATAGCAGTGCAGGCCTACTTTAAAAACAAGAAAAATCTCAACTCAACAGTCTAAATTTACACCTAAGGGAACTGTAAAAAGAACAGCAAACAAAGTCCAAAGTGAGTAGAAGGAAGGAAATAATATAGATCAGAGCAGAAATAAATGAAATAGATTCTAAAAAGAAAAATTACAAAAGATCAATGAAACCAAGAGGTGGTTCTTTGAAAAGATACACAAAATTGATAAACCTTTAACCAGACTCATAAAGAAAAAAAGAGAGAGAGAGCCCAAATAAATAAAAACAGAAATGAAAGAAAAGTGACAAAGGACACCATAGAACTACCAAAACAAAATTAAGAAAATACTACAAGCAATTTTAATGCCAACAAATCTAACAATCTGGAAGAAATGGATAAATTAGAAGCATACAATCCAAGGCTGAATCAAGAAGATACAGAAAATCTGAACCAACTGATTACTGCTAATAAAATTGAATCAGTAGTCAACAAGCTCCCAACAAACAAAACTCCTGGACCAGATAGCTTCACAGGTGAATTTTATTAAACATTTAAAAAAGAATTAACACCTATTCTTCTCAAACTATTCCAAAAAATTTCAAGAAAAAGGGAGTCTCCCAAGCTCATTCTACCATTACCCTAATTCAAAAACCAGATAAAGACATTACACACCAAAAAAATCTATAAGCCAATATCCCTGATGAATATAGTTACAAAAATCCTCAACAAAATATTAGCAAACCAAATTTAGCAATACGTTAAAAAAAAATCATACACCACAATCAAGTGGAATTTATTCCTGGTATGAGTTTAACAATTAAGTTCACAAACTCATCCTAGAAAGAATGCTGAATACCTCATTGCTGCATATCACCATGCTCACCTTCAAAGTATTCCCCTTGGGAAGCTATGCACTGACGCCAGCACCTAGTCCAACCTTCAAAACAATTTTGGAACCCTTTTTCTGGAACGACCATCAGAACTGTCGTTGTATTACTTTTGATGTCCTGAATGTCATCAAAACGTCTTCCTTTCAATATTTCCTTTATATTTAGGTAAAGAAAGAAGTCATTGGGGGCCAGATCAGGTGAGCAGGGAAGGTATTCTAATACAGTTATTTGTTTACTGGCTAAAAACTCCCTCACAGACAGTGCAGTGTGAGCTGGTGCATTGTCCTGATGCAAGAGCCATGAATTGTTGGCAAAAAGTTCAGGTCATATAACTTGTTCATGCAGTCTTTTCAGCACTGCCAAATAGTAAACTTAGTTAATGTTTGTCCAATTGGTACAAATGCATAATGAATAATCCCTCTGATATCAAAAAAAAGTTTAGCAACATCATTGCAACAAGTTCACAACCTTAATTGTTAGATCTCATATGCAAAGTTGGCTCAATATCTGCAAATTAATCAACATGATGTACCACATAAACAAAATGAATCATAAAAATCATATCAATAGATACAGAAAAAGCATCTGACAAAATCCAGCATCCATTTATGATTAAAAACTCCACAAAGTGGGAATACGGGGAATATATCTCAACATCATAAAGGCCATATATGAAAAACATCATATTCAACAGGGAAAAGCTAAAAGCATTCCCTTAAGATCAAGAACAAGACAATGATGACTTCTTTCATCACATTTATTCAACATAGTACTGGAAGTCCTAGACACAGCAATCAGAGAAGAAAAATAAATAAAAGGCATCCAAATTGGAAAGGAAGAAGCAAAACTGTCACTATTTGCAGATGACATGACACTACATAGAGAGAACCTCAAAGATCCCACCAACAAAATATTAGAACTGATAAATGAATTTAGTAAAGTAGCAGAATACAAAATTAATATTCAGAAATTGGTTGCAATTTTATACATCAATAACGAACTATCAGTAGGAGAAATTAAGAAACCAATCCCATTTAAAACTGCATCATAAAAATAGTAAATAAAATACCTAGGAATAAATTTAACCAAGGAAGTAAAAGACCTGTACTCAGAAAATTATACATTGAAGAGAGAAATTAATGAAGACACAAATACATGGAAGCACATACCATGCTCATGGATAGGGAGAATTAATATAGTTAAAATGCCCATACCACTACCACCCAGAGAAATCTACAGATTTAATGCAATCCCTATCAAAATACCAATAACATTTTTCACAGAACTAGAACAAATAATCCAAAAATTTATATGGAACCACAAAAGACCTTGAATAGCCATGGCAATCTTGAGAAAGAAGAACAAAGCTGGAGGTATCACACTACCTGGCATCTAACTATAATAAAAGGCCATAATAATCAAAACAGCATGGTATTGGCATAAAAACAGACACATAGACCAATGGAACAGAATGAGAGCCCAGAAATAAATCCATGCCTGTAGTGTCATTTAATCTACAACAAGAAAGCAAGAATACATGTTAGGGTAAAGACAGTCTATTCAATGAATAGTGCTGGGAAAACTGGACAGATACATGCAAAAAAATGAAACTGGACCACATTCTTACAGCATATACAAGAATAAACTCAAAATGGATTAAAGACTTAAATGTAAGACCCAAAGCCATAAAACTTCAAGAAGAAAACATAGGCAGTAAACTCTCAGACATTACCCTTAGTAATATTTTTACTGATATATTTCCTCCAGCAAGAGAAACAAAAGAAAAAATAAATAACTAGGGCTACATTACATTAAAATTGCTTGCCCAGCAAAAGAAACCATCAACAAAACAAAAAGACATCCTACTGAATGGGAGAAGATATTTCCCAATGATACATCTGATACAGGGTTAACATCCAAAATCTATTGAAAAAAACAAAACAAACAAACAAAAAAAAAAAACCTCACATACTTCAACACCGAAAACACAAACAATCCGATTTAAAAATTGGCAGAAGATCTGAATAGAGATCTTTCCAAAGAGGACATACAGATGGCCAATAGACATATGAAAAGATGCTCAATGTCACTTATCATCAGAAAAATGCAAATAAAACCACAGTGAGATATCACCTCACATCTGTCAGAATGGCCATCAGCAATAAATTAACAAACAACAAGTACTGGCAAGGTTGTGGAGAAAAGGGAACTCTTGTGCAGTGTTGGTGGGATTGCAAACTGGTAAAACCACTATAGAAAACAGTATGGAGGTTCCTCAAAAAATTAAAAATATAACTACCTTATGACCCAGCAATTCCAGTCCTGGGTATTTGTCCAAAGAAATCCAAAACACTAATTCAAATAGATATACGCACCCCTATGTTCACTGCAGTGCTATTTACAATAGCCAAGATATGGAAACAACTGAAAAGCACACCAATAGATGACTGGATAAAGAAATTGTGATACATACTTGTATATATAATGAAATATTACTCTGCCATAAAAAAGAATAAAAGTTTACCATTTGGGACAAGGTGGATGGACCTGGAGGGTATTCTGCTAAGTAAAATAAGTCAGACTGAGAAAGATAAATATATGATCTGTTACATGTCAAATTTAAAGAACAAAGTAAATGAACAAACAAAACAGAAACAGATTCATAGATACAGAGAACAAACTGATGGTTACTATATCGGAGGGAGTTGGGGGACTGGATGAAACAGGTGAAAAGATTAAGAAATACAAATTGGTAGTTACAAAAGAGTCACAGGATGTAAAGTCACTATACTGTTACCACTACACACCTACTAGAATGACTAAAGTTTAAAAGACCATCTGTACCAGGAGTCAGTGAGATTGCTGAGGATGTGGAGCAACTGAAACTCTCTCTATTGCTGGTGGAATGCAAAATGTTACAGCCATTTTGCAAAACAATGACAATATCTTATAACATTAAATATCTGTTTAGCATACTGTCCAGCAATTCCATTCCTAGGTATTCACCCTAGAGAAACAAAAACATGTGTGCCAATATTTATAGCAGCACTGTGTGTAATAGCCCAAAACTGGAAATAACACAAATTATAGACACACACACACACACACACACACACACACACACACACACACACACCGTGGAATACTAGAGGGCAACAAAAAGGAAAAAATGTTAATATATACAACATAAATGAATCTCAAAAAACATTATGCTAAATTAAAAAGTCAAACAGAAAAGACTGTACACTGAATGATTCCATGTATATGAAATTCTAGAAAAAGCAGTATTATAGCGACAGAAAGCAGATCAATGGCTGCCTGGTGCCTGGGACTGGGTTAGAGGAATGGGATCAAGAGCAAGAGGTCAGGGGAGAATTGTTTATATCGGTTAGGATGATGGTCACATGATTTTATGCACTTAGGAAAATTAAAGTGTATTTTGAAAATGGGTGAATATTATTGTTTATAATTATGTCTATAGTAAACAAAAAGAGGTCATTTGGACACACACAGAGACACCAGGAAAGACCGTGTGAGGACACAGCGAGAAGGTGGCCATCTGCAAGCCAAGGAAAGAGGTCTCAGCAAAAATCAAAACTGCCAACGCCTTGATCTTGAACTTTTTAGCCTTCAGAATGGTGCAGAATTAAATTTCTGTTGATTAAGACCCACAGGCTGTGGTATTTTGTTATGGCAGCCCTAGCAGACTAATATTGCATCTTAGTACAATAAAGACTGCTGATGGTCAATGAGGCAGGGCGTTGGTCCACATGGAGGTCAGACAGAGGCATGACTTAGCCTGGGTGTGCACTTGCACACACAGCAGGGCAGGGCCTGGCAGGGAACTACACATCTGGTTTCCCGTCACAGTTCCAGGTGCAGTGTGGGGCATGGAAGTGAGTGGAATCGAAACATCCACGCCAGGCAATCTGGTAAGACTGGCTTGAGGGCCCTGGAGGAGGCCTGTCTCAATTTCTCCTTCTCTCCATTCTTGCTAGAGATGCACCAATTCCTCTTGCAAAGGAAACATCTCATAAAGCATAGTGCCCAGCCACAGGGGTCACAGAAGGGCAGGGTTACCTGCTCACTGGGGCTGTAAAAAGAGCCTAAAGTGATGGCTGTGTGAGATGTTTACAACAGAAACATTTGTTTCTCCGACTGCTCTGGGTTGCTGAAGTGAATTTCCTCTAAAGCTCAAAAGTGCCCATCCATCTGCTTAATGGCAACTTCCCTGGAAGCAAAGAGAGCAGAGGATTGGGCAGCAGAAATGAGGTTGGGCTGGGGGAGAACAAATGAAGCCACAGCTGGTTGGGTGCTGTCGATGTCTCTCTAAAGGCAAGGTAGCTGTATTTTTTAACAGAATATAGCAAAATAAATAAATTGGCTCTGGTTTGTGAATTCATATGAAATCAATCACAGTTATACAGTCAAAATATTTTATATTGGAAATAATATCATTTCATTAAAATATGTCAAATCATTCAAAAACATGAAACAGGAGAACTGACTCCACATCTACTGACAAGAGGTCAGTAGAATATCCAGGGCCTGGTACCCAGCAAGGCCCCGTGTCTTCATGTGGCCAAATGGCCCTTCCTTTTACTCATAAAGCTAGTCTGATGCAAAATGCTAGCATGTGTTGGCATTCCTAGAGATACTGGTTATCTTTGAGACTGAAGCTCTGAAGAGGGAAGAGAAATAGCATTTGTTTAGCCCTTATTATACATTACCAGCTCTTTGTGTTTTCTCATTGAATCCTGACAATGACCTTGTGAAATAGGAATCATTACCTTGATTTACAAAGAGACACTAGACCTCTCAAAACTAATTTATCTTCCTTTACGTGGCACAGCTAGTGAGTGTCAAGATGGGATTCACCCCAAAGGCCAGATCATGGCAACATGTATTCTTGCTTCTTTTCTACAACTTGGGCAAGACTGACTTCACACAATTCCTGACCTAGCTGAAGTGGGGGACACATGGTGTCAGGCCCCAGAAGGGCATGTGTCAGGCCCCAGAAGGTGCCTAAGACTCGGCCACATTTTCCAGGCTGTGGGAAATGGATGGAAGTTCACAGTACTCTGTTGGTCAAAAGGGAACCACCACCTTGAGAGGAGAATTAGTGCCACTGTATTCCTTACAACTGGTGAACTCAATCACATTAACTCTTTGTTCCCTTCCAAATCAATCTCTCTGGGTTGTTTTTCTTTTTTTTTTTAATTTGTTTCTTCTGTTTCTAAATATTTTAAATGCATTTAAATGACGTGATTATTTCACAATTTCTGTGGGTTTTCTGGTATTTGTTTAGGGGTTGTTTCTTTTTTATTTTGTTTTTGTTTGACAGTGTTGAATCATCAAATATTGTGAAGCATTTTTCTGGCTCACTAATTGATCCACTCCTGCCTAATTGCCTGCTGTTTCACTTCTTCTTTGTTAAAATGACACAAGGTTTTCTGTTTTGTTGCTTCCAAAAAACAAACGGTGCTGCTTCACCACCCTCCATCTGCTCCTCCACCAGGATGACAGCATACTCCACAAATTCCACAAATCACTGAGTGGGGGTCGGGAGGGGAAGCTGGGGGTTCTGGGGGTGGGGGAGCATGGTGGCCTGCCAAGAAAGTTCCCTGCATTCCTGAAGGTCTTTCCAAAGCCCTCATAGATCTAACAGATCTATTGATATCCTCAGCAGGTCTTAGCTGTTTATGCCCTGAACTGCCAAAGGATTTCTGAACCTAGGTGGAATCTAGGAGCCCCTTTTTTTGGCCTTAGAATCTCCAAATTTAACCCTTTTTATCCAGGCAGAGACTGCAGCCTTAAGCCAACCGGCATCAGCCACGCCACAGAACTGTGCTCCATTGGCACCTGGAGCAGGTGAGGCCCCTTCTGATGCTCAGCATGTGGACCCTTCCCAGCATCCAACCTGTAGCTCTGACCTCACCTCTGGTCCCATCAGCTCACCTTGGATCACAGGACTGTTATTGTTCTTCCATCCCTACACAGGTTATTATGAGCTCGCTGGCTTTGGACTTCGTCTGCCTGGGGGTGCCCATGCCAAGCCTATCTGGCCCTGACCTTAGACTTACCCACGAGGCCCTGCCTCTTCCAGGTTTACCCAGATTCTAGGATAGGAGATCAAACCCCAGCATGCTTGGCAACATTAGAACCTCCAAGGGGAGAAAATCAAACTAGGTCAAAACATTATCTACCTGGCAACCCACCTTCCAGCTTTCTCTTCACCCTGCTAAGGCCACAGGCCCTGCCTCCAAGCTCAGGAAATTTCTCCCCTGATTCTATGTTTCCCCTGGGGGAGGAATTATGTAACTTCCTGACCAGGATAACCAATATGCCCACTAGTGGGTAAATGGCACATATATTTAGTGTCTTGGGTCCAGGCCTTTCCAGTCAGCCTCATTTCTCTGCCTAGCAAGGCTCTCCATATACCTTCAGGAGAGATCCACTCTATAAAAGCTGATAGAGTTGACCTGTAACGTGATTGTCACAGTCATGTGCAGTACATTGCCTGTGAAACTTGAGGTCTGGCCCACCCTTGACCTCCTGCCACCTCTCCACCTTGTCTCAGGTTCCTGGGAGTCCTGGCTGGAGACAATAGTAAAGAACAGCTTCAGGAGCAGCTGTTGCATTTTTGATGTTGGATCAACTTCTGGCAGAATAAGATGTTGCTTCTTCTCAGCTATTGTCATGGGATACAAGGTCATCACTAGAAACTGTGTGTCTCCCTGAGCCTCCTCCAGTCCCCACTAGAAATGGGAATTGAGGGTATGGGTACATTTTTCTGAGCATACCTCTTCCCTTTCTATAGACCCTTGCCAAAACCAGAGGGTGTTTGGGAGCCAATATGATGACCCTGGCTTTCTGTATTATACAAGAGAAAATACTGAGGCCTGGTGAGAGGAAAGTGGAGTCAAAGGACACAGCGTGAGTCATGGCTGAGCTGGAACCAGACCAAGGAGCCAGACTTCTACCCTGGTACTATGATAATTTCAGACTTTTCTCCTGCAGAACAAAACTCCACATCCTGATGCTCCTCTAAAGACCTGGGGTTACCTGTAGAAATGGAGATGTTAGCTAGCAGACCTGGTTGGTCAGCAGTACTTGTGAAAAGGAGTTTTGGTTGAGTGGAAGGGTCTAAAGGTCAACACTGTTATGCACATGCTACAAAGTAACCATTCACAAATGGAGCATCGAGAGATCCAAGATGGCAGAGTAGATAAACACTGTGCCTGCATCCTTCTGAGAACATATTAAAATTACAACTAAATTATAAAGCAGTCAACCTGGAGAATCATCTGAAATCTAGCCAAACGGAAGTCCTATAACTAAAAATATAAAGAAGAAGCCGCTTCAAGACTGGTAGGAGAGGTGGAGACTCAGAACAGGTCCCAAAACTCTGTGTAGTTGTTGAGAATCAGGAGGGATATCTCAGCCACAGAGGGTCCCCCCCAAAGGAGCAAGGCTCCCCAGCCTTGAGTAGTGGTGCTGGGAAAAGGAGGCCCCACAACATCTGGCTGTGAAAAACAGTGGGGAGTCTGACCATTAGGGTGAGATGGAAGGCTGTGGGAAACCCAGATGTCTTCTTAAACTGCCCTTACACAGATTCACTCACTCACAGGCACTCACCATAGGTTCCGGTGGAGAGATGGTGATTCAGGTGTGTCAGAAGCATATGGGGGACCGATTGAGGTGTGTGGTTTTGAGGCAAGGGCTGGAGGACAGTTGCCATTTTCCCTGTGTGGGGTCCTCCTTGGGCCATGCAGCCGGCAGGCAGGTGCCATATTTCCTATGTTGAGTCCACCCCCATATGGCCAAATCTGAATCTGATTGGTCTCATGAGCTCCATTGAGACCCTGCCCCACCCAACTGCCCCAAAGCCAAAGGCACTTTCTTCTATGGCAACCAGCTCCACCCACGTTGCACTTTCCTAGAAAACTGTTGGAGTCTGGCAGGCCCTAGGTGGACAGCGACTGCCCTCATTGTGCTCTGAGACTTTTGCTAAGTAGCTCCAGGCTCTGTATTGGCACCTAAACAGAATATATATTAAGCTGGTGACCACAACTCTTCCCACTCTAGTGACTCCCTGAAATCCTACCTCACCCAACTTACATACTCCACAAGACTCTATCAGTGCCTGAACCAGCAGGTGGCAACAGGCCTCAGAATGTCCTGGTTTCTCACAGAGCTACCCTAGACTGGGTAATGGTGACATCTGACCTTGGTACACGGCATGGCCACTCCCACGTGCCTGCAGGTTTAGCACAAGCAGTGAACAACTGCAGATTTCTTTGTAGCTACTACTGGGTTGCTCCCAGCCAGTCACAGGCAATGGCTGACCTGGGCCTGCAACAGAGCCCCTCCCAAGAGGCCTCCAAAACCACTTACTTGAAGTTTGGCTTCAGACCATAGCAGAGCACTGCCAAATTAGCCCCACAAGTGGCACACACTAAGGGCAATCTCAATAGGGAACAGAGCCTGCTGGAATGAATCCAGCTCTGTGGAATAAGCCCCTGCACAACAGCCCATAAAGTGTGGACATGGCCAAACCCCAAATCCAATCAGCCTAAGGGTCAATCCCACCCACTGTCATGCCAATAGCAATCAAGGCTCAACTATAACAGGAGAGAAGACTAAACACCTATTGCATCTGACTTCAAATAGCTAAAAAATAATGAAAAAGAGAACAGAATTGTTCTGGGTCATTTTGGAGTGCAAAGCTGGATTCAATGAAGAAAAAATTAAAAATGACATTTTAACCACAGGAACTCTTTAAAATATGAAGTTATCATGTGAAGTAGCGAGCTCCCCATCATTTCAGGTGCCCAAACAGAGTTGGGAGAGATCTTGCTGAGTGTGCTATAGGAGGAATTCAGGCAGTAGAGATGAATTTGAACTCGATAGATGTTATTATACAATCTGATAACCTCTACATTCCCTACCCTAAAGTTTAGAGTGAGAGGAGAAGAGGAAGGAAGGAGGAGGAGAGGTTACTTGTGACAGTAGAAGGATGACCTCTTAATGGTCTCCCTAAATTATTCATGATTTCTTAGTTGCACATTATAGAAGTTCATGTATTTTGGAAGCAAAATACTGAGGTGTTTATTTAATATAAGAACACAGAGTATCTTGTGAAAGGGGAAAGCTGGTGGGACCTTTCCTGGAATGTTCATCTATTCTCTCTTCCTGCAGACAACTTTATTGAGTCATAGTTTCATGAGTTTATTATTCTGCACTTTTCTCAAGTTGGCTTGTTTCAGAATCATCTGGAGTACTTATTAAAGAAATGTATGGTTGGGGCCCAAACTAGAGAGACAGGTTTAGAATTTCTGGTGGGGGAGGGAGCTCTGATATTCTAGTGATTCTTGTCATCAAGGAAGATTGAAAAACTTTGCAGAGAAAATTGGGAATCATTAAAGATTTTAGAGAAGGGTCATAACGTAAGTAGTCATGCTTCTGAAAGACTAATTAGGTGGCTCTAGGGAAGCCAGACTGTTAGCATTGAGCTGTGAAGAGTTCTGATGAGGGGTACCTGGGATGATATCTCTAAGATCTGAGTGGAGAGACAAGACGTGCAGGCCCCTGCATCCCTGTCTTCCTCTCATGACCACACCTCCATGACCACAGTTGAGAGGAACAGCATAAACATGACACAAGTGAAGATAATTCAGTTCCTCCTCAGAGGGATTCAGAACTGGTGTCTGAATAAACCTCTGCCTCATCTACCTGGTCCAATCCTGCCCAGATCAAAGCCTTCCTCTCCAATGATGTCCTGAGCCAGAGAGAGTTCACCCTCCTTTGAGTACTTATGTCACCTGTCCTTGGCCTCTCCTCTGACCCTAATTACTTCCTCCCATCTTACATCAGGTATAAACATGTCTATTTCACCACTAGACTATAAACTCTGTTAGGAACTGAGACTCCAGCTCATAACGTCTTTGTTTCTATCCAACATTCCTTGGACACATCAGCCTGGGCATCCAAAAATATTTCTCTAACTACAGCTCCACTTGTTCCATGGAAACTTTGATCCCTCTTATGCTCCTTCCAGTCAATTCTCAAAGTAGCCAGGAGGTTTCCCACATGAGCATTGAGAATGAGACCTCCTAGTTACCACAAGACGTCTACAATTTACCTCTTGTCCTCCAATAGCTATTACGGTGATATCTCTTACCTTTAGTCACTCAAAAAGTGGTTGTGACCAAATGCCCAGTAAAACTCCATGCCAATGGTGTTAAAAGTCAAGGTTGCTGCCATCTCTGATTCCAAATCTGTCAGTGCCTTGCTTTTCCCCAGAGACACAGGCAATACATTTATTCATTCAAAATGTAGTTCTTGTCAAGAGAGATCCCAATGCCTTCCTCTGATTTAATTCCAGGTCAATTCCCTTCTCCAGACAGTCCTCCAGACATTGCTAACACCTCGTCTGGACATAGCTTAAGCCCACACTAACAAATATCTGCTGAATACTGAACGAATGCCTTCCCCACACAGACCCTTTGCAGACAAACACATGCCTTCCACTCTCTCTCTTGACCCTTCATACATATCCTCCTGCATCACAATTACTCTGAGAGCTTTGCGGCCCTTAAAGGACCTTCAACAATATTAGCACGTGAGAGAATTAGAGAGTGTAATTACATTACTCCTCATTTACAGAGGAGACAAGTGATACTCAGAGAAGTTAAGAGCTTCTCAGAGCTGGAAGGCTTGGACATGGCATTTGGATCCAGGTTCTTTCCTCCTAGCTGCTGTACTTTTTCCAATCCAGCTTCTCTAGGAAGGAGGGGAAGTCACCTTGATCAAACACCTGCTATGTCCCAAGTGTCTCACATGCTTTATGTCATCGAATCCTTGCAGTGGCCCCATGAGGCAGATCTTATCACCCCCATTTTATAAGTGAGGTGACTGAGATCCAGAGAGGTCAAGTAACTTTCCAAGGTCACCCAGCAAATAAGTGATGGGAGCAGGATTCCAATTCAGATCACCAGGATCAGAAACCCATGGCTTTGCACCCCCCCCCATATTGTCCCACCATGTGGAAAACCCCCTATCTTGTGACTATCTCATTAGAAAACCAGTCTTCATGCTACTACAGCTCTAGCCATCCTCATAAATAAATTACCTGCCTAACCAATTAAATCATGAGCAGCAAAGGGTGCTTTAATGCCCAGACCCCCAACCTGCCAAGTAGAGCAGTGTGTATAGCTGATCTGTGTAGCATCACACAAATTCCCAGCTGAATAACCACAGAATTTAAAAATTAACAAATGCATCAGTCCAAACAAGGATATTTTAACACAGGACTGAATGCCCTTCCACATCATAAAAGCACCTAATATAGCCAAAATTCTAGGAGTTTGCCTGGAAATTGAAAGGGCCACTGTGAAATCATATCTATAGACCCTTTCTTGAAACACAAATCACAGCCACTACAAATTAGGACTTTAGCTCACTTTTCTCACAGGGAATGAAGCAGACTTGCTTAGCTCGTCCTCGCTGCAGTCTTACTTTCTCCACTACTGTAGCAGCTTTCTGTGGGGAGAAAATTAGGCAGGGGGGAGAATGGCAGGTGAGGGTGACTTGAGATCCTTGTGGGGTGCAAAGCGGTTGGCCTGTGGGGCAGAATGAGCCAGGACCTCTTTGGGGACCATTGGACCCTACCTGTGTGATTCCTACAAGCACCGCTTTGCCTTCCTCAAGTTTCCATCTCTCCTTCTTCCAACCGGGGGGTAAATGCCCCTGTCACTCTCCTGTGGGCCTAGTGGGACAGTGAGAAGGCACTGAGGACCTCATCCCACCTGCTTTGCCTAAGAAATCATGCCCCTACTCCCAGAGTAAGCTGGCTTCCTCAAACCAGATGCTTCCGTCACTTCACACACTCTCTCTCCAACATGAGTTTCCGCCAGGGTTACCTCCTTTGATCTGTTCCCACATGCCTTCCATAATTCAGGGATTCCTCCGGCTTTGTCCACTGGGAGCTAACCTGCTTTTCCTGTCAGGAATTTCCTGAGGATCTGAGCTGCAAGAACTCCCACTGCACTGAGTCTGCCTTCTTAAAACCACTCTGCCATTCCTCCGACACTGTTCTGCTCTGAGCTATCTCCTAGTGTGTGCAATACTTTCCCTAAATCACCGTGTTTGAAACTCGGCGGCTATAATGTGCCAACAGTAGAGGCAGATACTTGATGGTTGGTTTCAAGAAGCACCCGTATAAAAATTAGAACAAGAATAGTGAGGAAGAGTTTTCTGAAAAGGCAGCATCATCCTAACATGTCCCCAATTAAGCTCATGGTCTTCCCCCACTATCTTATCCTCACAGACACTCTGTCCTGACTCATGATCACATCGAGCATTCAGTCACTCACTCCAGCAAGTGGGCATCCGCTCTGAACTTCCTTACCCAATCAGTGGTCAAGTGGCGTCAATTTTGTCTCCTTGATATATTTCAAGCCTACCCCTAGATGGCATTCCCTGATTCCAGCCCTTATTACCTCCCAAGAGGATGGTTGCTGTTCCTTCCTACGGTAACTGATTTGCCTATCTGTTGTTTCCGACTGAATGATCCAGTCCTCTCTCAACTCTGATGCTTCAGGGTCTTAAGGAAATACAGACTCTCACCTCTAAAAACACTGTATTTGCTAGTGTCTGCCTGTAGCTTTCAATTCATCCTACCCCAGAAATGCACAAACTGTGAGCATTTCCCTGCCTGTACTGGACCAGGTCAGAGCCATTTCCAGGTATGCAGGCAGGCCGAGCTGTTTCACAGCTATGTTCCTCAGTGTATGCCGTTCTCTCCATCTAAATGCCTTCCCCCAGTCTACCTAGAACATATCCAATCACCTAACACAAAAAAGCCCTACTCTCTTTAAACTCCTCTTCAGGTACAGTCTGATGTATGAACACTTTCCTAACACCTCCAATCTCCCCTTAGCATTAATGAGTCTTCCTCTGTATGTTTTATACACTTCAGCAAACTTGTTTACTTAAAGTCTGACCTCTCACTGAACTACTGAAGAGCAGAGCCCTTGCCTCCTTTATCACATATCTGAAGAGCCTGTCCCACTAATGAACTGAACTAAAATCTACCAAAATAATTCACTACAGAAAACTTGAAGTTCATCACTTAAAGAGTCTGAGTATTTTTCTACCTTCTTTGAAAATGATGTTTAAAGACAATAGATCATGACAAATGTGCTTTAAGTTAAGGTTCAATAATTCACATCCACCCTCGGTATTGGAAAATGGCCCAGATACCCTAAGACTAACAGGAAAAACAAAAGATCAAGAAGTTAATCACGTGGGGCAGAAATCATGGAATAAGTCACTCATTGTCAAAATATAATAATTTTTGTGGGAAATATTTTTGGAATATTATTCTATTGAGCAAGATATGATTCCTCAATATGGGGAGTAAAGAGAATGATAAAAAAGTGTATCAAGTGACTATTATATGACCAGCATTTTGTTAAGCACTTTGTAAACATTTAATCTCACAATAGTCATGCAAGATGTACGTTATTAACCATTTGCAAATTTTAAAAAATGAGGTTAAAAATAGAAAATGGTTCTAGTTTTATGCTAATAAGTGACAAAACTTGAATTCAACCTCAAACCTGACTAATTCAAAGACCAGCTTCCCAGACCAAATGTTAAATCAAAGGAAAGAACATAAAAGCTATAATATAAAATGATGGGCAATAAGAAAATAAACACCCCCAAATCCTAACTATAATAGTTAGGATTAAGTTCTGCTGCAATTAACAGTGACATAAAATGACAGTGGCTTAAATGAAGCAGATGTTTATGTTTCTCTTGTTTCAAAGTCTGACGATAAGCAGGGAATGGCCCTCTTCCTCATGTCCTAACATGGGCAATCACATCCATATTCCAAGACACAATGAAGGAAGGCGAGGAAGGAGCAAAGCACTCTAGAAGCTATTGTTATAGCAATTCCACCTAATCTCATTGCCTAGAACCCAAACACATGGCCTCCCCTAAATGCAAAAGAAGATGGGAAATGTAGTCTTTATTCAATGCCGCCATGTGTCCTGATAAAAAAATCAATGGAAATGGACATGAGTAAATAACTAGCTGCCACAATAAAATATTAAATATATGCTAAATATTATTTTTAAATTATTATGTTAATATACCACTGTTCCTACAAAAAAAGTGTACATTTGTATATTAATATGTGCTCATTCGGAAGCACTCCAAGCTATGTAGTCATGTGCCACATAACGACATTTGGGTCAATGATGACTGCATATCGAACAGTGGTCCCAAAAGATTAAAATGAAGCTCAAAAATTCCTATCACCTAATAGCCATTGTAACATCATAATGTATTGTGTTACTCATGAGTTTTTGGCGATGTTGGTGTAAACAAATCTCCTGTGCTGCCAGTCATATAAAAGTATAGCACACACAATTATGTACAGTGCATAACTTAATAATAAAAGTAAACAACTATGTTCCTGGTTTATGCATTTACTATACTATACTTTTTAATCACTATTCTAGACTGTACTCTTTGTAATTCCTTTTTTAAAACTTCGCTGTAAAACAGTATGCCATGATACACAGGCATCAGCCTCACACATCTGATTGCAACGTTTTCTCTTCTGCTTGACTTAACCTCGTATTGTTTTGCTCATCATGGGTCCTAAGCATAAAATATTCACTAGTAATCTTGCCAGTAAGAGGCCACTTCAAGTGATTGACCTGGAAACAAAATTAGAGTGATTAAGGACTTTGAAGGTAGAAAATCACTGATGTTTATTGCTTGCCAATCAGGCATGTGTCATTCCACCATAGCTATAATCTCGAAGAAGAAAAAGAAGAACAAAGTGTCAAAAGCTGTTAAAGATCTACTTCATTGAAGGCAACAAGACTAACAAAAATTCAGAAAGGGCCTATATCAGACACGGAGAAACTTCTAATGACCTGGATTGAAGACAAGACACAGAAGTGTATCCCTCTTAACACCACAATGATTGTGGCCAAAGCAAGTAAGTTTCCTTGCAATGTTGAAAGAAAAGGCTGAATCCAACAATGTTGAATTTACTTTTAGCTCTGGATAGCTTAAATGATTCAAGAATTGTTGTCCAATACAATGTGAAACTGAGTGGTAAGTCTGCAAGTGCAATGAGAGGGGAGCTGAAGAATTTTTGGAAATTCTAGATGACTGTGGAGAAAAATTACTTCCCAGAGCAAATGTTCAATATGGATGAAAACTCCCTGTTCTGGAAATGGATGCCTGGAAGGACATTCATTCATAAGGAGGCCAGATCAATGCCAGGTTTCAAGGCTTTTAAGGGCAGGATAACAGGCTTGCTTGGGGGCAGTGTTGCAGGCTACAAATGGAAACCCTTTGTGTTCTGGCACAGTGGGAACCCAGGGCCGTCAAGCATGTCAATAAGCCCACACTGCCAGAGTCCTACAGGAGGAATAAGAAGTTTCTCCTTCAAGATACTCTCCTGGATTACTATGCCAGCAAAATGGAGAAGTACTGTTTGGAGAATAACATACCATTTAACATTTTACTTATTGTTGATAATGTTACCGGATATCCTCCTTTTATTGGTGATCTGCATCTCAATGAAGATCCCAAAGGGGTGTTTCTCCCTCCAAACACCACCTCCTGGACCCAACCAATGGATTAAGAAATTATAACCGCTTGAGGGCCTAAGACCCGAGAAGGATCTTTGCCCAGGCTGTTGCTGCAACTCAGAAAGACACTAAGAAGACACTGATGCAATTCTGGAAGGATCACAACATCATTAACTTGCTTGGGTTTGGGGTGATGTCACCAAAGAGTGTATGAATGGCACCTGGAAGAAGACACTCAAGAGTTTCATCTATGACTTCAAAGGATTTGCCAAGGATGAGGAGGTTGCAAAAATCCACAAGGCTGTGGGTGAGACGATGAAAAACTTAAACCTGGGCGTGGATGAGGATGACAGTGAGGAGTCCCAGAGGGGTTCCTGAGGAGCAGCCTAGTGAGGAGTTAGAACTGGAACAGGAACACACAGCTGAAGAAGAGGCCAAAGAAAAGGAAACTGCAGGGGAAGAAGAAGAAGAATCCCCAAGAAAATTCACAATGAAGTGTATAGCAGAAGGTTTTGCAGACCTCAACAACTCCTTAAAATGTTTGAAAACATGGACCCCAGTACCGAAAAGTTTTCATTAATAGAGAAGTTATGTTCATGGAGTGTTATCTGCTTAGAAGCAAATCTATGACAAAAAAAAAGAAACAAACCAAGCAAACCACTATGGACATATTTCTAAGAATGACCCCTCCTCAAGAAGAGTCTCAGGTGGGTCCTCCAGGAGGAATTCCAGAAGAAGGCATTGTGATCATAGCAGATGACAGATGACAGTTATATTGATGTTCCTGACCCTGTGTCGGCCTAGGCTAATGGGTGGGTTTGTGTCTTAGTTTTTAACAAAAAAAGTTTAAAAAGTAAAAAAAACAGAAAAAAGCATGTAAAATGAGGATATAAAGAAAACGTTTTTATAGGTGGACAATGTCTTTGTGTTTTAAGCTAAGTGTTATTACAAAAGACTCAAAAGATTTAAAAAAATAAAAAAGTTTATAAAGTATAAAAAAGTTCCATTAAGCTAAGGTTAATTTATTATTGAAAAAAATAGTTTTCTAAATTTAATATAGCTTAAGTGTATAATGTTTATAAAGCCTATAGCAGTGTACAGTAATGTTCTAGACTTTCACCCTCACTCACCGTTCACTCCAGTGAAACTTCCAGTCCTGCAGGATCAATTCATGGCAAGTGCTCTATACACGTGTACAATTTTCTTATTTTTATACTGAATTTTTACTGTAACTTTTCTATGTTTAGATATGTTTATGTACACAAATACCATTCTGTTACAATTGCTTACAGTATTCAGTACAGTGACATGCTATCGGAGCAACAGGCTATAGCATACAGCCCAGGTGTGGAGTCGGCTAACCCACCTAGGTTTGTATTAAGTACATTCTATGGTGTTCACATAACAATGAAATCACATAACTATGCATTTCTCAGGACGTAGCTCCATCATTAAATGATGCATGACTATATTGACAGGTCTGGCAACTAAAAAAGTATGAAACTGAATGACTTTTTATAAAAGACTTTTATTAAAATATAGCTAACACACAATATTATATTAGTTTCAGGTATACACCATAGTTATTCAACATTTGCATACCTAAATAAGTGATCACCATGGTAAGTCCAGCAACCATCTGACACTGTACCATGCTATCACAATATTACTGACTATATACTGTTCACTACAGCCCCATGACTTATTTGTTTTATACCTGGAAATATGAATTTCATATTCCTCTTTACCTATACCCCTCTTCTTTAATTTTTCAATTACAGTTGACATTCAATATTATTTTGTATTAATTTCAGGTGTGCAGCATAGTGGTTAGATATTTGTATAATTTAAGAAGTGATCCCCCTGACTAGTCTAGTACCCACCGGGTACCATACGTAATTATTACCATATCATTGACTATATTCCCTATGCTTTACTTTACTTCCAATGACTATTTTTTAACTACCAATTTGTACTTCTTAATCCCTTCCCCTTTTTCACACACCCCTACCTCCCTGCCCATCAAAATGTCCTCTGTATCTATGAGTTTGTTTCTGTTTTGTTTGTTTGCTTATATTGTTTTTTAGATTCCACATATAAGCAAAATCACATTACATCTAGCTTTCTCTGTCTGACATACTCTACTCAGCACAATACTTCCAGGTCCATCCATGCCATGGCAGATGGCAAGAATCCATTTCCTTCCATGGTCAAGAATACAATATACAATTAAGTTCACGAACTCATCCTAGGAAAAGTGCTACATACCTCATTGCTGAATATCACTATGGTCACCTTCGAAGTACTTCCTTTTTTGGAATGGCCATCAGAGCTGTCATCGTATCATTCTTGATGTCCTGAATGCCATCAAAATGTCTTCCTTTCAATATTTCCTTTATCTTTGGGTAAAGAAAGAAGTCACTGGGGGCCAGATCAGGTGAGTAGGGAGGGTGTTCCAATACAGTTATTTGTTTACAGGCTAAAAACTCCCTCATAGACAGTGTCGTGTGAGCTGGTGCATTGTCATGATGCAAGAGCCGTGAATTGTTGGCGAAAAGTTCAGGTCGTCTAACTTTTTCACACAGCCTTTTCAGCACTTCCAAATAATAAACTTGATTTACTATTTGTCCAATTGTTACAAATTCATAATGAATAATCCCTCTGATATCAAAAAAAGGTTAGCAACACTGTTGCAACAAGTTCTTGAACTTAATTGTCAGACCTCACATTCCATTGTGTACATGTACTTCCTGTTCTTTATCCATTCGTCCATTGACAGACACCCAGGCTGCCTCCACATCTTGGCCATTGCAAACAATGCTGCAATGACCATACTGATGCACACATCCCCTCCACGTAGCATTTTGGAATTCTTTGGATAAATACCCTAAGGTGGGATTCTTCTTTGTCACTTGTTTTAGAGTCTATTTTTTCTTGTGTAACTCTATTTTGTCTGGTATAAGTATTGCTACACCAGATTTTAGTTTGTTTGTTTGTTTGTTTGTTTCCATTTCCATGAAATATCTTTTTCCCATCCTTTTACATTCAGTCTGTGTGTCTTTCGATCTGAAGTGAGTCTCTTGTAGGTAACATATATAAGGGTCTTGTTTTCTTACCCATTCAGCCAACCTATCTTTTAATTGAAACATTTAAGCAATTTATATTTAAAGTAATTATTAATAGATGTGCAGTTATTGCCCTATCCATATTACTATCCATATTTTTTTCTCATCAAGAAACAGAGAAAGTCCCATATTTAAAAGGTTAATTTTTAGCTGTCTGTAACCTTTTAAATACTGGGACTTTAAATTTTTTTTTAGAAAAGTATCGATCTATAAAGGAATCTGGTTCTATATTGAACATTCAAAGGGAGAAATCAGGACATGAACAAATTACCAGAAAAGAGAAACTGGCAAGGTTAAAACCCAATTTGCTTATTTCACAATAGTTTTCAACCTGCTAGTATCACCCATGGACACAAAAAATAAATAGTTATTCAAAGTGATTTCATATCCCACTAGATAAATATGCTAATAATTTACCAAGAACTATGGCTACAACCAACTTACAATGATTTTCTGAATACTCTGTGAGGCAGAATGAAATGGAGCTAGATTTTTCTTTTTCACTTAGTTGAAGAAATTAAAGCTTCTATGAACTTAGCTGTTTTCTTTTTTATATATTAGTGTCAGGTGTACAAAACAATATAATGATTAGACATTTACAGCTCTCACAAAGTGATAACCCCCCCCAAGTTTACTACCCCTCTGACATCGTATGTAGCTGTTACAATACCATTGACTATATTCCCTATGCTGCACTTTACCTCCTGTGACTGTATATACAAATGGTGCCCAAAAAATGCATATGAGTGAACACTTTGGTAAACGTTGCTCAAGCAGTAATTCACCATAATCAGAAGTGTCTGGACACTGATGGTAACCACCTTGAGCACCTCTTGTAATTGCAGAAGTCAAACATGACTTGTATTCATTTTTTGCTATTGGTATATATTGAGTATTACTGTGGGTCCCAGTGGCACAATCTCCCTGGTCACCTGAGCTGAGTGCTCCAGGTGTTACTCCTGTGGGGGTTGTGTGTGCCCTCCTATTGTAGTTGAGCCTCCATCACTGTTTGCACATTAATGTGAGGGATTGATCCTCGCATTAATTGGTTATGAGTACTGGCCATGACTACAGCAGGGGCTGACCCTACACATAAGGATTTGCTTTAGCAGGGCACTAGTGCCTGCTCAGTATGCCCTTTGGGTGTGTCATCCTGGAGGCAGCAAGATTATGCTCTGGCTAGGTCTGAAGCTGGCCACCCGGTATGCCAGCTTCAGGGCCTCCTGGGAGGGGCTCCACAACAGGCCAAGTTCAGCCTCAGCCTGTGCCCTACCTGGGGCCACCTGACATGAGCCACAAAGCAATCCACAGATGTCCACCACCCATGCTGGGCTTAGAGGTGCCTCAAGAGGCCAAGCTGTGAACCAGGGCAGGCTGTCACTAGTGCCGGGCTTAGGGCTGCTCATCCATAGATACAGGACATGCCAAAGCTACACACTGCTTGTCTGGGTTTTGTGAATCTCTGAGAGGTTTTAGAAAAGTCTGCAGCATGAGCCAATGGCAGGTTGTTTACACAGAAAATCCACTAGAAGCCAGTTGGGTGAACCTGAAAGTTGGGTGGAACAGAGTCTCAGGAAATCAGGATGGATGAAAGGTGTTAGAAAGGTTTATGGAAACTCAGATATGGTAGCCACCTGCATCTGCACACCAGGAAGGGGGAGGGCTCAACAAAGAAACAATGGCTTCTGCCAAGTCCTCCATCCATGAGAAAACTGCTCCCTCAGCCCTCACCCTGAAGCCAGACAACTCAGTTCCTCCCCATATATCCCTGGTGCTTTTTGAGCTGCTGCCCCAGCACTGGAGCGCAGAATAAGTGAGTCTGTCAGTGAGTAAGTCCAGGTGTGGGCCCTTTAAGGGGAAGGACTGCAACTGCCCTCATCTCACTCAGCCACAATCTCCACTTGTTTTCATAGCTAGAAGTTCTGGGGACTTCTCTCCCCAGCACGGAAACCCTGGGCTAGGGAGCCTGGTATAGCTGGGAAACCTCACTGCTCTGAGGGAGTCCTCTGCAGCTAATATATCCCTCCTGATTTTTAATGGTCACATATTGGTGTGGGACCAACCCGTTCTGCATCTCTACCCCTCCTACTAGTCTTGAGGTGGCTTTTTTTATATGTCCTTAGGTGTAGAGCTTTGGTTCAGCTATACTTCAGGCAATTCTTGATGGTTGTTCTGTAGCATTGTAATTTTGATGTGGTTATAAAAGGAGAAGGCACAGCATTTGCCTACTCCACCATCTTGATCAGATCCGAAACTGAATGTCTTAAATTTTTCATGAATTGCAGTCAAGTGAGGAGAGGAGGAATGAGTTTTATCCTTAACTTTGATAACAGAGAGAATATAGTTATTCACAGTATGTATCACATTTAATGGGAAATCGCTGAAGGCATTTGTCCTACATTTATATACAAGACAAGGATGCCCATTTTCACTACTCTTACTTAACACCACTGACAATGATAGCCAATTCAATTAGACAAGAGAAGGAAATCACAATAAGGGCAAAATAGAATGTATGGCTTTAATATCAGCAGAGAAAAATTCAACTTACTCAATGAAGAAAAAACAGAAAAAAGGAAAAATACACACAACAAATGGAAAATGTGATATGAGATGGCAGAAATAAGTCCTAATCTAATGATAATTAAAAATCCAAATAGGCTAAACTTACCAATTTGAAAGGAGACTCCAACATCAGATTAAAGAAAACAATATCTACCAGTATGTTGTCTTAGACATGTTTCAAATCAAAAAAATAGAGAAGAGCTAAAAAAAAATTTTTTTAATGGGGAAAGATACACTAAATATGAAGCCAAAGAAAGCTGGGAGAGCAATCTTGATGTCTGAAAAAATGGAATTCAAAGCACAAAGAATAATGATATATATTTATCAAAAGGAATAGTAGAGAAAGAAAATATAATTATGAACACTTATGTACCTTACAATATAATTTCAAAATATATAAAGCAGCAACTGAGAGAACTGTTGGAATATGTAAATCAACAATTACAGTTGAAAATTTAACGCCCCCTCTCAGAAACTCATGAAGCAATAAAAATTGAACAAAAATATACAATATCTGAATAATGCAATTACTGAATATCACATCGAATATAGAGTATGCATTCTCTTTAATTAAACATTTAACATACACCAAGAAATGACCATGAATTATGTCATGGAAGTGTCAATAAATTCTAAAGACTTACTGTCACAGAGATATGTTCTCTATTCATAATACAATAGCATTAGAAATTACCAAGAAAAAGTTAAGTTCAAAATCCCATGTATCAGAAAACAGGATTCCATATTACTGTAACATTTAGGCTGAAAAAATAACTGAAATTAATAAATACTTAAAACTCAATAAGGAGACACTCCATTTCAAAAGTTGTGGGGAAAGCTGAAGCAGAACATCTCAGATATTCATAAATTCATCTAGAAAAGTAAAAATAGAAATTGAAACCAAACATTCAAGAAGTTGCAAAAAATATAACAGCAAATAAAAGAAATAGGAAGGCAGAATATAGATAAAGGCAAAAATAAATAAAATCAATAATCAAAAAAATAGACATTTCAAAAACAAAATCTAGAGTTCTTTGAAGACATTAACAGAACTTTGGCAAAACTGATCAAGACAAAAGAGGGGAAATTAAAATAAACAAACAACAGAATGAAATAGGAAATACCTACAGACACAATGTAAATGAACTGACATAAATAAAACAACTAAACTATATTAACAAATCTAAAAACCTCGATAAAAGGAGCAGATTTCTTGAAGGTGCTTCTGGGAGGGGCAGAGCGTGGCCCTAACCCACCTCCCCTGGTCCCTGCCCCACAGACTAAGGGTCTGAGCCAAGATACCAGCAAGTCCAGCTGTCATCCTTTAAACCCAGAGACCCATCTCTGAGAGGGCATCCACCCTCCATCACTCTAGTCTCAGAGTTTTCAAAATTTAAATCTGACCAGATAACACCGTGCGGTGGGTCTGAGAAACTGTCACAGCCAAGAGAGCCTAAGGAGACCTGACCACCAAATATAATATGGTATCCCTGGTGGGATCCTGAAACAGCAAAGAAACATTAGACGAAAACTCAGGAAGTCTAAATAAAGTATGGACTTTCATTAATAATCATTGATTCATTTATTGTCATAAATGTACCACGCTAATATAAGATGTTAATAATACAGGAAACTGGATGTGGGATGTATGGGCATTCTCTGGTCTATCTTGGCAATTTTTCTGTAAATCTAAAAACTACTGTAAAATAAAAAACTTATTAAATTAAAAAGAATGCAATGGAGGGGGGAGAAAAACCCTTCAGTGACTCCCCAACATTCCAAAATCGAAATCCCTTATCTTGGGAAATGTAGCCCTTTGTGAGGTGGCATTCCTAGGGGGCAGAGACCAGTGACCAGGACAGCGAGAATGGAGAGCTATGGGAAGCCTGCTTATTACTTACCCAGGCTATGTATCAGAGCAGCTGGTGGGAACACTAAAATAGATAGGGCCCAGCAAAGGAAGAAAAGAGAATTCTGAGAAATGGCTTAGGCTTGAAAGGACCCTGGTTTTGATCAGCAAGACATTCTACAAGTTTCCCCCAAAAAGAGCCTTGGGGACATGTAGTCACAGCTGGAGGGACTCCTGCCCCTTCTCTCCCTAAACTTGAGAACTAGGGAAGTGCAGCATCCCAGACTTGAACCCCAATATTGGCATCATAGGGGTCCCTCCACGAGCCAAAGCATCTAGATACAGCCAATTATGATCCGGTTGGATCTAAGCAGCCTGTCCAAACCAGGTACCCACTGCTGCAGATTACCTTCAGATGTCAACCCTTGGACCTTACCAAGCACTGAAAATAGCCCCATGGGTCCTTGGCCAAGTTTACCCCTTTCAGGTTCCCAGGGCTCAATCCAAACTCAAGGATTGCCACAATTTTTTTGACAGAGGACTATAATAGAATGGAGGACTTCTAAGAATTTTTCCAGCCCCAGAAAGTTCTCTGAATTTCTCCATCAAATCTGCACAGCAGGACTCTTAAATCCATTTCTCCTTCTTCCTCCAGACTCCTTATTTTCAATTCCTCTGCAGTCCTGCTGGAAATGAATAAAACTCCCTAAGAGCCTCCAGCTTCCTTTCTATCCAGACCCCATGAGAAGAGAATGTCTGTGCTTAGAAACCCAGTGTGGGCAACAGGAGAAATGCCAGGTGGCCACACATAGAAGCTATTTTGCAAGTTACAGTTTACATTTCCATCCACATTCCTCTCCCTCATCTTCTGGCAAAGAGCAGAGAGAGGATTAAGAATGAGGAGGATTCCATCAAGTCAGGCAAAATTAATAAGCTGCAATTTCACTGCTGAGCTTCCAGGTAAATTTCACATCATAATCACTCCAAGCGCCTGCATTAATGTGACAACAACATTTTATAAGCATTCAGCATCCCGTTTTCCTCCATGCACAAACAAAACGAGTGATTAGGTACTGACTCGGCTGCCATGCTTGGTTTGGACCTGGGGATAATCCAACTCTGCTGAATGTTTCTCATGGAGAAACACAATAGTTACTGTCTTCATTGTCATCCCACACTCACCTCTCCCACTCTGGGCCCAAGGGCAAGGCTGGTTGGTAGACTCAGTCTCTTGCGAGAACAGAGTGGTAGAGCAGAAAGGATGTGGTAATCCCTGTTCTGCCATTAACTGAGTAGGTAATTCTGGGTATGGTTCAGCCTCCCTGGGTCTCAGTTTCCTCACCTGTAAAACACAACAATAGCATAGCCATGTGCCTCCTGGCCTGACCTGAAATCCTGGAGCTTTACTTACACTTGGCTAACTCAACAGTGCTTCAATCACAAAGGGCCATTAGCCAAATAACAGGGTGAAGCTGAAGACTCAGTTATTTGGAAATCACTGAAGGTTCGCACACCCGCCTCCCAGCCGAGGCCTGGCTGAGAGTCAGGGTCAGCACAGATACTGCTGGCTACAGCGGCAGGTGAGTGTCTGTCCTCCATGGCCCACAGCTGACATTCAGGGAAGGCCACTGTCGTGCAGGGTCTCAGCTCCCATTCCCCACACCAGAACACAGGACATGGTGAGGCCAAAAGGGAACAACAATGGAGTCATAGATAGGGGAGTCATACCACTACATTCTCGATGGCAGCTGGTCAAAACACAAAAGCAAACATCCGCCAGTACCTCAACGAGGGGTCTTCCCGCACTCCTGTCTCGCTGGCAGCCAGGTGAGACACAGGAAGTAGGATCCACACTACCCACAATCTGCCATACACACTTGCTAACCCCACTTGCTAGCCGCAATCCACGCTTACTAGCTGCAATCTGCTTGCTAACCGCACTTGCTAGTGGCAATCTGCCATCTGCTTCTCTACCTACCTACCTACCTACCTACCTACCTACCTACCTACCAACCTACCTACCTACCTGCCTACCTACCAACCAACCAACCAACCAACCAACCCCCCACTAACTACAATCCGCACTTGTTAGCTTAGCAAAGGCAATTATATTAGTGGCTAATGGCTAATTAGTCACAGCTGATGACCATCTACTACCCGAGCCAGCACCTTTCCACGTGAGGTCACGAGCCTGGAAACTGCTCCCTGGGACTCTGTCCCCACACCCACGTTATTCCTCAGCTGTTATTTCTCAGCAACAGCTCATGTTTCTGCTCTTGAGCCATCACCAAAACATAAAAACCTAGTGGCTTATCTCTACTGGCTTAAGGGAGGAAACACAGCAATGCCATATTTCACCAATGACGTTGACAAGACAGCTCACACATTAACCTGGACAACCTCACGGGGATGTCACCCAGCATCTGGACACTCATACCCAGTGGTTAAGAGGACAAGCTCTGGGACCAGGCCAGCTAGAGTTTGAATTCTGGTTCTGCAACATCTCCTTTCTGAAATTTCCCACCTTTAAATGGGAATAATAGCACCTACCTGGTTGGCTTGTTGAGATGTATCTAACACAGCACCTGGCACATAATTAGCGCTCAGTATAGCTCTGTAATGACAACGACCACGAGGCATGTGCCCAACTGCAGCTTATTTATTGTCTGGTTTCCATTTAAGAAAACTGAAGACACAGGAAGGAAACCTGGATGGGAGTAGGAGTTGAGGTATTTGCATTACACTTAATGGCCCAGAAAGCAGGGAAGGAAACAAAGCTTTGACCCAGTAGTAGCCTCTCACATATGAGGAGCAGCAGTGTGATCTAGGAGGAGGACACAGGTCCACCCTTCCTGACCGTGGCTCACCAGCCTGAACACCACCTGCACCACCTTTGCCTGACTCAGAGCCCCCGCTACTGGGAAGCCTTCTGTGTGTCAAATGAAATCTTCTTCATAGCCCAGGCGAGGCCCTAGGTTTGCCCTCTGTTGCTGCATAGAGCAGTTCTACATCCGCTTCCAAATGGTGGCCCTGCAGAAAGTACCACGTAAGGACCCCTTATTCCTTCCTCAGTGCCCAGTGCCCAGACTGAAACTGTGGTTCTTCACTGCAAAGGCTCTGAAAGCAAATGGACATGGAATGAAACTGGTTTGTTCAAGACTTTTACCCTCTCAAGACTTCGTTCCTCTTCTACAATATGGAGAATTTAATAGAGAAGATGCCTCACAGAGTCTTGTACATAATGTCAAGACAAGTCTTAACTCATATTAAGCACTTACTAAATGTTAGCAATGTATATAAAATGCAGAAATTTAGACGATAGCTCATAGTGTTGTGTACAATGCAAGCAAACACGTCTTAACGCATATTAACTACATTAAATACTAGGAATTATTCTTCCTTCAAACACTCTTCTATTTATGATTCTGACACCGTTAGCCATATGTATGTCTGTATACCTCAGAAGCCTCTGAAAGTGTCTAGTTCCCTCCTTCATCGCTGGCTAATATCACTCAGTGTCTTTTGTTAATTCAGGCCCTTGGGACGCTTCCAAATAGTGGGGTGCCTGGGCTTTGTCCTAGGCCCTCAAACCTTCTCTGTCCCCTGCTGGCTAGTTCTAATACCCTCCAACCATTTTAACTCTAGCTCAAATATTTTCGTTGAGCTCCAAACTCAAATCTAACTGTTTACTTCACATTTGCATTAGATGTTATGCAGTGAAGAAATTGACCTTGACCAAAAAAAGGTCTATTCTTTGCACTTGGTTTCTAGGAGGTAATTTCTAAGGCCTCAGAATGTCCTACCTAATAGGTGTGTCTTTATTTGTCTGAGAGCCTTGGATCACACCAAATAGCCTAACGATGTGATCTGTGGTGGGGGATTTAAATTATGTTGTATCAGTGCAACCAGAGGGACTGGAAATTAAAATCAGCCTATGTGACGAAGCCCCAATAAAAAAATCTGGACAGCGAGGCTTGGATGTGCCTCTCTGGTTGGCAATAGTCCGTGCACATTGTCACACAGCCATCCAGGGAGAGTGATGCTATCCTGACTCCATGGAGAGAGGGCAGCGGAAACTCCACATGTGGTACTTCTGGATCCGGCTATAAATTTCTTTATTTGGCTGATGTTCATCTGTATCCTTTCCTTATAATAAACCATAAACATGAGTATGACAGCTTCCAGCGCATTCTGTGAGTCCTTCCAGTGAATTACTATCAGACATGAAGGTGGTTTTAAAAGTCCCAAAAATTGCAATTGGTGTCAGCAGTCAGAGTGGTCCCATAGCCTGTGTGGATTTTAACTTCACAGGGCAAACTTTTGTGGGTGTCCAACTGGCAGCTCAAACCTAATGTATCCACTCAGACCTCAGCTCAAATGTCACCTCCTCAAAGAGGGCTTTCCTGGCCACCCAATCTAAAGTGGCCTTTACTCACCAGTTACTTTCTGACATACCCACAATTTCAATTTAGTCAGGCACTTACACCAGCGTCTGAATCAGTCTTGTTATTTCTGTACTCATTTTCAGTCTCTACATTAGATTAGGAAATCCATTAGGGCCTAACACTGGTAGATGCTAATATTTTTGAATGAATGAGTGAATGAATGTTTTTCTACATGTGCTGTAATTGACTAAACATCATCTGAACAGTGCATCCCAGCTCTCCAATGAGATCACAGAGCAAAACGCCCATCTTTCCTCTGGTTCTGCTGTTTCACCTAGTAGAGCTCGTGCTCTCATGAGTACTGAGACTTTTTTAGGCAGGGCCCACAGCTCTGCCTCTTCTGACTTGTACCCGTCTAGTTGATGTTATAGACCAGATGGTGAATTTGGGAGTTGTTCCTGTTAAAATTCATTTTATTTCTACTTAAAGGATATAGTTTGTCGATCAGGGTCTATTCAACCACCAAAGTATTGGTTCTCCCACCCAAATGGGGTCAATACACGAATTGGTGCCCCCCCACAGAAAATAGGGTTCTTTCAGGTCTATCTGTCAGCCTTGCCCCAAACAACAGGCAGAACTTTTTCTTATTCAACTAACTCCAGACAAAATTAGATAGGCCTCGCGCCCAGCTGTCCTTGGCATCTCTTGTGAGTCTCAGATTCCCAGGGGCTTTGTTCTTCCTCTCACTGCCTGGCAAGGCCGGTGCCCTGCCTACATGTTCCTCCTCCCACACATGCCCTGTGGAGCCTCGCAAATCTCTACGGGGGCTTCTCGTGTCAGTTCCTGGGCTTTGCCTCAAACACACCAAGATTTTAAACATTCTAGTCATATGACTCTGGGCCTCTGTTTCCTCTTCTGTAAGATGGGGTGATCCTGCTCCTATGCAGGGCTATTGTGAGGAGCGAAGAAGATAAGGTATGTAAAGCAGAGTTTGGCACAGAGTTTGGAACTTCAACAAGGGAAGTTCACATCCTCAGAATAATACTCCCCCAATGGGTTCACCAGGTCCTGTATGGTGCAGGTTGGGGAAGGACAGTTAACTGCCACACACCTCCCCCTTAGAAAGGTTCCATGTGGAGCACACCTCAACCGTCATCTCACGCACTCGCTACCTTAAACATTAGAGCACCAACTCCCCTCCAGTGATGGGCTTACATTTCATGACAACATATAACAACAGGATTGGTGGGTTCAATCCCTGCCTGGGCAAGAGTCAGGGATGAGGAGTGATTGCTGCTCAGACTGTGGAACAGACTGATGACCCAGGAGTTCTTACTGAACTCTTCACCTCTCTGTCCTCTAGGCCTAACTAACATCAGGTTCCGAAAGCTTCCACAGGGCAAGCAAGACCAACTGGGACCACCTACAACTTGGTCCCACAGACAGGCCTGGGTCCTGGCCAGAAATGGCCTGTGCTACAGGGACACGAGCTGATAGGAGGCCTCAGGTCTGCACGCTGATTGGGCACAGCTAGAATGAAACCAGGTCAGGATAGGAGCTGACAACAGCCACCTCCCACCTGCCCCCACCAGCTCCCAGGCGTCTCTGCCCTGGGAGACTCCCTTCTGCTCAGGTTACAGAGAAAGGCCCTGCACACTGATAGGATAAAACACAGCTCAAAGATATTTCCTCCAGAAATAAAGGTAGCTGGAAAAGAAAGAAGAAAGAAATCATATTCTTTTCACTGCAGCATTTTTTTCTTCTCTTAAAGTCATTGTATCTGAAAGGTCATGCTTCAAGGTTGATGGCTTTCTTAGGATGCACTTTCAGTCTACTCCTCAGTTGTGGGGTCTGCATGTCACAAGATAGAGAGGCCGCTGCGGTGGCTACTCTCATAACATCTTAAATTGCAACCACCTGAATAGCTAAAATAAAACTCCCCAAGGCTCTAGGGTTCTGGCCTTTATAAAAATTGAATTTATAGGCTGCTCTGCTTTCAGATGTCCCTTGTCAATTATGGCTTTTGAAAAGAACCATAAACCCTGAGGGAGAGGCTGCTTTTCCAGAGTGTCTCAGAAGGCAGTGATTCTGGTTCACCCATCCATGCATTCATCATGTATCCATCCACCCACCCATCCATCCACCCACCCACCCCCCCACCCACCCACCCACCCATCCACCCATCCACCCATCCATCCACCCACCCCAGCCCCCACCCACCCATCCATCCATCCACCCACCCATCCATCCATCCATCCATCCACCCACCCATCCATCCATCCATCCACCCACCCACCATCCACCCATCCACCCACCCATCCATCCACCCACCCACCCACCCATCCATCCACACACCCATCCACCCACCCACCCATCCACCCACCCCCCACCCACCCCCCATCCACCCATCCACCCACGCATCCACCCACCCCCCCACCCACCCACCCATCCATCCACCCATCCATTCACCCAGCCATCCACCCACCCACCCACCCATCCATCCATATAGGCATTCATCTGTTCTTGTACCAACAATTGGTTGAGTGCCAGACTCTGTGCTGTAAAGTAGGGATACAGCAGTAAACTCACAGGCGTGCTCCCTGGTCTCGTGGAACTGACACGCAAGGTAGATAGAGGCGAGTAAACTAATGCAACAAGATGATTTGTTAGAGATATACTATAACCTGTCTTAGAAATAACTGTGTCTTCTTTCCCCAAAGAGAGAGCCAGGGCTTTCAGTCCTAAAGGCTTGTGCTTCCTCCACCCCCTAGGTGAGTACATGAATAACCTTTGGTTTTCAAAACTCCGAGCAAGAGGTCGCACGCTGGCCACTGAGGGCCAGCGTCTAGCCACTGCCTTCAGCCTGCACAAGGCTTTTAAAGACACTGTGTCTGGGAAGGGGGCACTTGGCGTCCAGTGTTGGTATGAACCACTCACCCTCTGCAGGCAGCTGGTTTGTGAACCTTCTCTTTGTCCGATGAGGAGGAATTGGACTGGCAGGAGCTCTCAGGCTTGGCTGTGGGTTAGAATCACCTAGAACTTTTAGAAGTCACTACCGGTATCCTAGACTACATTCAGGCCAATTAAATCGGAAAATCTGGAAGTGAGAGCCAGTCATAGTTTTTGAAGTTCCCAAGGTGACTCCAATAAGAAGTTTGCAGCTTCAAGCATGGGGCACTGAAGGGCTGTTATTCCAGCCCTGGGATCAGCTGCAGAGGGAATGGTTTGGGTTTCTGCTCCTCCTGGAACCAGAACATCAGCACAGCGGCCTTCCCAGGGAAGCAGCTACATTGTTAGCAGACGCAACATGGAAAAGGAAGCCACTGTGGATCGTGTTAGCCTCCGAGCATTTGTCTAAGCAGAGCCCCAAAATGACTGCACCTGGCTTCCTCGTGAGCTGAATCTCAGAGCTGGATTTTGTGTTATTTCAAAAAATCAGGAAATGTGTCCCTTTTTGTACAAGTATCATGTAAGTAATTCATACCTTTTACCCGCTCAGCAATAATACAAAGTAGCAAGTGCTAAAAGGGAGAGAGACCCCTGCTGCAGGAGCACAGAGGGTCCTCAAGCTGGCTAATACTTCTCTCCTCTTATCAGCACCCTCAGTCATTCACATCTACCCCGCTCAGCTCCCAGCCACACCCCACCAGGTCATGTTTCCTTGGCAAGGGCTGCTGGTGGTACAGAGCCCTCACCAGGGCCCCCAGGGAGAGGGACACTTTAACCTCAAGGTGGAGGGAGGTGGTAGGTGGAGACATTGGGGTCCAGGCAGCCATGTCCTCCTCAAACATCAGAGCTCTTCCTTTGACTCTGAAGCTGGAGGAGGGGTACTGTGGGGACAAAACCCCAAAAAACAGTTTCCAGGCTCTCGGCCTCACATAGAAAGGTGCTGGCTCGGGTAGTAAATGGCCATCAACTGTGATCAGATGCCAGCAGCTGTGGCTAGTTGGCCGTCAGCTGTAACCCGTAAGCCATTGGCCACTAATATAACTGCTGTGGCTACGCTAGCGGGAAAGGAATGGGGGCTAGCAAGAAGATGGTGGCTGGCAAGCGCAGACTGCTGTTAGGCAGTAAGGTACCCTTACTCAGGCCCAGCTTCCTCCTGGCCTCTGGCCTCTGGCCTTCCCACCCCATGCTCCAACCTCCGTCCCCAAACAAGGAATTTTAAAACATCTGAAATAATTGTCCCACCCCCTTTTCTTCTGCAAGGAGACCTCTATCCCATCCCTCTGAATTTCTCCTCATGGCAGCTAAGCCTAGACCCCAATTTTCTCCTGAAGCATATCGCTTTAAGAACCTTCCTTTGTTTACTGTTGGAACTATTGACTGTATTTTATAGAAGTAAAAAACCATAAGCTTGCTCTCTTTGTTGGCACAGCCAACGAGGAACAGCTGGCAGCTTTGTAAATGACTCCATTAAATCCCAGCTCTGTAGTGGGGCAAAGATTTCCACAGCTCAGTGCTTGTCAAACTCTGGAATCATCTGGGCGGATTTTTTAAACTAAGATGCCTGGGTCCCCACCACCCAGAGATTTTGTTTTAATTAGTCTGCATGGGATGGAAAGAGCCATGCATGAGGATTGGCTTTTAAGCCCCATTCCACTAACCCCCAGGAAATTCGAATGTGTGACCAGGTCAGGACAGGAACTGACAACAGCCACCTCTCACCTGCCCCCACCAGC